>NC_046157.1:8123102-8423102 GCF_011064425.1 Rattus rattus
AAAAGTCGTCCCAGAAACCAAGCTCCATCACCGGTGTGCTCACTCCTGATGGAGTAGCACTGATTCTCCATCCTTGGAGCAGGTTGAGCTAAGAAACATACATATTTACATTCACAACATATGCATTATATACACATATATACATGTTCACGCATGTATACCCACACAAAACACATACATGTATACATATTTATAGATGTTTGTGTGTACATGTTTACATGCATATATTAATGTGTACATGGTTGTGTATATATAGTTTATACATGTTTGTACATGTTCATCTACACACACAGAGGTATGGATTCACATATGCACACACCCATGCTTTTATCTCACAGCTTCAAGCACTTAGAGTTCTTCTTTGATGTTCAGATATACCTTCATGTCTATTATTATATCCCACAAAGCATACTCATGCATGTACACATATGCTCACATAGGATACTTTAGTCAGCTCAAACTGCAATTGTAGAATACCGCATAATAAAATCCACAGAAGCTTATTTTCTCAAAGTCATGGAGGCCAGGAGCCCAGCTGATGGTGGCATCACAGTTGGTTTCTGGTGACAGCCAGCTTTTTACTATGATCTCATTTGGCCTTTCTTCCCGTACACAAACACCCCAGTGTCTCTTTCTCTGGTGAGGACATCACACTTAGTGGATGACGGTTCCACCCTATGGCCTCATTTAACCCCCAGAGCCTCCCTAAACGCCCTGGCTCTAAATGCAGACACACTGTGAATAAGGTTTGCATCATTTCAATAGGACGGGGCACAGCCCTACACAAGAGAAAGTGTTCTAGGGAGAAAAGCATCCCAACTAGTCAGAGGTAAAGGCTGGACAGCGGAGTTGTGTGCAGTCACAGATGAGTAACCCCCCTGCCATTTTTTGTGTGTGTGTGTGTGTGTGTGTGTGTGTGTGTGTGTGTGTGTGTGTGTGTGTGTGTGTGTGTGTGTGTATACAAGACATTTAGACCTAGAGATGAGGAATAAGTCTACCTAGAACCACAGGGATAGCTATGGAGGAAGTGGGGCAGGAACTCACACTGCCACATCCCCATACCCCCGGAAGTCTCAGGGATTCTTTCTTTGAGGTAACATTTGAACATCACCTGGTGGGAGTGGATGTGCATAGTTCAGAACCATGCCCTTTGAGGGCCATGGGAAGGGGTACAGTGCAGCTTGATAGCTTGTCCCTTTTCTTTCTGGCATATCCCAGCCCTGGCTACTTTCTGCTCTCAAATCTACCACTTCTCTCCTCTCTCCGGTCTCTTGGAATGCCTTTTCATTCACCTCCAGCAGTTCAGGTGAATGAGTGGTTGCCATGTGGACAAGACGCTGTGCTTTCTCTGAATTCCTGGCACTTGTAAGAGTGTCACGTGTTCCTGCTGGCCACCTGGTGGGAGGCTGCCCTCAGCTTTCATTTCTACCTCCGCCTTAAATTCAGCCTCTCACAGCACTCTGCCTTCTCTCTGGAACTTCCCTTTATTCACTGATAAAATGGTGCTCCGATCAGTCCTGGAATTCTCTGGTGTGGCATGTTAACCTCAGGCAGGAATCAGTGTTCCCATGATACTTTCAAACTCAACTTTGACACCTCTCGACAAGTCTTGCATGGCTCGAGTGACATCAGTGTTTTGATTAGCCATCTAGCCTCTCAAGCTGGATGGAAGACTCGTGGTCTGACTCATAGGCTAATAAGCTGTGTGACTTGGGAAAGGAAGTTCCTTGGCATCTCTGAGTTCATTACAACTTTTTAGAAATGGGCGTATTAATGCCTCCCAGGACATGGGTGAATATCTTTTGAGATAATGTTTAAAACACTCAGGTTGTAGTAAGCACCATTTGATGGCACATTGCTGTCATTTATTATGAAGGAGAACTTTTGTTTCTCTCGAGGTATTTCTGAGGAGAGTAAAGCTGTAGATGCTGGGAAAGTCTACAGAAGCCAAATGAGGCCACTGCTAGCCTCTTCTTGCTAAAAAATCAACTGGAGGGGGGCAGTAGTAAGAGAAGGTGACATTTTAAATCAGTCATTGTGGATGATTACACTGATGTATACTTACCTGGTATCTGCATTCTGCTGACAGAGATAGGAATGTGGGCAGGAACCGAGTGGGCGGTCCTTCCATTCTGTATCCCATAATTGGAGCCGGCTTCTTCAAGTCTTCCTGTGCACACGTGATGGAGGGGATAGGGAGTTCATGACATTGTCATGCTTTGTACCATACATGGAACCCCTTTCGTGCCATTGTCAGGCACTGCAGGGATATGATGATGCTGTGATTCCATGATGCTGTGATGTAGGACTGGGGTCTATCATGGGTGACTGAGGTAAGAGGGGACTATTGTAATTTTCTTCCTCTCATTTTCAGTCACTTTTCAATTTTATTTTTGCCATATGCACCATGCAGTTTTGACAAGATCAACTTCATGTTCCGGCTACACTTTGAGATGAGTGTTTTGATGGTTGATCTCATAGTGTGTGTGTATGTAATGTGTGTATATATGTACACACGTGTGTGTGTGTGTGTGTATGTGTGTGTGTGTGTGTGTGTGTGTGTGTGTGTGTTGTATATTAAAGGAACGTAGCTATTCTCACTTTTAAACCTTTGGACTACTTTTCTTTCCTATTCACTCATGTCCCAGATTTGATTATTTTTTCTTCCACTTTTATTAAATTGGGTATTTCTTGTTTACATTTCAAATGTTATTCCCTTTCCTGGTTTCCTTTGATTCTTAAAGCAGCTCCTGTTTTTTGTTATTTTTGAGATTACAGTCTAATTACAATGTTTTCCCCTTCCCTCCCACTAAAACTCCATATGTACTCCTCCTTTGTCTCCTTAAAACCCACGACATTTTTTTGCTAATAGTTATATGCACGCACACAAACACACAGACACACACACACACAGACACACACACACACACACAGACACACACACACACACACTCATTCCTCAGTATTCTGCTGAGTTCATATAATGTCACTTGTACGTGTGTTTTCTGGGCTGACCGATTGGCACTGGACAACCAATGGGTGTGCTCTCTCCTGGGGAGGACCACCCTCCTGCTCCAAATGCCTGCAGTTCTCCCTGTAGGGTTGACGCCTCCTGAGCTTTTCCTGTCCAGGCTGACGTGTTTGCTGGTGTTATCCACGTTCAGCTCATGTTGGGGCAGTCACGTGATGAGACTTTACCTGTACAGTTTCTAACAGTACTAGGAGGTACAATCTCACAGCAAATTCCCTGGCCCTCTGGCTCTTAGAATCTCTCTGCCCCCTCTTTTGCAATGTTCCCTGAGCCCTGGGTGTGGTAGCGTTTTGTAGATGTATCCACTGGGACTGGGCTCCACAACTCCATATTTTGATTGGTTGTGTTTTCTATAATGATCTTCATCTGTTACAAAGAAAAGCTTCCTTGATGAGGGGAGAGGAGTGCCCTTACCAGTGGGTGTAAGGACAAATGTTTAGATTGTAGTTAGGGGTTATGCAGGTTGATGAGGGGAGAGGACTGCCCTTACCAGTGGGTGTAGGGACAAATGTTTAGATTGTAGTTAGGGGTTATGCAGGTTTAATAAAGTAGTGATTGGGATATAGATTCTCCTCTAAGGCCTGCTGCACCACCAGCATTGAGTACTTAGCTAAGTCTCCAGTACCAGGCAAGGCATCCCTCTCGTTGAGCTTGTCTTAATTCCAATTAGAGAACTATTGGTTACCTACCCTTAGGGTTATTATGCCATGCTGGTAGTTGATACGGTTCATAGGTGTCATAGCTGGGACTGTTGGTGGCTTCCCACCTTTGGGAACTTTTATAGCACCTTCTGTTACTATGAAGGTTGTCCTCAGGGAGAGGGTACTTAGGTCACTTCCAGCTCAAGGGGCCTCTGGGTTCTATTTCCTAAGTTCGTGGTGTGTTCCGTAATACTTACGTTATATCTCTCGGGTGTGACATCTTTTAGATTTGGAGCTAGGAATCTCCAGTAAGAGAGAACATGTGATATTTGTTGTTCTGGGTATGGATTGCCTCACTCGGTATGATCTTTTCTAGTCCCATCTGTTTGCCTGCCAAGTTTGGGCTCTCGTTTTTCTTCCCTGCTGAAGAGGAAGCGTATCTGTGACGTTTGTATTGTCTGTTCATCAACTGAAGGGCATCTGGCTTGTTTCAGTTTCCTAGCTATTGTGATAGAGCAGCAATGAACGTGGCCAGGCAGGTGTCGGTGGACTAGGATGCTGAGTTCTTTGGGCAGATGCAAAGGAGTGGCAGAGCTGGCTCACGAGGTAGACTTAAAATAGTTGATTTGGGGAGAAGAGAGTAAGTATTAGTGGTGAAGACAAGAATGGACCTGGGTCCTTTTGTATCCAGGTCTTATCTTCCGTCTTCCACTGCCACACTTTCCTTACTTTGAGATATAATTCAATCGACGATCCCATGCATGCATTCCTTTGATCGTAGATTCTTTCTTAGGATAAGTTCCTTAAAGTGAAATTGTTGAGTCTAAATGCAGTTTTTGGCTTAAAGTTCTTTCTCTGGTTTATAAAAGCATCCCATCAAGGTTGGCACACTTAGCTCTCAGCCAGACAGGCTAATCGCTTATCTGCAGCCAGAGTGGGATGGGGAGTCGGGCTCTGGCTCAGTCTCACCGTTGCAGATGAGCGTCTCCTTACCCCGGTGGGAACCTGCATCTGAAGTGCGGATTTTTTAAGTATACTTGGTCTCTCCACATGAGCTGCAGCCTTCTGGTACTCTGCCATAGCCACCGTGATCTTGTCTTGGTGACAGAGAAACTATGGTCTGTATTGGCCCCTGTGAGAGACAATGTAATCACACCAGACACTAGACTTTGTGGATGGCTGGAAGGATTTCCGTAGATCTTTAATTATATTTAATGATTTGAAATCCCACGTTTCTGACTTGCCCCGTGAGACTTAAGGACCCTCCCTTCAGAATATGAGTATTGGAGACCCAGAGTAGCCAAAGCAGGACAGTTTGTTATTTTAGGATTTTGCAAGACCAGGCATCTGCCCAGAGCGGTAGGCACAATGGCTGAGTTCAGAGAATAGTTCGTAGCACAGAGTGTCTCTCTCTTCCTCCCTTCCTCACTGATTGAGTAACCAAGAGGGGATGTCTGTAGTCCCTGGGGATTATCCTTCCCTCTGGCACTCGTGCTCCTTTACTTCTTACCAAAGATGAATAGGGTGTGGGCTCATCATTAAGTTTTATGGCGAGTTTAGTTAAAGCTTATCAGATATATGACCCTGTCATGTCCAAGGTGATTAGGCAACAAGCATGGCTGTTAGTAATTCGGGGTGGGACTGTTGCTGGACTGGCAGACGCTAGCAGGGATCCAGTGTAAGGTTCGAGCTGAACCTCTTCCAGGACCTCTTGAATGAGACTCAAGGAGGCGGTGATCGATACAAAAGCACTTCAACGAGAGAGGACCCTGAGCAGACTCTAACAGGAGTCATAGACCTTGCAAACATTTGGGGCAGAATTTGAACAGTGGTAACGAGGCAGGGTACTATGTGCACTTGATGGAGCGAAACAACTTTCAAATCTACTCAGTGTACCATTTAAGACTTTCAGTTGGGAGTCAGGTGGCTTTGTGTGACATTTTGCCTCGCATCTGTTCCAGGAATTAAACCAGTTTTTTTTCTTCCTGGAAGGGAGGGGTCCTTGTTTTCGGAGGTTTGTGGTGGGAATTTTCCCGCTGGCCCCAGATCGGTCCCAACTCTGGCTTTCACCAGTATTCTCAGTGTGTCTGTCATTGGACCCCAGCCAGTGGCATCTTTGAAAATGAGCCATTATTATCTTTATTGCTTCTGCTCCTGGGCAAGGTATGTGTCTTAGTTAGGGTTTTACTGCTGTGAACACACAGCATGACCAAGGCAACTCTTATGAAGGACAAGATTTAATTGGGGCTGGCTTACAGGTTCAGAGGTTCAGTCCATCATCATGAAGACAGGAACGTGGCAGCATCTAGGCAGGTATAGAGCAGGAGGAGCTGAGAGTGCTACATCTTCATCTGAAGGCTGCTAACAGAATACTGGCTTCCAGGAAGCTACGAAGAGGATATTAAAGCCCACAAGCATAGTGACACACCTATTCCAACAAGGCTACATCTTTTAATAGTGCCACTCGTTGGGCCAAGAATATACAAACCATCACAATATGGCTGTAGGATTAGGGTTCTGTACCGTTTTTCACTGTGGCCCTTTAGACTCAGAGTCTGACAAACCTTTTGTAATCAATGTCTGGCAGCTGTCATTAATATAGTCCACTCTAGCATGGTTTCTTTCTTTCCACTGAAGGTAAGCGCGCAACCATTTTAGATCCTGATGGGGCTCTAGACCTCAGTGCGTACCAACCCGATGATGTATTACAGGTGTTATTACAAGCTGAATATTTACACGTAAATGCTCACGTTACAGCCTTTCTCTTTCTCACCGTAGTTAGTCACCACAGAAAAGCGCTTCCTCAAGGACAGTTTGTACACCGAAGGAATCCTAATTGTATGGGACCCATCCGTGTATCATGCAGATATCCCAAAGGTAAGTGAGCCACTCTTCTGCCCTCAGGTTTCCTCATTTTGCTAGGTTTTTAAAATTGTGTGTGACTTGAGCCATTCCTGGCTGTTTGAGTTTTAGGCAGCCCACTCCGTGGGGACTAGCACACTCAGAATTCCCCCCTCCTAACTAGTGCCTGTGCTTGCCTTCCCTGGAAGGTCACGTGCAAGTTCCAGCAATGGTGGGTATCGGGTATGGCGGAGACTGGGTAGGAGGTATTGTGGAACAGGATGTGGTCATCGCTGTACTTGCACCTGATGAACCTCGGTGGGAAGTGACAGTAATTACCGTTACCCCCATCAATCGCATCGTCAAATTTTCTGCTCCTCACTTGCAGTGTCTAAAACTCTCATTTCACTCTCTTGTAACACTATCAAGAATTAGGGGGAGGCCTGGTCACCCCCATGTTGTAGATGGGAGAGCAGCGTGTAGATGGGAGAAGTCACCTGTGTTTGGTTTCCTAACTCAGTGGCACAGAACTGCAATGGTGATTCTTTTAGGGAATATGTGAGCCATGGGACTGCTGGATTCTCAGGCCTTCTGGAAGTGTCTACTCACTTTTGGTTCTCTACGTGGGTTATATATGTGGGGTCTCTTGGCATGGGCTATAGAAACCTAGGGGGAATGGCTTTATAGAAGCTGCAGAAAGCACTGCTCTTGGTATGTTTTGTCCCTAAATGTCCATTGATGGCTCCTAGCTGTGGCTATCACAGTGCCCTCACGCCAGTCTACTGCTTCCCTCTGATCAGTTATAACTCGGGTCTGCATGAGTCAAGTGAAGGACTTTGAGTCCATAGATACAACAACTTGTGCTCCAATTTCCTCTCCTTTAACAGTAAGGGTACCTAGGTGTGATGGTCCCAGCTACTGGGGAAGCTGAGGCAGGAGGATCTCTTGACACCAGGAGCCAAAGGCCAGCCTTGGCTAAATAGTGAGAACTGCTTAAAAACAAAAACAAACAAATAAGAGACAACCTGGATGGTGCAGAGACCGCCTTTCAGATTATACCGTTCCCAGACTTGATGGCTCTGAAATGTTTTCAAGATCACCATCCCAACAGTCCTATAATCGGAGACTCTGCTCGTGCAGAGTCTAGCCCAGACTAGACTGCCCACTAAGGGTTGGGATTTGATGTTTGGGATCTTCCACAAGACAAGGCTGATCCTCTGGCAAGAATGTTTGTGTAAGGTTTCTCTGCTGAGCACACAGCCTCCTTCTGTTTCAGTGGTATCAGAAACCAGACTACAATTTCTTCGAAACCTATAAGAGTTACCGAAGGCTGAACCCCAGCCAGCCATTTTATATCCTCAAGCCCCAGATGCCATGGGAACTGTGGGACATCATTCAGGAAATCTCTGCAGATCTGATTCAGCCAAATCCCCCATCCTCCGGCATGCTGGGTGAGTCTGTGTGTGGAAAAGTCAGTCCTGTGTTTGTCTTGCAGAGGACTGGCTTTCTTCTTCTGTCTTCTTCATTCACCAGAACACCTTTTCTACATATACACTGTACTAAGTCCTATCTCAAATAAGGTGTAACTTTTATTCATAAGATGTCGGCCGAGGGGGATTGGGGATTTAGCTCAGTGATAGAGCGCTTGCCTAGCAAGCGCAAGGCACTGGGTTCGGTCCCCAGCTCCGAAAAATAGAAAAAAGAAAAAAAAAAAAAAAAAAAAGATGTCGGCCGAGGGAATTTAGTCAGGCATCCAAGGCCACATTCAGTTTGCTCCACAATGAGGAGACTGCAGACCTATTGTAAGAGAGAAGGCCCCCCTATAGCTGATGGTCAGAGAGATTTCTGTGGAGGAGAAAGCATCTGACGGGGGAGCAAGTAAGGGAGTTAAAGCCAAAGAGGAGGAAGAGACAAGGTAGGACCTTGGATGGAGTAAGCAAGACCCTTGTCTTAGGCTTACGATTCAGATAGTGACATTTTAATGCAGCATCTTTCAAAATCACAGTGCCAGAAACTATAAACAACAACAACAACAAAACATTTCATATGTACATATGGATAGAATTGGTAACATCGTCCTGCAGAGTCATGTTTGGAACCTGACGAAAGTTAATCATGCCTCTCCTGGCTTTGTAGATGTTTTAGTCACAACCATGAGAGAACCCGGGCAAGCTTGTCTGTGTGGGACCATGTAGGAAGCCGGAAGCAGATGTGGGGTGGACAGGAACAAGAGCATTGAATGCTGGTCAAAGGCACTCTTCTTAAGTTCTCTTCACATCCCTCAGATCTTAGTGCCCATCCATCCTTCCCTCCTTTTCTCTTGGGACGAACCACTGGGGCATTTCCATGAATGGGCAGGCTGTCTCTGCAGAGGGATTGACATTCCCTCCATGGGCACCCATAGTGGAGCACCTTTAACCAGACGATTCCAAACACTCACCACTGCAACTTCTCTGTCTACTTCCCATACTAGAGGGCTAACTGACTTTCACTTACCCTGTGGGTTTGACATGGCAAATGCTCCCCTAGTAATAGAGGCAGGGGTGAAAAAAATTGGGACCCTTGCAGTGTGTTTTCCCCTTCGCTCCCTCTGCTTCAGCAGTCGGGTAGGTGCATCTGGGTTCTTCCTGGAGCTTTAAGAGCAGCAGCAGGTGACATGCTGAGGAACACACTTCCTGTTGCCCCAGTGCTCTGCTACTGTCTGCATTGCCCCTGCCATGCCTATCCCTCTCCTGTCACCACTGTGCTCAGGCCTTACTGAGAAGTGTCCCCACCTGTCATTCCTAGAGGTGCTTCTGTAGTGCCCGAGTCAGCCAGGCCTTTCCCCCTCATTGAGTTAGGAGCAAGCAGAAGGCCAACGTGTTTTTTCCAGCATGTGATTCTTCTAGAACAGAGCTGCTCCCACAGTCTGTAGCTTAGCTCTCGGTTAGGAACTGCTCCATTTTAGATAGCTTGTATTAAGCCTTACCGAAGAGGACTCTTTGTGCTGAGATCTCGTTTAACTCCAGCAATAACCCACAAGTAAAGCATTACACGGGCTCCCTCTTGGGATCGACTGAGGCACACAGAAGCATTGTTTCCTGCACAAGACAACTCAGCCTGTCAGGGTCAAGTCTGGGTGGTCAGGTGAGTCCCCAGTACCTGCATGGGTTTATGTCTCACTGCACAGCCTCCCTGGACAGCACCACTGTGCTCCATGCTTTGGCTTCTCTTGTCTCATTCCAACTAAGGGGAAAAATCTGTTCTCAGAACTACGTCCTACAGGTAGTCTATGAGGCCGTCTTCATTATTCCCCATGAGTCCTTTGCAGGGTGAAGCAATGCCAGGAAGAGCTAAGTACAAGTGACAGCATTGTTTGCTTTGTTGTCTCAGTCACGTTGGGTTTCTGTAGCTTACTCCATTGATAAATTCACTGACTGGGTCCGTTAATCCTCTGCCATGGTGGTAGGTTTATCCATCATGTACCAGGGCCTGACCTTGGTGTTGGGGGGTGTAAAGTGGACCAGTCTGCCAGCCTTGTCTTATCAGCAAAACCCAGACTGGGAATCATAAGAACAGATAGAACTCTGGGTGACTGACTGCACCAAATTCAAGGTGCTAAGAAGCTGCAGATACTGAGCAGAGGTCTGGGTTGCTCATGGTTGCTGAACACGTCTCACCTCTGCTCCGTTCTCCAGGTATCATCATCATGATGACGCTGTGTGACCAGGTAGATATTTACGAGTTCCTCCCATCCAAGCGCAAGACGGACGTGTGCTATTATCACCAAAAGTTCTTTGACAGCGCTTGCACGATGGGTGCCTACCACCCGCTCCTCTTCGAGAAGAATATGGTGAAGCATCTCAATGAGGGAACAGATGAAGACATTTATTTGTTTGGGAAAGCCACCCTTTCTGGCTTCCGGAACATTCGTTGTTGAGTACCTAGCCAGGCACCCTTATCCTTCTCCATACGTCATTTTATGGCTACTCTCCTGGTTACCGCTGCTTGAAGGAGTGTTTTTATTCAACAGGCCCAGCCTGCTTCCTGCACTCTAGGGAATTTTGTTGGCAAGAGTTCTGGGGCCTCCAGAGCCTGATAGCAGGGAGGCAGACCCTGCCTCCCTGGGGCCACAGAGGATGGGAGTCCAGATTCTTGCCACACTCATTCCTCCTAGACAGCATCCTTCTCTCCTTCCACATGGGTAGGGGAAAGATCCACATTTCTCACCAGGGTTGCCAAAACTAGACTTTGTTTTCTCCAACTGGATGATGTCATCCTCTCAAAGCAGCACCCTCTGTGGCTTGAAGTCTCTCCCTAGGTATTGATTTCACATCCGAAAGAAACTCTCCCAAATCATGATTTGTGTCAGATGCAGGGTGGCTTCAGGGAGGGGAAGAAAATAATTGGGGCAGGATGGGGAAGCCTACTCAGTTACTCCAGAGTCAAGGTGCTCCCAAGGGCACTCCCTTGGGGACATAGTCCTGTTGTCACCCTGTCTGGCTAGGCTGATCCTTAATCCTGGGTGCTTATGAGCAAAGGACTTTGGGTAGCCCACTTCCAACTCCCTGTGGAGATGAAAGGTACAAAACCTCCCATCTGTCTCCAATCTGATCACCTGAATGGAAGAGAGAGACACCCAACAGGCAGCTAAAATGCAAACATTCCGTGTGCTCCTCCCTAAGAGCCTGTTGTCTGTATACCCAGCTCTGCTGTGTTCTTGTAGGGCTGTGGCGCTGGGGAAGCTCTTGGAGGAAGAAGAGATACACACCTTCTGCGTCGGAAGATCTCTTTTCATTTTGCCCTTTATCACTGATGTTATATTCTATATGGCCTGTTAGAACATGGAGGCCCAAGGAGTTTTTGTTAGGAAGTCCCTACCACCAAGTGCTGCCCCACAGTAGACAGCAGGTTAGTCAGATAGACTGGGGTTCTTATTTTATTTTTTTTTAAATGTCTACTCCCAAACCTTCTCCTAATTGCTATTGTTACTCTCCCCTATAGCAGGCTCCCCTCTCGAATTTTAATCTTTTTCTGTTTGACAAATACCCCAACTTTCGCTGACCTTAGGGGCACCCCATGAAAGGTCTCTCAGGGCATGGGGAATATGTTTTCTGGGACTTAGGTTAGAATCTTAATCATAAATGATTCTTCCCAAGGGGTGAAGTGTGTGATCACAGATTGCCCTGCTCTTCCTGGTCTCTGGGCAGGAAGCACCCACCCTGTTTGGCAAGCATACCCTCACAAGGATTTTCTGAGATTTCTCTACCAAGTGGGAAGCCACAGTGGGCTACCTAGCCTCTGGTGTGGAGTGGTTCAATAACCTATGGTCAAAGTTAATGCTATTGAACCAAGGCCACTAAGATACAATCAAGGCTGGCCTGTGTTCTCACAGGGCTTCAGTGTTTCAAGCTGCAGACCCACTGTCTTAGAGCTCAGAAACTTGTTTACTGCTGACCCCTTGCCTTATTCGGGCAATAGAAAGCCCGGAGTGAAAAGCCCTGGGTTTCCAGGTTGACCCCTCACTTCCTCACTGTGCCACTTTGTTTCTGTATCTGTAAAATGGGGGTGACAATCCTACCTCACAGGGCTGTGTGGGGACCACAGGAAAACATGGCTGCGATGTATGAGAACCACTGGAAAGCGCGTGGCTGGGCTGTGACCACAGTGTATAGGAAGTAGGTACCCTGCTGTCCTTCCTATTTCCTTATGAAGAACCTATCAGGTGATCACACCCGTGCTGGGCCTTGCTACAAGGGAGGGCAGTCGAGAGGAGCAGGACATTCTTTCTGTTGTGAGACAACTGCATCATTTGCAATTTGCAGGGGCCTACTGTCTTGCTGCCTGCACCCCAGGTCTATTTGTGCTGGGGTTGGGGGTGCACAGAGCATTGAGCTGCTTGGCCGCTGTGTGGGATGAGTCTAAAGAATTCCTGGCTCACTTCTTTTGATCTCACACGCTCAATATAAGGCATTAGGACTGTGGATGGAGTGGCCAAGAAGTTGATGTTCCTTCTGTCAGCAAGAGGTACATTAGAGATGGAGACTACACTGGGTAGATTCTAGTTTTTAATTCTTATTAATGTGGGGGGAATAAATTAATAAGTATAATATGATTCTGATGTCTATTAGACTTTCTCTGTGCTCTTTGTGAGTAAGGTGGGCCACGGAGTGATGAGGGCATCACTGTTAGTTTGGTGAGGTGGTTTAAATGACTGAATGCTACAGGAAAGTGTCTTCTACGTGGGCACTGACGTCAGTAGCCATCTATGCATCCTAAATGCAGGATCCTCTTGATTCTTTCTGCCAATCAAATATATCGTTGCTCTTGGTTCAGGGTTTGTGTCAGAAACTTTAAAAACATACCTGTTGATTCTAAATTATCCAAAGATTATGTACAAATTTTAAAATAAATGTCTTTTTCAGAAATCTGCTTCTTCTCTTCATACCTTCTACTGGGAAGGACTGATTGCCACTCTTGTGTCCGAAGGGGACACATCTGGCAAGTCAAGTGCTCTGTATAACTCCAGGCGTTTCTAGCCTCAATCTCCCTCTTCAACACTAGAGGAAAACGTGTATATATTTATTGTGAAGGACGGAATCTCAGAATATCGACAATTTATTGATTTTTCTTCCATTCACCCTTGCTAGATACAAGTGACGAAGCTATCGTTTATTGCACACCTTAGGAGAGAGGAGAAATAGAACAGGGTCAAGAATAGAAGGAAGGGCTCTTGCTCTGGAACGCAGGACCCTTAGATCAGTAGTCCTCAACCCTCCTAACACTGCAGCCCTTTAATACAGTTCATGCTATGGTGGCCCCCAACCATAAAATTATTTCCATTGCTACTTAATAAGTCTAATTTTGATACCATTATGAATTGTAATTAAATATCTATTTTTGATGGTCTTAGACAACCCCTATAAAATGGTCCTTTGACACTCACAGGGGGTCCTTTGACAACTCACAAAGGTTGAGAACCATTGCTTTAGATTCCTAGGACAATAATGTTTTTTTAGAGAATAGCTAAGAATGTTTGAAGAAAAATCCTGAAAAAGAGCAGGGTTTTTGGAAGGGGGATTTCTTTTTCCCTGGACTGCTTGCTTTCAAGATAAGGGCATCTTCCCAAATCCTTACTATTGAATTCCTAACACCAGGACTTAGTATGGAACCTCTTTGGAAATGAGACCATTGGAGATCTAATTATTTAAGATGAGGTCATGCAGCAGTAGGGTGGGACCCCCTCCAGTATGACTAGTCCTCCCACCCCCAGTATGATTAGTATCCTCATAAAAAGGAGAAATCTAGAGACAGGCACACACAGAGAAAACACCATGTAATGTTGAAGGCTGAGGTTGTGGTGATGTACAAACCAAAGAATGCCAATGATTGCCAGAGAACCCTTCAGAGGCTGCAGAAGCTGCCTAGAATAGATTCTCCTCACAATCCTCAGAGGGACAAACCTCCATCCGGGAGTTCTGGCTTCCAGAAGTTTCAGACAATACACCTCTGTTGTCAAAACCACACACTTTGAGGTACTTGACACATCATAGCCGTTAAGAAACCAAGCCTAACGCCTCCTCCCTCCACACCCTGACTTTTAAACTCCCAGCTGCATCTTCCTGGGCTGGGAATGGAAAAGGGCAACAGGTCTTTTCTGAAGGGTGGTGCTTGTTACCCATCTACGACTCTTGGAGTCTTGGATGCAGGGGTTTGTGGGGCTTCTCCTTCAGGAAGATGGGACCCTGGGCAGCCACTGCTGGTGACATCTTGACCTGAGTCTTCCTGGTGACCCAGAGAATGCCGAAGTGTTTCCCTGGCTCTGCATCCAATGCTTTGGCATTGTGAGCTCCTTGGAGCAATGCAGCCCAATAATGATAGAGCAGCACTGTTTGGATCCCACGAGAATGGGAGTTGAAAGCAGAGAATGGAACAATAATTCTGTTTGGCCAAATTTCCAGTGGCCGCATGCCTGAGGCCCTTCCCACTGGACTGGTGGGCTGGTGGGTGGGTCTCTCCATCTGTGTCTAGAGACTGGTTTCTTTTGTTCCTCATTCTGGAATCTAAATCAGTTTTTAAGATATAGATGTTAATTATGGGGAGGTGGAAAAATGGGGTCTCAGTTCTTTGGCTAACTAAGAAGGAAGCAGTGTGTGAGGTGTCATGACCCTCAGCACAGCCTCCGGGAAGTACTGTGCAGTGTGGGTTTCCCTCTCTTGGGAAGCAGGAGTGCTTCAATCCCAAAAGTTTGCCCCTCAGGCTGGGAGATTGCCATCGATTCAGGAGAGTGCAAAGGACTGCATTGTACCATAGAATGCTCTCATGATTATTTATACTCAGTCCTCAGGATTAATTGGAGAACAAATTTTGATAGAGAAATACCATTCAGGACAGGGAGCACATGAACACCGCCTGCCTAGCACCGGGAGATACGTCTCACGGCTTCTGCCCTCCATGAAACGGAAGCCTGGGAAGATGAGCCCGCCCTGCCTAAGCGTAGGTCTTTTCAGTAACATTGACCTGGACAATAGTGCTATGCTCTTGAGCACATGTTCATAATTGCCTGAAGGAAATACATGCAAATGTCAAGTGGGGAAACATGACAGTGCAGGTCGACTTCAAGGAGGAGTCTGAAGAGCAAAAGGACTCCTGTCGACGGGAAATAGGTAAGCCGTGGTAGGTACCAGTTTTGAATGTCCCTTCCTCCTTTCTCCTCTTCTTCTTCCTCCTCCTCTTCCTCTTCCCTCCTTCCTTCTCTTCCTCCTTCCTCTTCCTCCCTCCTCTTTCTTCTTCCTCCTTTTTTCTTCTTTTCTTCCAGTCTTCTTCCTTTCCTCCGCTTTCTATCCCTCCATCCTCCTTCCCCCACCTCAGGCAGGCAGCTGGTATTACAGGTATGATTATTCTTTTCCCCTCATTGCCTTTCTTCAGGGAGACAGGAATTGTCTTGTTTCTGCCATGTTGTGTACCCAGGCTAGCTAGCACATGAACTTCCCACCTCACTCTAGGGATTCTGAGATTACAGATACATGCCACCTAACCTGGCTTTTTACCTGAGTTTCTGGGATTGAACTCTGTAAGTCCTGCTTGCTCGGCTAATGTGGTACCCACCTTACGAGCTCCTGGCTCTCCTTGCACTTATCTGGCTATATAATTTCAAATCTTCTACCTTTACATCCACTGATGCTTTCTCTGACTAGTCTGTGACTGATGTCTTCTAGTAAAACATTTAGCTCGATTATTGTATTCTCTATTCATAAGGGCTCTAGTTTTCTTATTTCTATTTCACCACTAATTTCATATTATTTATCCACTAGAAATATCTTACCCTTTCGCTCGATGTGAATAAAACATATCTTAAAAATAAATATACTTTCATTAAGAAAACTCTCAACAGATTAGATAAAGAACCACGCACCCTACATAATAAAGGGTTTTTATGAAGAGCCTACAGCTAGCATTTCCTCCAGGGACAGATAAAGCCTTTGCTTTAAGAACTGGAACAAGCAGAAAATACCATGCTTGCCACTTCTTTTCATCACAGGATTGGACACCTTTGACCAAAATGGACTTAGCAGGCCATTCAACCGCAGTTCAGAATGATTTTAAAAATTTCAACAAACCATTTAATTTTGCATCTGAATCTTTGTGTGGTTCTTTATCTCTTTAAGGGAACTGTTCCGGATTCATCAGTTCACTTATGTCCATTTCTTCAGAGTTTACCTTTTACAACTTCATTATTTCTTCCTTCAGTGGTGTTCTAGTGCCAGCCTCCTGTGTTCTGTCGTGGACACCTGTGCAGGGAAAGACACAGCGACTCTTTCCAGCCTCTGCTTGTGTTCTTTGACGCGGGCACATCCTTGCCATTTGATCTTGCCTTTGATTCCTGCTGTGCTAGTTAGTGATTCACAACCTAGCCATTGTAGACTTGGCTCTTGTGTTCTCTAGTTGAGCTGGGCTGTAAGCTGAAGTCAGTCTACAGTATGAAAGGTAATCCAGTCGATGCAGTTGGACTGTATCAGACTGCTGCTTCACCATTCAGGGACTGAGGCTGCATAGGGAATGGTTGGGTTCCAAGGCTCAGCACTGTCTCTGGCTTTCTGACATAACTTGTCAGAGTAGGCAGAGCCAAATTTAGATCTCTCTCTCTCTCTCTCTCTCTCTCTCTCTCTCTCTCTCTCTCTCTCTTTCTCTCTCTCTCTCCACACACACACACACACACACACACACACACACACATATGGAGGTGGGGGGCTTCCACAAGCAGTGCACCAAGGCTGGATATAATGGCTGCTTCACCACTGGGCCTGGTCAAAGTTAGATGTTCCCACTATGGTTAATTGATTCTCTGGCTCTGCTTTCCAAACGCTAGGAAGGTTAGCGTTTGGTTGGGTTAAAGACTGAGGAATGGGCTTGGGCAGGGACAGATATTCCCTTTTTGAAGAATGGTCAGATTGGCCCTATTCTCTATCCTGGGGGAGGTTTCAAGGTGAGCATTAAAGTTAGGTGTGGAAGCCAGACAGGCGTGAGCCAAGGAGACCTGCCAACTGCTTACAGAGTGATGCTGTTGGCTTGTGTCCCTGTCGATATGCGTGCAAAGCTACTGCTAAGGTCTGAATGCTGGGTTCTGCGAGCCCACCTCTGTTCTCCATTTGAGCCTTGGCATTCATGAGACAAGACCATAGAGTGCCACTCATAAAGGATCCAAGAATGGTGGGGAGCCTAAGTTTACCTCTGATTCTCTCCTCCCTCTGTAACGACGTCAGGAACCTGGGATAGTTGTGTGCAGCAGTGTGCCAACTTGGAAGTGCGGTAACATAGTCAGCACTGCTCCTTTTATCCTCTGAGTATGGATTTTTTTATTCAAGTAATTCTTCCTTCTCCTTCTCCTTCTCCTTCTCCTTCTTCTTCTTCTTCTTCTTTTCTTCTCCTCCTCCTCCTCCTCCTTCTTCTTCTTTTCTCCTCCTCCTCCTCCCCCTTCTCCATCGTCGTATCATCATCATCATCATCATCATCATCATCATCATTTTTACTTATTCACATTATATCCCATTTACTGCTCCCCTGCCAGGAACCCCTGCATATCCCCCCAACACCCTGCTACCCTGGTACATCAAGTCTCTGTGAGGCTAGGTGCATCCTCTCCCACTGAGGCTAGACTATGTAAAACATATCCCATGTACTGGCAACAGCTTTTGGGATAGCCCCTACTCCAGTTATTCGGAACCCACATGAAGACCAAGCTGCACATCTGTTACTTATGTGCAGGGAGGCCTAATTCCAGCCCCTGTACATTCTTGGGTTGGTGGTTCAGTCTCTAAGAGTCCCAGGGGTCCAAGTTAGTTGACTTTGTTGGTCTTCCTGTGGAGTTCCTATACCCTAAGGGACTGCATTCCTTTCTCCTATTCTTCCCTGAGAGTCCCCAAGCTCCATCCACTCTTTAGCTGTGTGTATCTGCATCTGTCTGAGTCAGTTTCTGGGTGGAGTCTCTCATAGGACAGCCATGTTAGCCTCCTGTCTGCAAACATAACAGAGTACCATTAATAGTGTCAGGGATTGGTGCCTGCCCATGGGTGAGTCTCAAGTTGGGCCAGTTATTGGATAGTGACTCCCTCAGTCTCTGCTCCATCCCCATCCCTGCATTTCTTGTAGACAGGATAAATTTTGGGCCAAATGTTTTGTGTGCGAGTTGGCGTTCCTATTGTTCTACTGGGGTTCCTGCCTGGCTGCAGGAGGTAGCCTTTTCAGGTTCCATATCCCCAAATGCTGTGAATCACAGCTAAGGTCACCTCCACTGACTCTTGGGTGCCTCCCTTATCCTAGGTCTCTGTCTCTTCCTGGAGATGCCCCCTACTCCCCACCCTTGTCAGTTGCAGATTTCCATTCATTCTCATGGCCATCTGGCCATCTCTCCTGTCCCTCCCCACACCTGATCTTGAACCCCTCCCTATTCCCCTCCTCATTTCCTCTACCAGGTCCCTCCCTCCATCTGCCTCCTATGACTATTTTATTCACCCTTCTCAGTGAGATTCAAGCATCCTTGCTTGTACCTTCCTTCTTGTTCAACTTCTTTGGATCTGTGGAGTGTAGCATGAGTATCCTGTATTTTATGGCTGATATCCACTTATAAGTGAACACATACCATACATGTTCTTTTGGGACTGGGTTACCTCAATCAAGATGATATTCTCAAGATCCATCCATTTGCCTGCAAAATTCATGTTAATAGTTGAATAATATTCCATTGTGTAGATGTACCACATCTTTATCCATTCTTCAGTTGAGGGACATCTAGGTTGTTCCTGTTTCTGGCTACTATGAATAAAGCTTCTATGAACATACTTGAAGTAAATGGAGAGAAATTAAAAACAATTCCACTAAAATCAGGAACAAGAAAAGGCTGCCCACTCTCTCCCTATCTATTCAATATAGTACTTCAAGTTCTAGCCAGAGCAATAAGACAACTAAAAGAGATCAAGAGATACAAATTAGAGAAGAAGTCAAATTACCTCTATATGCAGATGATATGATAGTATATATGAGCAAAAATCCTACCAGAGAATTCCTTCAGCTGACAAACAACTTCAGCAAAGTGGCTGGATATAAAAATAAATCAGTAGACTTCCTCTACACAAAGGATATATGGGCTGAGAAAGAAATTAGGGAAATGACACCCTTCACAATAGTCACAAATAATATAAAATATCTTGGAGTGACTCTAACCAAGCAAGTGAAAGATCTGCATGACTTTCTTCAAGTCCATGAAGAAAGAAACTGAAAAAGGTATCAGAAGATGGAAAGATCTCCCATGCTCATGGATAGGCAGGATTAACATAGTGAAAATGGCCATTTCACCAAAACAATCTACCAATTCAATGCAATCTCCATCAAAATTCCAATACAATTTTTATAGACCTTGAAAAGCAATCCTTGACTTCATGTGAAAAAACCAAAAACCAAGATAGCCACAACAATCCTTTTTTTTTTCTTTTTTCTTTTGGATGTAATAAGCAAAGGCGAGGTTTATTACAGAGATCTATTACGGGGATCTCCGGGCCGACACATACCCCACGCAGGAGACAGAGGTGTCAACCACAACAATCCTTAATAAACAAACTTTCAGAGGAATCACCATCCCTGACCTCAAGCTATACTAATAGCTTGAACAATAGTGATTAAAAACTGCATGGTATTGTCACAGAAACAGACACATTGATCAATGGCATCAAATCAAAGACCCAAAAAGAAACCCATACACCTATAAACATTCAATTTTTGATAAAGAAGCCAAAACCATGCAATGGAAAAAAGAAAACATCTTCAACAAATGGTGCTGGTCTAACTGGATGTCTACATGTAGAAGAATGCAAATTGATCCACATTTTATCACTCTGCACAAAACTCAAGTTAAAGTGAATCAAGGACTTCATAAACCCAGATACGCTAAATCTCATAGAAGAGAAAGTGGGAAATAGCCTTGGATGCATGGTACAGGAGACAATTTCCTGATCTAGAATCAATAACTGATAAATGGGACCTCTTGAAACTGCAAAGCTTCTGTAAGGCAAAAGACTCTATCAATAGTACAAAATGTCAGCCTTCAGATTCAAAAAGGATCTTCACCAACCCTACATCTAACAGAGGACTAATATCCAAAATTTATGAAGAACTCAAGAAGTTAAACACCAACAACCCAAAGCGCCAAATTGAAAAATGGGGCACAGAGTTAAATAGAATTCTCAACAGAGGAATCTTGGATGGCTGAGAGCCCTTAAAAAATGTTCAAAGTCCTTAGTCATCAGGGAAATGCAAATCAAAACAACGCTGGAATTCTATCGAACACCAGTCTAAATTGCTAATATTAAAAAAAAAAACTCAAGTGATAGTACATGCTGGCGAGGACGTGGAGCAAGGGGAACACGCCTCCATTGCTGTGGAAATGCAAACTTGTACAACCACTTTGGAAATTAATTTGGCTGTTTTTTAGAAAACTGAGAATAGTTCTACCTCAAGATCCAGCTATACCACTCCTGATCATATCACCAAAAGATGCTCCACCATCCTGCAAAGACACTTGCTCAACTGCGTGTGTTTGTTTTAAGTTTTGTAGCCAAGTGAATGCCTTTGCCTTGCTTTTAGGTTTTGGCTATTATCTCCTATGGTGATTTGAAGCCCCCCATAGACTTGTATGTTTGAATATTTGGTCCCATTGGTAGAATGGTTTGGGGTTAGGAGGTGTGGCCTGGTTGGAAGAGGGTGTCACTAGGAGTGGGCCTTAAGGTTCCTAAAGACTGACATCCCAGTTCTCTCTCTCTCTCTCTCTCTCTCCTCTCCTCTCTCTCCTCCCCCTCTCTCTCTCTCTCTCTCCCCCCTCTCTCTCTCTCTCCCTCTTCTTCTCCTCTCTCTCTCTCTCTCTCTCTCCCTCCCTCCCTCTCTCCCCTCCCTCTCCTCTCCCCTCCCTCTCCCTCTCCCTCTCCCTCTCACTTTCCCCTCTCCCTCTTTGTGGGTCAAAATCTAAGCTCTCAGCTCCTCCTGCTGCCATGCCTTTACCCTTCTAGCACGAAACAGTGAGTTTAAATTAAACATTTTCCTTTAGTTACCTGAGTCATGGTGTCTTGTTACAGCAATAGAAAGTAACTAGGACATTACCTCAAAGTTTTCTCGTTCTCTTTCCCTTTCCTGAGATAATTACCAGAATGTTGACTTCAGGCCATCTTAAAACTCTGTGGTTCTGTTTCTTATTGGATAATTTGTATTATTTAGGCCACTAGTCCTTCCATGCCCCTCATAATGTTAATATACCATGATTATAACCATAATATAATATACCATTATTATAACTATAATGGTATTTATCATTATTATGACCATACTATTAATATACCGTTATTATGACCATGTTACTATACCATTGATCCTATATTGAGCACTTTTCAGTTGGGCTACTGAATATTTCATCTTTTCTACATCTTATTAAATAGTTCAAACATAGTTTTAGCATCTTTAAGAAACCATCTTTGACCCCAAATTTTATCAAGTGTATCATTTCTTGTCAATTTAAACTGATTTGTGGAACACATTTTTTTGTTCCTTGGTGTATGTATTAAATTTTTGCTTCCAAGAACTTCGATAGTGTGTATCCATTGTCTGTGTGCCATGTTTCATAGGGATATTGTAATGCAAGTGTACACTGTGTTCTCTACCCCTCCTGTCTGTCCCTTTGTTCCCAAGATGGTTTTATTTCTTCTTTCATTATATATATATATATATATATATATATATATATATATACACACACACATATATATATTTTTTTTTCATGGCTTTAGGAATCTGTATGAAATCTGAGAACCAAAAGTGAGAGGGAAAATACAGTATTTTTCTTTCTGTAATTGGTTTAATTCACTTACTATAACCATCTCCAGCTGCATTCTCTTTTCTGGAAACAACATAACTTTACTCTTCATGTGTCTGCCTCGTAATTTTTGACGGAACGCCAGACATTGTAAATGTTTTCTTTTTGCTCAGTAGGTATTTTGTATTCCGATAACCATCTTCAGCTTTGTCCTCAGATTACAGTTAAGCTCCTTGGTCATCATTTGCTGTCTTTAGAACCTGTTTCCACGCTTGTTTTTCTTCTGTGTCTCAAGGGTCATTATTGTTTGCTACCTGGTTTTGGGCACCCTACCAAGTTGTTTCATTCAGGAGAAGAATCCAATCTCTTTCATCAGAGTAGAGGTCTCTGAATGTATTCATTTGAGGCTGAAGTGAATAATTTTGTTGCAGGAGTTGTATGTCCATGGAATCTGGGTTCTTTCAACCATTTGGACCCTGAAGCAGAGGCAGGAAGCAGGAATCCTTTGGACATCTGTTTGCCTCATTGGTAGGGAACTTCCTAGCCAGGACTTTGCCAATAAGAAGACAGGAAAGCTGAGGTGAACCTGCCTGGCTAAATTTCAAGAGTCTATCCATGGGATGGGAGGAGGGCGCTAATGGTATTGGCTTTCTCCATCCTGAAAATGGAGCAAAGAGATCTGTAAGTTCTACTTTCCCACATCTGTGGGATTGAAACTCTGGTGGGGCAGGAGCAGTCTACAGCTCCAATAGCAAGATATGGTAGGCTGGGAAGAAACAAAAGTGTCTGTTGCCTAGCATTAGTGCAAATAAAAGGAAAACAAAACCAAGGACAGTGACAGCTGCCTTGATGGCAAGGCTCCCCCAGAGCCTTGCTCTCAGCTCTATTTGAGTGAAAATTTGAGAGGACTAGATTTCCTCATATAGGAGCAAGGTCATAGCAAGACCTTGGCAAGTAAAAATGGCTCTTAACCGAGAAATACATGGGGTATACTTGTGTCTGGGCAAGAAGTTGGCAGGGAGGTGGATCTCAAGTTGGTGTGGTTCGTTTGAATAAGTAAAAATGTTAGTCTTTTGTTCTTTTCAGATGTTTTATCTAAGCTGTTTTTCTGTGGCGAAGAGGGATTGTTTTGTTTCTAATAGCCACATTTCTGCTCTGTGGAAACCCACAGCTCAGCTGAATAAATTGAGACCAGGAGTGAAAGTCTGAGTGAGGCCTGGCATTGTCAGAGGCTTGCCATGGTGCCTCCTAGAGGTCTCTTTCAAGCTTTTGTTAAAGAGGGATTGTGAAAGCTTTAAAGCAGGTGGGGAAAGGCTACACCAAATTCTTCAGGAAGCTCTGAGAGCCACCCAGCTACTCTGCCTGTGGCATCCTGGTTATACCCTGGTCTTTGTGCATGGGTATATTGCTCAGAATATGACTGGAAACCATTAAACCCAACAGTTCAGCCTAAGAGAAAGCCCATGACAACTTTGCAGTTCTTGAGGGAGATCAAAGCAAGAACACATCTGCCGGGGCCGTATCCCTACGCAAGTGTGCAGTGCCTGATTCTTGGAATGAATGGCACAGGAGAAGGCCGGTGATATAATAAACCATGCAGCATCCCAGGCAGGTTTGGTGCTGGGACCCACTTTGCCCTCATGTCCCCTCTTTTCCCCAGCAGAAACACCTCTGTCATCTGAGTTGTTTCTCACCCAACTCTTGGGAAATGCTCAGAAGTCACACCGCTGTGTTTCACAGTTACCAGCTAAAGGGACAACGGTCCTGCTAGCCAGCTTCCCAAGAGCTATGTTGGTTTTCCAAATCTGTCCTCACGCTGAAGCCTTTGCTGATGCCTAACTCACGACTTAATAGCTCTGAGAGTCTCTAATAGATCTAATGCACACTTTCAACTATTCACATGGCGCCCACAACCCTGACAGAAACCGTCTCACTCTTTTCCTTTAGAGCTAACTTAAAGGTTCTATAATGGATCAATGTTGATGGATTGTACATATTAGCGGGGGTCAGTGCAGTGTTTCAGCATACACATATGGTGCATATGGAACTAATGGGGTCTTCCCCATTCCCGTCCTCTCGTCATGACTAATCTATGTCCTGGCCAATTGTCTTTGGCTGTCACCGAGGGGAGATAAACACAGTACTTGTCTGTCTGTGTCTGAGCACTTCACGTAACACTGTGTTCTTTTCCATCTATTTGGCTGCAAATGACAAGACTTCATTTTATAGGACTACATGAAATTTCATGTGTATATTAATATCCCACTGTGTATATATGACCATGTCTTTTTTATTACTTAGAAATTTCAAGCTTGTATACAATGTTTTTAGATGATTTCCACTGCCCTCTTTCCTGTTCCAACTCCTCTTGGACCACCCCTCTCAAGTTAATGTCTTAAAATTATATTAACCAATTTTAAATAAGTTAATAATTTAACTATTAATAAATATACCAAAATAGGTTAGTATGGGGTGGAGAGATGACTGAGCAGTTAAGAGCACTTGCTTCTCTTACAGAGGACCTGGATTTGATTCCCAGCACCTACATGGCAGCTCTCAACTGTTTCTAACTCCAATTCCAGGGATCCCTCCAATATCTTCTTCTGATCTCAGTGGGGTCTGTATGCACTAGACACGCAGACATATATCCAGGCAAAATTTCTGTGCACATAAAATAATAAAATAAAATAAAATAATTTTAAAAATAAATTAATTAAAAACAAGTAATTAACTTTTATAATCCACTGAGTTTAATTATTCTGCCCATCTGGGTATTGGTGCAGGACCATTCCAACAAAGCATGGGCAATTTATCTATGTCCATGCCAATAGAGACAACAGAGTCTCCTCCCCATGGCCATCTGCCAAGATCTCCTCAGCTAAGGGTGAAGCCTCCAGTGTCCCTTCACTATCCTGCTGGAATGTTGACTGTCTTGACCTGCTGCATCCTGCAGGGATTGGTCCTGGAAACCTGACTGGGGTCACATGGGAATGAAAAAATGACAGGCACTGAAATGATGGTACATACAGATGACAGGCACATACAGAGCGGCTGCCATCAGGTGGACTGTGCTCACCCTAATGGAGCATGGCTACTATTTAACCCAGTGCTGAGGGCATCTGTCATGTGCAGCACAAGGAGGAGGGGTTAGCTAGTCTTGGTACAAGGTCTCTGTAGGGGAGGAGTCTCCAGCTGTCAACATCTGTGAGGAGGAAGCTGTACAACGTGCTTTCTGCACACACGGCCAACATTCATGCTTGGACCAGAGGAAGGCTTTAGCACTTCCAAGGGTCTGAAGTGTGAAGTCCTTGATATAAGCTTGGTGTTTATATCAATAAGACACACTCTCTCAGAACGTCCTCTACTCTGTGGGATGATCTTGTGCAGGGAGTCATGCAGCTGTGAGCTCAGGAGTATAACAGCCATGCCATGTCTAGAAGTCACCATTTCCCAGAAGTCCTCTACAACATCTGGCTCTTATAGTCTTTCTAGCCCCTTTTCCTCAATGCTTCATAAGCCTTGAGGGAAGGAAGTATGATATGGATGTCTCCTTTAGGAATGAGGAAGTCAACTTGCTCTCTGTACTTTGGCTAGGAGTGATTATTTGTGTTATTCATCACTTTCTACAGGAAGGAGCATCTCTGATGTGTGAGAGCTACAATAGCCTTCAGGCATAAGGCTAAATATTTAGAAGGGGGTTTGATGCTGTGTCCATGTAACAAAGTAGTAGTAGTAGTAGTAGTAGTAGTAGTAGTAGTAGTAGTAGTTGTTGTTGTTGTTGTTGTTGTTGCTGTTGTCATTGTTTCTCCTCTAGCGTCTATGATCTCCCCCAACCACAGCTCTTAGTCGAGTTTAAAGTACCAGGCATAATTTCTTACCAGTGCAGCAGGTCTTAAGTCCCATTAGGAAGCTGTTGGTTGTCCCCTAATATTCAGAACATTATTGCACCCATGAGCATGTCTTGTCAGGCTAATAATTCTACTCCATAGGATTCATAGCTGTCTGAAACTGCTGATGACTTTCCTTCCACAGTAGCCTACATAACACCTTCCAGAACTGTGACAGTAACTAACAGGAAGGAAGCTTCCAGATCAGTGCCAGCCTGATTGCCCCATTTTCTGTGATCCAGCTATTTGATAGTCTCACCATCAAGTTCTGGTGGCTAATAAAGAGGTATGTTGGTGGTGTATAGTGTATTGGGGATTTCTGACAAGCAAGTCAAAGGGAGGTATCTCACATCCGGCTTGAACGTTTGTTTAATAATCTATACCTATGGCTTCTCAGAGAAACGTTATCTAGCCATATGTCACATTTCCTCGTCTACTTTTTTTTCCATGAGCATCTAAACTTAGTCCATGTCTTCCTATTTATGGAACATAGAAGTGAAGTTAACTCTTTGGCATGAAACATTTTTAATTATTAAATTTGTTTACCTGTTCATCCATCGGCCTATACATCTTCCTGTCTCCTCATTTATTCAACCAGCAGACATTAGTCTACCTATGCTGTGCTCAGACCTGGTACCCCAAGAAAAAATTATATAAGTAACACAGGCAGCATCAGTGGCAGACTTTTGTACAGAATTTGCCCACAACTATTGACACACTGGTGACCAAGCACTAGAAGTCATTAAACTCCATGAGAAGGCACTGTTACTATCATTGTGCAGAACCAACAACCAAACCAAACTAGACCAAAACCAAAACCAAGCAAAAACAACCCCCACCCTAAAGCAGGTTAGTTAGACATGACCCTGCTTTCAAAGCATCTGCAGAGTAGTGAGATCGCTAACACTATTTGCAGTGAGTTTCACATGGTTAGGTCTAAGGATCAACCCAAGCCTGAAAGATGAACAAGATAGGGTGCTTTCAGGTGGAACAAAGGAATATGTCTTAGGTTCTTTCAAAAGTCAATATTGAGCTAAGGATCTGGGCCACCCTCTCAAGCAGCATGTCCAATCTGCAGCCTGTGGATGATATGTGTCCCAGGCTAGTTATGAATGCATCGCAATACATTTGTAGATTAGAACGTCAGGCTGCATGTGGAAAGGTTGGATGCTTATGCAAATAAGAATTGGATGCATGACAACGACATAAAGTGCCATCAAAGGAGCACTTTCAGATGAAATTTCAGCCTTAATCTGAGCCTAAGGAAAACACAGCAGTGTAAACTGCACCTTAACTTGTCTAGAAGCAAGGAAATGAGGTTTTGAATTACCATCAGCCAGTAATTGACAATAAGAACGCTCATGTTTGTTTGTGGAGGTGAAAGATCCCCAGATCCTTTGGATATGGCAATCATGTGGTGGAACAAGTGTACAATGTTCCGGGTTTGTCAGGGTCGCCTAGAGAACAGGCTGGCTTGCACAGTGTGAACCGGATAGTCCAACAGTGGCTGACTGTGTGCTGGAGAGGCTTAGAAACCAGTAGCTGCTTAGTCCACAATTCCAGGTGACCCAGCAGTCCCATTCTGGGACTGAAGGCCTGGAGGATTCTTGGGGAGATGCTGGTCTTTAGTTGATAGGAAAGCCAAAAATGCTAGGTGTGGATGGAGAGGAGGATGGCGGTAACTGACAGGAGTAGGATGGGCTCACTCCCGAGCTGCCCATGACTACCAGGAAGTGAAGGCAGATCATCGGGCAGTGCTGCGTTACTTTCTGATCTCCTTATACCTTACTTTCTGATCTCCTTATACCTGGACCACCACTAACACTATTACCCACTCTGGATGAGGGGCTTACCCTTCAGTTGACCCTGGAGTAACCATCACAGATTTACCCAGAAGTCCTCTAGCTGACTCCAAGTCCAAACAAATTGACAACCAAGATCAACCCTCACAGTTCCCAGGTCTATGATAAATCCTGTTAATATCTTATATAGGGTTTAGATTTTTTTCAAAACCTACTTTATTTAGGGTTCTTAAATGCTTCAACCTTCCTTCTAACACACCAACCAGATGTAGGGGAGAAAGAAGGTTAATAGGAAAAGGGCGATGCAGACCAGCTCAATCCATCAGAAACAGCAAGGCTGGGACGATTAGGCAGGGCTCAGCCGAAATGCTACAAGAAGTGCTTTGGTGCATTTCTTTCTACGAAGTGAAGACCAGTGAAGAAGCCAAGCATTGCACAACCTAGCAGAGCGAGAGCCTCTTCTCTCTGACTGTTGCGTTCTATTTATATTCTTTCTAAACATTCCCCCCTTCTCAAGTGTCTGTTTTCAGTAAAACATCACATGCCCTCTCACAAGACAGCTTCCAGAAAAACACTACCACGTGGCTCAACTGAGTTGTTAAAGACACCAGAAATTTCCACTCCAAGCCTAAGTCAAAGTATGCAGAGCTGTGGTGTGAGTGCACAGAACTGAAAAAGAAACGTTGAGGGGGGTCTAGAGACATACTAACAGTTTCCCACGAGAGTTCACATGCTCATCTTATATCTCGCACACAAGCTGGCTTCTCTCAATCCTCAAGTTCATTCTGTCTTCTCATGTCATCCTAAAACTCTGATTGGATGATTTGGGGATGGGGGGCACTTAAATTATATTAATGGTGTAAGCTATAGCCCTCACCATTACAGTTGATCTTAGTAATTGTCATTTCTGCCTCTGCTACCTTCCTTTGATTCCTTCTTGCCTTTAGCAGCTACTACTACTACTACTACTACTACTACTACTACTACTACTACTACTACTGGTTCAGATGTTTTCTGGGTCCTGTGACTCAGACCTTAGAGCTGGGAGGTCTGAGCCCGTGCTTGCTTTAGTAGCCAAACCATAGCTGCTGTAGTAACCCATTCAGATTCGATGCTAGCCGTGAAGAGAAGTCTCTCCCCATTTCCATCCTGTAGCACAGCCCTAGCTGAGCGCCAGTGCTCACAGTGATGCTGAGAGCCGATAGCCCTGTTAGTAGGGATATACAGTATCTTTCAGTTCGCAGGTAGTAACCAATGAGCAGCCAGAGCATGAAGCTTAATGGGGTTCTTAGTAGATCTTCTGATGGAGTTATAGACCTCTTAGGAAATAAGGTTTTAGACCCACTGGGCAGGAGTTTGAGGGTTTGAGTTTGTGGAAGTCTACATTCCACCAGTGTGAAATGACACTTTTTTTTTTGGCTGAATAATTTTACTCTTTGACCATTTCACACCTGTCTATAATGTGTTTTCCTCCTGGTGTCGTATCTTCTATGTTGACACCCCCCCCCCATTCCTACAAACTAGGAAGCAACAAGTTTCCTTAAATAGTTATGGGGGGAAGATAGATGAAATTAATAAAGTAAGAAATGCATTAAGTCGAGCAGGCTGGTTTTGACCACATGATAAGATGGAGCTGTGTGTGACTCAGTGCTTCCCTGATTTCAATTCATGTAGAGGACAACACCCAAAACATAATCATTAAAATCACAGCTCTTTGCCATGTTGACAGAAGAGGGCACCAGTAATCCAAGAATACGGTAACTCATCCTAAACTCAGCCAAGAACTGGGAAGAATGAATTTCACAAGACCCTTTA
This sequence comes from Rattus rattus, assembly GCF_011064425.1. Classification (NCBI taxonomy): domain Eukaryota; kingdom Metazoa; phylum Chordata; class Mammalia; order Rodentia; family Muridae; genus Rattus; species Rattus rattus. The sequence goes on from NC_046157.1 coordinate 8,152,451, forward strand.
CAGAAGAGAAGCCAGCGACTCAGTGCACTCTTAGCAGGAAAAATCTCCAACCTCTGAAAGGAAACACCAGAAATAAATAAAGTCAGGAAAGGATGCAAGGCTTGATCAAGTGACTTCAAACAAATATTTGGAAATACGGGAAACTATTTTAATTAAAGATTAAATGATAAATGATTTGGGGGCAAATGAAATGAAATTAAGGATGCTGCTTGAAGTCGGTATGAAAATGAAAAAGAAAAATCTCCTAAAATTAAAAACTAAACCAAAAGAACAGACCCTCCCCACTCTCTGGCTGTAAGTCTCTTTTTCATAATCGAGATTAGGGTGGCAACAGAGGTGTTTCTGACAAAGCTGTGATCAAAAAGGTAAAACCAGGAGCCACTGGGTACACAAAGGGGTAGGGCATGCCCTTTTGCTCTAGTGGAGCATGTGAGAGTCCTGGAAAACTGCAGGTTTACAGCTAGGAAGGGAGAAAGAACTTAAACACGTGTTGGAATTCTTTCTTCTCAGCTGGTGCAAGGTTCCATTCCCTTCACTTCTTTCTTGCCTTAATGCTCACCTCTGTGACTTTAATCCCTCCACCTTCAGGGTTTATGAGGTTGAAGATCAAGCTTCTATCACTTGTTTGGTACTAAATGGGGACACAGGCACCTACCTGTTCAGGGACTGAAAGTCTCCATTAGCGGCATCTGAAGGGGATTGTGTTGGTGCCATTCAGTAGACAGAGGGTGTTGTTACTCAAGATGTCCCATATGGGGGGTTGGAGATTTAGCTCAGTGGTAGAGCGCTTGCCTAGCGAGCACAAGGCCCTGGGTTCGGTCCCCAGCACGAAAAAAAAAAAAAAAAAAAAAAAAAAAAAAAGAAAAAAGATGTCCCATATGTAAGAAACAAAGCTGTCTTAGAGTTTCTATTGCTGTGATAAATACTCTGACCAAAAGCAACCAGGGAAGGAAGGGTTTATTTTAATCTTACATTTCTAGGTAATAGTCCATTATGAAAGGAGGTCAGGGCAGAAACTCAAGGCGGGAACCTGGAGGCAGGAACAGAAGCAGAGGCTATGGGGAACACTGCTTATTAATTTGCTCCTCAAGCCTTTTCCAGCCTGCTTTTTTAATATACCAAACAGGACCGTCAGCCCAGGGATGGCACCACCCACAAGTGGGTGGGGCATTTCCACATCGATCATTAGTAAAGAAAATGCTCTATAAACTTGCCTACAGGCAATCTTACAAAGGCATTTTCTCAGTTAAGATTCCCTTTTCTGGGCTAAAAAGATGACTCAGAGGTTAAGAGCACTGACTGCTCTTCCAAAGGTCCTGAGTTCAGTTCCCAGCAACCACATGGTTGCTCACAACCATCTGTAATGAGATCTGGTGCCCTCTTCTGACCTGTAGGTGTACATGCAGACAGAACACTGTGTATATAATAAATATATATATATTTTTTAAAAAGCATAGAAAAAAAAGATTTCCCCTTCTCAGGTGTGTCTAGGTTTCTGTCAAACTCATAAAAGAACAACCTGCACAAAAGTATACATTGTTACACCTAAGAGGTAACAATCTGGTAGGTTTAATTTAGATGTGTAAATCTTTAAGGATGAAGAACATATTGTTTCAATTGTGAGGTGTTCTACTCTATCAATGACACAAATTCCGGTGCGTGCTGTTAGAATAACAAAAGCCATCAGGTCTTGTAAAATAGCTACTCCTTTATATACTTTTGAAGTTTAAGAGTAAAAGCCCAGTGCTGCCTAGGCCCCCTTGGGCTCCCAGGGTGAGGAGTGAGCCCAAGACAAGATAAACCCTGCTTGGGACTGGTTGGCTGAGAGCGCCACCAGTCCAGGGGTGTGCATGCCTTGGGGGCAGACTATGCCAGAGATGACCCGGGTGATTGCTTTGCCCAGTGCCGTAATGCATCATGCTCCTGAGATCACTTTCTAGATGACCTCAGACACTCACAGACACCCACACACTAAGCGAAGCAATTAAGTGATGGAGAAATGGAAGAGAAAGAGAAGCAGAAGGATGTGGACACAAAGATGAGAGGCAGAGCTGGATACTAGAGAGTAGAGAGGAACAGCTGGAGAAGCCTCCTGGGACCCTGGTGGAGTCCTGGCCTGTGCTTCCATAATTGGCCTTGCAGCAGCAGGGGTCTATTGATACTAAAGGCCAGGCAGATGTCCCTGGTCCCTAGTCTGGGCTGAAGCCAGGAGCCATATTGATGTATGAGGGCTGTGCAGACTTGGACCCACCCCTTGCCTGGGATTTTTGGGAGAGCTGGCCCTGAAGGCATGAGTGAAGGAGCGCTGACCCCACCCTTATCAGCACGGTACTCAGGAGAGTGCCCCTTCCCTCGCCTGCTACCTCTTTATCTCTCAGGAAGCACAGTAGAGTTGGCCCTGGATGCAGGAGCTGCAGGGTAGAAGCATGAGAAAGTGGGGGAGCTGGCCCTGACTCTCGTCGCCTGTGCAATGGTATGGATGACAAAGAAATGCCTTCTCCCAACCTCGCCCCCTGACACCTGCTGCAGGTGGGAGACCTGGCTTTGGGGTCATGAGAACGGGAGGGCTGACTGTCCCTTACAGCACTCGGGAGAGCAGACTGAACGCCTCGCCTGGGCACCACAGTAGAGCTGACCCTGGTGGTATGGGCAAGCCATTGAGCATGGGAGAGCTGGGTCTGCCTCTTTGTTTGTGTGGGGTGACATGGGCAAGAGAGAGATGCCCCTCTGCCCCTCCCCTCTTGCCACACCCATGGCAGGCAGGAGAGCTTGTTCCTAGGTCATCAAAGCAGGGGAGCTTGTCATACCCCTCACCTGCTGCAGCGCTTGAGAGAACAGGCCCTATACCTCACATAAGCAGCACAGTGGAGCTGGCCCTGGATATGGTGGTGTGGGTGAGCCTCTCCTGAGGGCACGGTGGGAGAGCTGGCCCTGCTTCTTGTCTGTGGTGCCTGTGGTGCAGATGAGGGAGGAAAGATGCCCTCCTCTCCTCCTTTGTCCCTCACCACCTTGGGCAGGCAGGAGAGATGGCCCCTGGGGTCATGAGAGTGGGAGACTTGGCATGTTCCTCTTAGCTGCAACACTTGGGAGAGCAGGCCTTATACCTCACCTGGGTAGCAGGCTAGAACTGGCCTTAGTTTGGGGGCGGGGGCAGGGGGTGGGTGTTGCGGTGAGCTGGCCCTGAGGCTGTGAAGGGGGAGAGTCGGTCCAGCCCTATGCCTGTTGCAACACTCAGGGGAGCAGAGCCCAGCACCTTGCCTGGGCAGCACAATAGAACTTGCCCTGAGAATGGGCATGCATGAGGCTGGCCATATGGCATGAGAGCAAGAGAGCTGGCCCTGCCCCTTGCTGGCTGCAACATTGGATTGGACTGGACAGGAAAGCTCACAGTGGTGTGGAGACAGGAGAGCTGGTGGTCTGACCAGCTCAGATACCTCTCAGGCCCAGACCCAGCCTTTGAATTGGCCCATCTCAACATCCACCCCATCGATGATGAAGTGCATGAAGGGGCCAGTCCTACAGATCTAAAATGACAGGATCTTCATGACACAGGGCAACAATAGGATATCTGAGCAGAGCCCTGGTGAGGGTCCAGTATTGTCAGTGTAGCAGAAGCCTGAGGCCTCTAGACCAATGACTCATTGCACTGAACATTTGCAAGCAGAGATGTATGGACAAAAGGGTATACTGTGGGATACACCATGACATACTACAGCTTACACAATGGGATTCTTTTCTTCTTTTTCCCTTGAGGGGAGCAGTTTGTAAGGGTGGAGGGCAGGCATGAGGGGAGGAGAAGATGAGAGGGATTGGAGTAGCTGATGTGAAATTCATAAAGAACCAATACAAAGGTTTTTTTTTTTATTTCCTTTTTTTATTGGATTTTTAAAATTTACATTTCAAATGTTATTCCCTTTCCTGGTTTCCCAGACATAAGCCCCCTATCCCATCCCCCTCCCCTTCTTCTATATGGGTGTTCTCCTCCCCAACAACCCACTTCCTGCTCCCCCCCCCATATTCCCCTACACGGAGTGGGGGGCAGCCTTGGCAGGACCAAGGGCTTCTCCTTCCATTGGTGCCCAACAAGGCCTCCCTCTGCTACATATGCAGCTGGAGCCATGGGTGAGTCCATGTATAGACTTTGGGTAGTGGTTTAGTCCTTGGAAACTCTGGTTGGTTGGCATTGTTGTTCTTATGGGGTTGCAAGCCCCTTCAGTTCTTTCAGTCCTTTCTCTAATTCCTCCAATGGGGGTCCCATTCTTAGTTCAATGTTGGCTGCTAGCATTCGCCTCTGTATTTGACATGCTCTGGCTGTGCCTCTCAGGAGAGAGCTATATCAGGCTCCTGTCAGCATGCACTTCTTAGCTTCATCAATCTTATCTAGTTTTGGTGGCTGTATATATATGGGCTGTATACCCATGTGGGGCAGGCTCTGAATGGCCATTCCTTCAGTATCTGCTCCGAACTTTTCCTCCATATCCCTTCCTATGGAATTTTTGTTCCCCCCTTTAAGAAGGATTGAAACATCCACACTTTGGTAGTTCTTCTTCTTGAGCTTCATGTGGTCTGTGGATTGTATCTTGGGTAATTTGAGCTTTGGGGCTAATATTCACTTATCAGTGAGTGTATACCATGTGCGTTTTTCTATAATTGGGTTACCTCACTCAGGATGATATTTTCTAGTTCCATCCATTTGCCTGTGAATTTCATGAAGTCACTGTTTTTGATAGCTGAATAGTACTCCATTGTGTAGATGTGCCACATTTTCTGTATCCATTCCTCTGTTGAAGGGCATCTGGGTTCTTTCCAGCTTCTGGCTATTATAAGTAAAGCTGCTATGAACATAGTGGAGCATGTGTCTTTGTTGTATGTTGTAGCATCTTTTGGGTATATGCCCAGGAGAGGTATAGCTAGGTCCTCAGGTAGTGGAATGTCCAATTTTCTGAGGAACCTCCAGACTGATTTCCAGAGTGGTTGTACCAGTTTGCAATCCCACCAACAATGGAGGAGTATTCCTCTTTCTCCACATCCTTGCCAGCATCCGTTGTCACCTGAGTTTTTAATTGTAGCCATTCTGACTGGTGTGAGGTGCAATCTCAGGGTTGTTTTGATTTGCATTTCCTTGATGACTAAGGATGTTGAACATTTCTTTAGGTACTTCTGAGCCATTCGATATTCCTCAGCTGAGAATTCTTTGTTTAGCTCTCTGTAGCCCATTTTTAATAGGGTTATTTGGCTCTCTGGAGTCTAACTTCTTGAGTTCTTTGTATATTTTGGATATTAGCCCTCTATCAGATGTAGGATTGGTAAAGATCTTTTCCCAATCTGTTGGTTGCCATTTTATCCTAATGACTGTGACTTTTGCCTTACAGAAGCTTTTTATTTTTGTTGTTGTTGTTTGTTTGTTTTGTTTTGTTTTTTAAAAAGAAGAGTTTATGGGATTAAAAAAACCAAAACGTGAGAGCCCACAGACTACAGAAGAACTTGTGGTAGAAATATGCTGATACTGTGGTCAAACACAACAGAGCAGTTTTAACAAGGAATCCAATGAAAGGGAAAGTGGTGTGAGGCATTTGTAGTGTCAAAAGGAAGATTGATAAGGATCACGAGTTAGTTCAGTCAGTGAAGTGCTTTCCACGGAACCATCAGGAAGCTGGTACTAGACTGGGCACCATTGCTGTGACAGAGCTGGCTACGTATTTTTTGGTAGAACTGAATGGCATTTGAACTTGGGCTAGAAAATCCAGAGTTATGAGAGCTCAGGGGGCCATTCTGCAGGAGCTTGGCTGGTGGGTGAGGATGCTGAGAGCAACACAGATGAGAGCCTGGCTTGTAAAGTCTCAGAGAGTTTTTAGAGCTTCTTAAACATTGGCGACATTAAGTATTTTGAATTAAGGCTCTGGCTCTGGTTAGTTGGTGCTGATGAATTAGCTGTGATTAACAAGAAACCAGAACCACTAAATGAAACCTTTGCTTTGCTGGGACCATTGATGTCGGTCATCTGGAGCTGAGAAGTTAGCGGTGGTTAAGAAGAAACTGGCACCATTGAAACGGAATCCTCTGGGAGTATTTTTTCCCCAGAAGCCCTGGTCCAGAGTGGACCAAAGCTGTATCTCATGGCAGCAGCTGAACTTGGTAATAAAGAGTCTCCCAGGTAGTATCAGTTTGGAAGGCATAAAGCGCTCATGGAGATCAGCTGAGGTTTAGCACTGTGAGAGACCAAGAGAGGCCATCGGTGAAGGAGCAGCCTTAGTAGCAGGGAAAACCCCAGGACTGAAGGAATCATGGAGACAAACTGAGGCCTGGCACCGTGGCACAGGTTCAGAGACCCTGAAGAGAGACCAGGAGAGGTGTTTGGTGAAGGTGCAGCTCAGTTTCCATGGAGACGCCAACACTTTGAAGATGCTGGTACCACAAGATAGCCAACAGGATAACCACAGGTGTGGAGGTGAGCTGGCCTGAGACTAGAAGACAGGATGTATGTGCTGTGAATGACAGCCAGAGAAATGCAACTGTGAGCCTACTGGAACCCATAACACCACGAGTAAATCTCACACAGTGGACACTGAATTTCTTACACTGTTGGAGTCTGGTTTTTGTGATTGTGACTGTATCCTGGGCCTTTCAATCTTAAGAAACTGTCTGTCTGTCTATCTGTCTATCTATCTATCTATCTATCTATCTATCTATCTATCTATCTATCTATCTATCTATCTATCTATCACAGGAATCCGCAGCTAAGATACTTTGGAATTTTAGAGACTGGATATTTTGGAAAAGCTTTGGATGTTTCAGAGAAACTTCAGATATTTTATGGAAACTTCGAATGTTGAAAGAGCCTTTGGATATTTCAAGGAGATTGTACTTTTAAAATATTTGAATTTCTAGACTGTGAGACTTTTAGAAGTTGGAATGTTTTGTATTGTGATTTAATATTGACAAGTCACTTTGGGGACTTGTCTCAAAGTTCAAGGATAAGGAAGGAAAAGTTCTAGCTGAACGGTGATGAGTTTTTGTCAAGTTGACAAGGCGTCAATTTTGCTAACTGGTTTTGTGTCAACTTGATTCAAGCTGGAGGCATTTGGAAATGCCTTAACCTCAGTTAAGAAAGTGTCCCCAAGCTCAGCAGTTGTGGTGCATGCCTTTAATTCCAGCACTCAGGATGTAGAGGCACGGAGATCTTTGAGTTTTGAGGCCAGCCCGGTCTACAGAGGGAGTTCCATACAGAGTGAGTTCCAGGACAATGAAGACCACACCGAGAAGACCTGTCTCAAAAAAGCCAAAACTAAAACCAAAACCAAAACCAAGACTAAGTGTCCCCATCTGATTAGTCTGTGGGCAAACCTGAGGTTCAATTTCTTCATTGCTGGTTAATGTGGGAGAGCCCTGCTCACTGGGGTAGTGTGAACTACCACTGGGGAATTAAAATGAAAATGGTCCCCATAGACACATATGGAGTGCACTATTTGAAAGGCTTTTTTGTTTGTTTGTTTTTTGTTTTGGTTTCCAGGAGGGTGGAACAAACAACTGCTGTGTTTGCTTTAAAAGCATCTGGTGTTAGTGCTGATGCTCTTGCTGGCCTCCAAGTTCTTGGCTTCTTCAGAGCAGACTGGGCCAGTTTTCTGGGCTCAGGGGGTAGGCTCTGCATGGAATGTCCTGCCTCCTCTCGCCTGAGGAATCAGGCACTTCGGTGTTGCTCAGGGATGGTTCCTCTTTCTCCATTTGTTTACATCAGACTCCCATAGCCAGTTCTGGCTGGAGACCTCAAGAAGCAGATGGGTCAGCCCAGGGATACTTGGTGGCTGTGGCTTTTCCTCCTCAGGAGACAGGTTCTTAGGAAGAGTTGGAACTGTGGTTTCTAGATCTCAGGAGTTAGTTGGTTTACCTGTCCCTGTTACCTTCTTGTTTGTGGATGCTCTGTCTGGACCCTCAATAAGGAATTTCCAGGACTATGTCCCTGGCTTTCCAGAGGTGGAGGTGGACGCAGAACAACTGGTAGGGATAAGTACGCTCTGAAGAGCTGGGACAAAGTGCAGCTAGGGCCTGTGTGTGGAGCTGCTGAGCCTTCCAGCAGCCTTCATGGGGTGAGGTGGGGGGCTTGTGGGTCCAGACCTGCTCAGGCTAGGGGCTTATAAGAGGTTGGTAGCTTCCTCAAAGGCTTGTGGCCTCCAAAGCTTCCTCTGGGAGAGCTCAGGAACATCTATTCGGGGGTGGGGGTGAGGAACCTAGTATGACCCTTGTCAACAGACCAGAGAGTACAGGACCCTGGTTCTTTAGATCCCTGTGCAAGAAGGTGTCCTCTTCCCTACCCTCTCCTGAACCTTTAGGGAGTAGATTCTGGCTTGCTTCTGGGTGGGGCAGGGAGACAATCTTGGTTTCTATGTGACCTGGCGGTTCTCAGGCTTCCTCATCAGTGTCATCTTCTGAGGAGTCTACTTCCCGGATAGCTTCTTGTTTTTGCAGTGACTCTCTGCGTTCAGCTCAATCCTGCCGTAGGGTTCCAAGGGCCCGTGAAAGGAGCAGGCTGAAGTGGCCCTTTCCCGGATAGCACACTTCTGATTCCGTCTACCTCCAGAGGGCTGGCTTCCCTGGGTGTCAGTTCCTTCTTTAGCTCTCCTCAGGGCAGGTCGAGACTATGCTTTCGGGAAGGTGCTAACTTCCCAGAAGCTGCCAGTGCAGCCGCTAGCTTCTCAGCAGACTGTAGTATCCTCTTAAGTAGCAGAGAGCGGCTCTGCACTCTTGGACCGTGAGAGTTGCCGACCTAGTGGATGAGACAATCGAAGTTTGGTAGGAAAGGACTGAGACCCATGGACAGACAAGGGTTATGGGGAATGCTGAGGGGAAGCTGCTGTTGCTGCTGGTGGAGAAGGGATGCGGGCCAATGGTGATAGTGGGATGCTGCCTGCTGACTTGTGCCTTGGCGAGCGGTACTTGTGTTGGAGCTTGGGTGCCAGACCATGAAGGGAGCTGGACCGTGTATGTTGGGAGCCAGCAGGAGAATTCGGCACACTGGAGCTTGGAGAGCTGCTCTGCGATGAATTCCCTCCTACTGAGTACACAGTATCTGGGGCTACGAGGTAGCCCTGAGGAGGAGATGGGGGAGAGAGGCTGTGGCTGTGTGTAGGAGAGCCTGGACCACTTTTCCCTGATGACAAAGAGCAGTTAGGGGAAGAAAGGCTGTAGCAAGGAGGCCTGCTTTGTGATTTTTCCGGAATCGGGAACTTCTTTTTTGGCTTTCTTGCCCATCCTTACCCCGGCTCCGTTTGCTCCTTCAGGCCAACTTGGCTTTATAGGGGCCTTTTCTAGCTGGCCCCACTTGGATGGATCAGTTTCCAAGGGAGTTGTTGAAATTTATACATTGTTTCCACTCTTCAGAACCAGCCCCTCCAGTTTTGGACTAACCTATGCACAGGCTCACCATTGACATGGATGATGAGGTCATCCTGAGGAAGCCCAGCTTCACTGGTTTGACCACCGTACTCCACATGCCACACCATGTGCTGTTTACTGTAGACATCTGAGTCACCCTTGTAGACATGAATGGTCTGCAGGGTGAAGCCATACTTCTTGCCAGCTCAGCGGATGACGATGGGAGGCCTCAGGCTGCTGAGGGCTGGCAAGAAGTCCCTGCTTGGAGAAGAGTCCCTGGATGATGTATTGGATGACTGAGAATGTAGGGACATGGGGCTGGCCAACAGTGAGCAGGCATGGTGTTCTGAAGGAATGAGGAGGGAAAGGGCTGTAGCTGAGGCTGACTCGATTACTGTGTTGACGGGGTGAGTGGTAAGCTTCTCTATAGAGTCCCCAGAGAACAGCGGTTTTGGGCCCTATGCACAGCTAGGTCACTGATGGCTTTGGCTGCAGCTTCCTCATAGCTGTGGGGTCCCAGAGCCATGGAGATGGCTTCCTATTGTTGCTTCCTAGGGATGCTACTGGTCTCCTCAGGGCAACGAGGCACATCTGGGAGGCCTGAACAATGGTGTCGCACTGTCATTGGAGGACTGGAATCACTCTCTGTGTGGGATGACTCAGACGCAGATAACCGCTTCCGTAATATCTCAGGGGACCCAATCACCCGGCTGCGGTCTTGGCCCCTTCAGTCCCACCAAGCCATCTGAGTGAGCTTTCTTTTCCTCACTCAGGTCACGCTTGGTTGGGGGTGGTGTCCAGTGTCCTTCAAGCAGAGAAAGCCTCTTTGTGGCCTTATTGTAAGAGGTGTGTCACTGGTTTCAAATGTCCAAGCCAGGCCCAGTGTCTCTCCCTTTTCCTGCTGCCTGCTGATCTGGATGTAGAGCTCTCAGTTTCTTCTCTGGTACCTTGTCTGTCTATACACTGCTATGCTTCCCACCATGGTGATAATGGACTGAACCTCGGAACCTTTAAGTCATCCCCATTAACTGTTTTCCTTTATGGGAGTTGCTGAGGTGGTCATGGTGTCTCTTCACAGCAATAGAAACGCTAGCTAAGATAGGGTTTTTAAAAAAAATAAAAAAGTAGGCTGAGGAAGCCAGGAGAAGAGGCAAACCAGTAAATAGCACCCCTCCATGGCTTGTCTGCATCAGGTCCTTACTCCAGTTTCCTGCCCCGTGAGCTCCTGTCCTGACTTTCTTCAGCAGTGAAGTGTGACCTGAGAGTTGTAAGCTGAAATAAACACTTTCCTCCCCAAGTTGTTTATGGCCACGTTGTTTTATCACACAGTTAGGTACCCTAACTAAGACACCATGTCTTGGAGGGCTATGGTTAAGCATCATCTTGAGACAAAACATCTTGCTTAAGATTGAGCTACTCTAGAGTCTTGATACCGAGGAACTGCCACAAATAAGGGAACTTGGGATCTGTCTGCCAAAGTATAAGGGTAGAAGACAGCTGAAGGAGGCTGAGATGGGGAGGGACACACATGAACACATGGAGAAGCCTAGGTGTCAGGAAGCTAACCAATAGTGAATAAGGATTGCTGGTCCCAACTCGGACACCCGACAATTACCGTAGAGTCTGACAGGTGGAACCTGAGGTCAGCTCAGCTCTCTGAAGTCACCCACCTGACATGAGGTTCATATCTGGCTGAACCGGAAACTCTGACACACCAGCGGGGTACCTAACTTCCACCGCCTCATTCCTCCAACAGTGTAGTTAAAGATAAGCAAGTGATGAGAAAAAAAGTGGGGGGCTGGTTATTGGAGAAGCCTGTTATTAAGGTAGCAGTCCTCCATGACAGATGGCCTTCTGAGCTTGGGGTAAAACGTAGGAGCTCCCTTTCTCAACAAGGGTTCCCTGCTCTGCCTGTCTTTGTCAGAGAGCGTCCCTGAACACAGGTGTCTGCCCTTGTCTGAAAAGTGACCTTGTATAGAGGTCTCTGCAAGGCTGCACAACTCAGCACACATGTTCCACTCTGGCTTCCTGCCTGTATGATAATTTGGTGCTGTATTATAACCAGTCAGCCCTTTCCCCTTGCTTGATGCTATGACCAGTTAGTCCTTTGCACCCATACTCCTAAAAGCCCTTATAGACACATCCCTGAAACAGTAGACTGTCTCACTGTAGCAGTCTCTGGAGGTCTTTCTGCTATGCTCACAGCAGTCTAAGCCCCGCTTCCCACCTCTTCTCCCTTTGTTCTCTCAGGCTGGTGGCCAACAGCCTCTGAGGAGAAGGGGGTGGGACACAACTGGCCCTCTTGTATACCTATATGTCAGAACTTTCCTCCCCATGCTCCCAGTACTCCAAAGAGACAGTCTGTCCTGGATGGAGCAGGAGCCCTTTGCTGAGGAGTCTGTGGGGGTAGGGAGAGCCTCCCCAGTCCCACAGACTCTAGAGCTAGAAGGTGATCTTCCGTCCATTTACATGGTAACCTCATCTTCAGAGGCCTTAGAAGCTGCTTCAATGCTTTCTCTTTGCCCCTACTGTGATTTCCTCTCTTAAATTACTATATTTTAGTAGTATTTTGAGTTTTTGAGAAAGTGTTTGTGTCTTAATTTTATATTAATGTATTCTTATCTATATTTCTTTAACTGGACAATCAGATTTTAAAAACATACTCGGGTCAGCTCACCTGCAAACCCCACATGCAGAGCCAGCTCTACTGTGCTGCCCAGGCATGGGGCAGGGCCTATTCTCCCAAGTGCTGCAGGTGGTGAGGTCTGGGTTACTTTGCTGTTCTCAGGCCCCAAGGACCAGCTCTCCCATGATGCCCAGGCGAGAGATGGGATGAGTTCTGCATAACCCTCAGACGTCAATATGTCCCTCAGGCCAGACTAATGGTCATCTCAGGCTAGCTCCCTATCTGGGCACCATGGTGCAGGTCTGGTAGTTGTTGAGATCTCACTCCTTACCTGGGCCCACCATCCCAGGTGAGATTCTTCTAGTCGCCAGCTTGCTCCACACCCTGGGAGCCCATCCAGGCCTATGTGACACCGGACTGGTGGTAGGCTTAGGCTCGATTTTCTCAGAGAATGTTAGATTACTGATAATTCAGATGTCTACAGGTCAGAACACTGATCACAGACATAGCCTCACTCCTCTCTGTCCCCACTGATGCACACGTGACACTGCAGCCACACCTGCAACACCTCCAGAGGCACAGATTTTTTTTAATCCTTTGAGTTATTCTCTCCCTTGTCATAATATTCTTCTCTATTCTTTTCTTAATTAACCTCCCTCATGCTTTACCTTCCTCCTTTCTCCCTCTTTATTTCATCATATTTTTATCTTTTATAATATTAACATTTAATATTTTTATTTATTCTTTGAGAATTTTATACATGCATACATGTATTTGGGGCACGTTCACCCACACTTTCCCTTTCAACTCCTACCAGATTCCCCCCTCTTGACTTCATGTCCTCTTGTTTATAATATAACCCTCTGAGAGCAAATGATGCTGCCCATATACACATAGACATGTGTTAGGGTTTTACTGCTGTGAACAGACACCATGACCAAGGCAAGTATTATAAAGGACAACATTTAATTGAGGCTATCACACAGGTTCAGTATCATCAAGGCTGGAGCATGCCAGTGTCAGGCAGACATGGTGCAGGAGGAGCTGAGAGTTCTACATCTTCATCAAAAGACCTCTAAGAGAAGACTAGATTCCTGGCAGCTAGGAGAAGGGTCTCCAAGCACACCCACACAGTGAAAGGCACATTTCCTCCAACAAGGTCACACCTACTCCAACAAGGCCACTCCTAATGATACCACTCCCTGGGCCAAGCACATTCAAATCACCACATTCCACTCCTTGTCCCCCATAGATTTGTTCAAACACATGAGTCTGTGGGAGCCATACCTAGCCAAAGCATAATGAAAAATCACTTTAGTCCAACTTCAAAACTCTCATAGTCTATAAACAGTCTCAACAATGTTTAAAGTTGAAAGTCTTTTCTGAGATTCAATCACTTAATTGTAATCACCTATACAGTCAAAATCGAGAAACAGATTACATATCTTAAACATCATTATGATGTACATTGTGATTCCAAAAGTTCATAGTGAGGAAATACAGGACCAAACAAACCCCCCAAACAGGTGGGCAAACTCCATAGTCTGCATCTCATGGCTTATATCAAAGCAGCCTTCAGATCTCCAATTCCTTTTTCATCTTCGTTGACTATAACAATCTTCTTTCTCCTAGGCTGGTTCCACTCCCTGTTAGCAGCTTTCCTCAGCAGGTATCCCATGACTCTGGCCTCTCTAACATCTTGGGCAACTTTACTTCACAGCTTCCTGTTGCAATGTCTGGGATTCACACACAATCTTCTGGGCTTCTCAAAAGGACTCAAGGTCACTTCTCCAAGCTTTGCTCTCTGTAGTACTCTAGGCTTTGGTTGACTCCATTCCACTGCTGCTGCTGTTCTTGATGGTCACACCGTGGTACTGGTATCACTCTCAGCAACAGAGTCTTCCACTCTGGATAGCCCATTAAGCTCCGCTTAAAGCATTCCATGGCTTTCCAAATCCAAAGTGCCAAAATCCACATTCTTCCAAACAAAAATATGATCAGGCCTATCACAGCAATATCCCAGTCCCTGGTACTAACTTCTGTCTTAGTTAGGGTTTTACTGCTGTGAACAGACACCATGGCCAAGGGAACTCTTATAAGGGCAACATTTAATTGGGGCTGGCTTACAGGTTCAGAGGTTCAGTCAATTATCATCAAAGCAGGAGAATGGCAACATTTAGGCAGACATGGAGAAGGAGAAGCTGAGAGTTCTAAATCTTTATCAAAAGACCTCTAAGAGAAGACTAGATTCCTGGCAGCTAGGAGGAGGGTCTCCAAGCACAACTCCACAGTGACACATTTCCTCCATCAAGGCCACACCTCCTAATAGTGCCACTCCCTTGGCTATGCATATTCAAATCCCCACAGGCTATCTACTGGCATATGGCCAACCTACCAGGGGCCACATTTCTAAAGAAAACTGATTCTCCTTCCCCTAGCAGCCATTAGTTGTCAATAGTGCTTCAGCCAGGGGTGAGGACTCCTCTGCCCCTCCTTTATCCATGTCAGGGATGTGGACTGGCTTGATCTTGTCCTGGTCTTATTTAGGTAATCCAGCTGCTGTGGCTTCATGAGTGCAATGTTCTTGTCATGTCCCGAAAACAATGTTTTGCCCCATTCCTCCTTGACCTCTGGCTGTTACTGTCTTTTTGATCCCTCTTCCGCAGCCTTCCCTGAGCCTTGTGAGGACTGTGATATAGACGTCCTATTTATGGCTGAGCATTCTATGGACACTTATTCTCTGCACTTTGACCAGTTGTGAATTTCTGCATTAATTGCCACGCATAGAACAAAGACTGTCATTGGACGAAGCCTGACAGCTGCACTCATCTACACTCTAAATAACCTTCCTGAAACTTCATAGTACATCTGCTCCTTAGTTTCACAATACTCTGCATTGCTTTTGCTGTTTGCTGTTCTGTGGTCGTTGATACTATACTAGTGAGCTTTAATCAGTTTTAAGTATGTGTTCATGTCTTGTTTGGTGCATGTGGTGTGGCTGTTGGAGAAGTTTGCTTTCTCCCTTCTGAGAGGATTGAACCCTCAGAGTAGGCTGCCCACCGAGAAGATCCCCCCAAAAACCAGAAGAGCAACTCAAACCAACAACAGATGGACACATTGTGACACAGAACTGCAAAAGCAGGACAGAATGAAGCCTCCAAGAGATCACAATCCCTCAACTACTAAATCCAAACATTCTGAGATGCTTGAAATGTTAGACAAATGGCTCAAGGTACACTTCTTAAAAAATAATGTCTGCTGTGATGGTTAATGTTGGTTAACATTGGCTCAGGAGCTGATTGACAAGCCCACAGAGTACAGACCATCTGCCACACCTGCGAGAGATTTCCTTAACCAGTTTAATGGAAGTGGGAAGATCCATCTAAATGTGGGCAGCCCAGATAAAAGGAAACCAGTGAGAGAGAGATCACTGCTTGTTTGCTAGTGCTAGTGAGTTCATTCACATGGTTGACACCTTGCTGCTACTGCTCCTGCCACTGCTGCTACTTCTGTCGTCAGCCTTCCAGTGTGAACTGAAGATCAGTGGCTCCTCAGGAATCCGTCGGCTGCAAAGTGGAACTGCTGAGGTGCCCAGCCTCATAGATTGATGGACTGCAAGGTTTTCAGCAGTGCCAATGATACGGCAGCTATTGCTGTACTAGCCACATGTAAGCCAGTTTAACAAATCCCCTTTTGCTATATAACTGTTCAATTGGTTCTGCATCTCTAGAGGACCCTGGCTAATACAGTCAGTAAGATACCAGGTTCTAAGTTGCTGCTGTGTGACGTGGTAAAGGAGAAGTGTCAGGGTCCGGAGAGGAGAAACTATTCCAAATAAAGAAGGGGAAAGCGAATTTCAGAAACTTACGTCATATGTGACAGGGCCGCTAAAGAATGCAGAGACATGAAGGCTGATGCTCTGAGGAGACTAGAGCCCAGGCAAGCAGTGCTTTCGAGGCACAGCTTTCCAGTAGAGCATGAGGAGAGCACGCGCACAGCCTGGTGGCCTTGATAGACAGGCCACAGTTTTACTACAGGACCAGCCCACAGCTCTCACAGGCCCCCCTGTGGATTTTCCTGCCCCTAAGCTGATGGGATGGGTCATCAAAGAAAAAGACTTATACTAGTCTAAAGAGCTGGGGCACCCTTGGGGCTGAGTTTAGAGAACATTTGTAAGTCAAGGAGCCCGAATGTAACTTGCCGAGGTCCCAGGGTGAGAAGTATCCTTGGGAGATATTTTCCTTTGGTTATCGCACTGTGCAGCAAGATGCCCAAGGGAACTGAGATGCCTTAGGAAGGTCATGCAGGGAGAGGAAAAACACTCAAACCTGACACCAATCAGAGGGAAAGCTCGTCTCCTGGGAAGAGACAGCTCTTACTCTCTGCATATTATCTGGCTGTGTGTATCTGCATTTGTTTCCATCTGTTAGAGGAGGGAGTTTCTCTGATGATGGATAAGCAAGGCAGTCGTCAGAGTATAGCAGAATACCTTCACAAGTCACTTCATGGCCATGCTTCTTCAGCAAGGCAGTAGACGTTGGTTCTCTGGACCCGAGTTCTCCACCAAAGCAGCATTGAGTATGGACCCCATCTTATGGTGTGGGCCTTCACCCAAAGCAGATAGTGATTGGTTACTCCCACAAGCTTTGTGACACTAGTGCACCACCGAATCTTGCAGGCAGGTCACTCTTGTGGATGAGAGAGTTTGTAGCTGGGTCAGCATTCTCTTTTGGCGTGTAGAGCACCATGAACACTAGGTCAGTAGGGATGTGTAGCTTAATGGTGGGGTCTCATTTCTGCTCTGCCACAGGGCTCGGGTTGCTTGGGGAGGCAGGACGTGGGAAGTGACCATGCTTACTCCACACCACTGCTGGAGATCTGTCTTGAGCCTATGTGGCTGTGCTCACCACGTCCTCTACCTGTGGAGGAGCTTGGGGCATTGCCCTTTACGTGACTGATGGTCACAAATCTATGGAGGGCTGTGGCTAGTGGCTGGCCTGGTTTCCTTAGAATCAGGTGAAACATCTACAGTCCCTCAGGGTCTTTCATTGTCCCATAGGGGTAAAGGTTTTATGTAGGCACAGCTTGACTTTTCCATGTTCAATGAGCTGTGCAGGCATCGTCTTCAGCAGTGGGGTCTTAACTGTCAGTTTGGGGAGAGCAACCAACAGCCTTGGCAATAGACTGGGTTGTTCGGTGGTTTCTAGGAGGCCTCTTTGGCCAACGACTCAATTAGAGGTAACCGATTCTTGGCACTGAAGGCTTCATTTGGTGGTGAGAGATGACTAATTGGGGCTTTGCTTCTTTGTTATTTAGTGACCCTATTTAGACTTCGTTCATATATTTATATATTTTAAAAAGCTTCTACTGTAGTAGATTTCCATAATAACCCCTCAGCTGTCCTTTAGTTTTAGCTGTCCTTCCCTTTAATTTCCCTTTACTCTCTTCCCTCCCCCCTCCGTTGATCCTTCCATTCCAGTCTCCCCACCCCCTCCCCCTTCCTTGGAGGGTTCTTCTTAATACCCAGTCCCTTATTCTATACTTAACTTCTGTGGTTATGCAGATAGCAGTCTGCATATGGAAGACTTAACAGCTAACAGTCCAATATAAGTGAATATATACCATTTTTGTCTATTTTTATCTTCAATAACTCAGGATAATTTTTCCCTACATCCATCCATTTCCTGTGAATTTTATGATTTCATTTTCTTTAACAGCTGAGTATTATTCCATTGTATGAATATGCCACATTTTCTCTATCCATTCATCCATTTATGGGCATTTAGTTCTGTTACCAATTGCTGGCTACTATCAGAGCAGCAGCAAGCACGGTTGAGCAAGTGTGTCTGTGGTAGGATGAAGCCGCCTCCGGGTACTGTCCAAGCATGGCATAGCTGGATTTTGTGGTACATAGTTGTAGGGCTCTGGCGCTGAGGTGTTCGTCCATGGAGACTTCTCGCCCTGCTAGGTGCATGGGTACAGGTGAGGGGGAGAGAACTCGGGCAGGGAAGGGGAACAGCTTTTGCCGCCCCAGCTGCCGGTCCTTCTTTCCGCTGCTGCCTGCCACTTCGGTTGCTGGGGACGAGCTGAGCCAGCAGAAGACTAGCAGGCGAGGGGTGCAGGGGAGATTCTGGTGGAGATTTCGGGGAGAGGAGATCTCTTCCCCAAGTTCAGTAGCCATTTGGCTTTGGCAAGAGAGTTTATCTGTAGCTGGAAGATCCCAAGTCTGTGGGTATCAGCTGTCATCTGCGGATCTCGGCGTGTGTCGTGTGTCTCGGGAGTCGTCAGTCAGATCAGGTGTCTGGAGAAAGGCAGCTTTGTTGTCCCAGGCAGGTCTGAGGAGATGGTGTTCCGTCTTGGCTGGATCTGGGGGAGCAGCACTGTAGAAAAGCCTGTAGGGTGATTACAACAGAGGAGCAGAACCCCGGCAGGGGGATGTCTACATAGGGTGGGTAGTGCCAGGTCCTATATTTGAGGGAAATGCCCTCGCTGACCAAACTGCCTCAACAGGGATATTCATGGCCTCCACTGAGCAGGCAGACCAATTCCATTCGTGCACACACACAAATATAAAAGGGCTTCATGCCCGCTCCCCCCACATTCCCCGTGCTCAATTTCAAAGGATAATAAAAACATGCTCCTCTTGTGAACCCTTCATTACCACCCCAGCTTCACAAACAATGGGCGCCGATCCCCGAGACCGCAAATTCAATGCCTTAAGGCAACTCGATGTCACCCATATCTCCCAATTTGGTAGACAGAAATATGTTTTTGTCACTATAGACACATACTCCCATTTTATATGGGCCACAGCCCAGACAAGTGAAAACACTAAAGGTTAATTCACCACATGCTCTCCACCTTAGCCATCAAGGGCATTCCTCAACAGATAAAACCTGGTAATGGCCCCACCTTCCCTTGCTCTCAATTCAAAACTTTTTGCACACGTTGGGAAATTCCCCACCATACAGGGATTCCCCACAACCCTCAGGGTCAAGGAATAATAAAAAGAACACCTGAAACCCCAAAAGCCCAACTTCTAAAACAAGGCGACCACCTACCTCCTTAATATACTACAAATGATGGCTCTGACTACTCTAAACATATTTAACATCTACAAAAACTCCCAAATCCCCCGTCTCCCTCCATTGGCATACACCAAAATTAACCCCTCCCATCCTAGTAGGATGGCGAGATCCTTTGGATGGAATTTGGAAGGGACCAGACCCCCTCCTTACAACCAGGAGGGGGTTTGCTTGTGTTTTTCCACAGGACCAGCCTGAGCCTATCTGGGTTCCCACAGAAATGTCCAATACAATCCCACCAACCAAGAAGATGGCCCGCCTCTCACTGGCAGACCAAAGATCAAAGAAAGGAGGCAGAGGAAACACCACATCGAGAGGGACAGCGAGATCTCCTGGAAAGACATTGATGACCTGATGGTTGCTGCCCAGGCCATGTGTCCTCCACAAGCCCCCTCTCCTCTGTTCTTATGGCTGTTTTCTTCATTCTTCATGCTAACAACTCTGCCATTGTCCAGCCTCTCCCTATCATTCCCAACACATACCACTGGAGATTCTACACTAGGGAAACCTACGATGCACACAACAAAGTTACAGGAACCCAGGGTTGCCCACTTGAAGGATGCCAGACCAGGATTGAGATCCTTCTACACCCAGACTCCATCTCCACTCTCCCCAACCCTTTCCTCTGCTTTCCTTACTGAAACACAGGTGAATGTCTCCAGGAGTCTCCATGTATGGAGGTTGCAGATATTAGAGCTGCAGAAGAGAATACACCAGCCATGGCGGCACCAAGCTCGCCAACCTTAAAACTCATTTTCAGCTTTCATCAGTAATCCATAGGATGAACATTGGTAAACCAGAGTCATGATGCCAAATACCTTGTAGGTGACTTGCATATTTCCTGTGAGTTTATTCCTGCCTCCAAATCAGTCTTTACTCATGCTAACATTATTCAACAGGAAAATCAGTCTCGGAAGGAACTCTGAGCTACCCTCTCCTGGCTATAGTAAAGCCAATATCCAGCTGACCTCCTTCCCTTAACCACCCACCTCAACTCCTCCCAATGCTTTTCTGTGCTTCTCTCTCCCGACCATTATTAGCAGCCGTTCTCATTAACATTTCCCTCTGTGACCTCCATTGACCCTTACCCACAAGGAAAGAACAGGACATTCCTCTTTTGGACCTACCCCCACCTCTTTGCCTCATAGGGTCCTCCTCAAAACTCCATTCTACATGTGTCAGTGACATCACCATCACCAAATCAGTATGTGTTTACCCTCCTGCCCTCCTCTGGTGCACAAGCACTGCAGGTGCCTGGATTAACTCCCCTTTTCAAGGTTCCTGCACCCCTGTGATAATTGTCCCCTAGGTTTTTCTCTATGAACCTGAAGAACTTGCCTTGCAGATAGGAGGAAGGCAAAAGAAGAGAGAAATCTTCATCCCTCTGCTTATTGGATTAGGCCTTGCTGTCTCACTGGGTGCAACAGGAACCACTGGAGAAGCCCTTGTCCAAACACAACATCTGGCCAGCAACTTCCAGGACAAGCTTGACCAGGTAATGGCTTCCACTATAGAGAGCCTTGAGTCTCTTCAATGCCAGATAAGCTCCTTAGCAGGAGTTACTCTCCCAAACCACAGAGCCCTGGACTTACTGACTGCTGAACAGGGAGGAACTTGCATTTTGCTGGGGAAGGAACGTTGCTTCTATGTCAATGAATCTGGGATGGTAAAACCAGATATACAAATGCTCAAAGAGCTCTGGGGAAACCTCTGGGCATGCTATACTCCTAACACTCCTTCCCTTTGGTACTCTAACCCCTTGATAGCTTGAGTTCTTCCCCTCCTTGGCCCTGTACTAGCCATTGGAGCCTTGCTTCTCTTGCAGCCTGTCTCATTCAGTTTCTAAAGCAGCAGATGAGTAGCACTGCTAAGATCACTACCAATCAGGTCTTGGTTCAGTATCAAACTGTTCCCAACCCAGGAGATAGTTATTTTAATGATACTTTTCCCTTATAAAAGGATAGGGACGAGTTGTGGGGCTGCAGGTTGTGAAAAGGTACCCTGATTCCTGGTCGAGACAGGTGGAATCCCTGGGGACCCTAAAAGGGGATGGCAGGTGCATTCCCAGCCTCCCAGATCAGGGTCTCACTAGCTGCAGCCCCCCACAAACCCCTGTAGAGAGGTTTGAGACAGACCAAATCATATAGAGCAATGCCCCAAGCCCCTCCTCCACAGGTGAGGACTTCACCACAGGTCACAGAGGCTCAAGACAGATCAGTCGTAGAGACAGGACCACGCCCCCAAATATGTAGATGAAATGACCCACCCAAAAAAGTCGTGTTCGGAATTAAAGCTGCGCAAGAATCACTTCATCATCTGAGAGCTTCTGTCCTAAGAGCTGTCACACTGCCACTTGGGGAAGAGATCTGCTCTCCCAAAATCACTGCCAGAAGCTCCCCTGCATCCTTTGCCGGCTGCTCCATCTCCTGAAACAGAAGCGGAACAACACCTGCCTGAGTTCTCCTCCTTTCTCCTGGACCCACCAACCTAGCCAGACCAGAGATCTCCGTGGAAAACCGCCGACACGGAGGCCCACAGAGGGATTCCCATCTTTCTGAGGAACTGCCACACTGATTTCCACAGTGGCTGTGCAGGTTTGCATCTCCATCAGAAATGGATGAGTGGTCCCCCTCCTCTGCTTCCGTGGCAGCACGCACCGTCATCTGTTTTATTGATCTTGGCCATCTGGCTGGTGTAAGTAAACATCTCCAAGTAGTTTTGACTTGCATTTCCTTGATGGCTAAGGATGTTGAACATTTCTTTAAGTGCTTCTTGGCCATCTGTGCCTTATCTTTTTAGCGTTATCTGTTTAGATTTGTATGCCATTTTTAAATTCGGTTATTTGTTTTCTTGATGTCCAGTTTGTAAAGTTCTTTACATATTTTATAAACCCCTCTATTAGATATGTAGTTGATAAAAAATAATTTCCCATTCTGTAGGCTGTCACTTTGTTGAAATGTTGGTGTCCTTTGCAAAACAGAAGCATATCAGTTTTGTTAGGTCCCATTTATTAATTGTTCTCAGTGTCTTCTGCTCAAAGAGTCTTTTCCTGTGCCAAAGGCATCAAGGTTATTCTCCACTTTCTCTTCTGTCAAATTCAGGGTATCTATTTGACCTTATGTTGAGGTCTTTGATCCATTTGGAGTTGAGTTTTGTGTAGAGGGATTAATATGGATCTATATGGATTCTTCTACATGCAGTCATATAGATTGACCAGCGTCATTTGTTGAAGATATGGTCTTTTTCTGGTGTGTGCTCCTGTAGGTGTGCAGATTTATGTCTACATCTTCAATTCAATTACATCACCTGACATTTCTCTCGTTATGCCAACACCATGCTGCTTGTATTACTGTAGCTCTATAATACAATTTGAGATTGAGGAGAGTGATACCTCCAGCAGTTCTCCATCATCATCATCATGATCATCATGATCATCATCATAATCATCATATCTTTAGCTTTTTGTGTTTCCATATGGAGCTGAATAATGTCCTTTCAATTTATGTGAAGAATTGTGTTGGAATTTTCAAGGGAATTGCATTGAATGTGTAAATTGCTTTTGGTAGGAGAGCCATTTTTACTGTATTAACTCAACTGATCCATGAGCATGGGAGAGCTTTATGTCCTCTGGTAACTTCTTCAATTTATTTCTTCAACATCATACAGTTTTTAACATACAAGTCTTTTACTTGTTTGGTTATGGTTACCCCAAGATATATATATATATATATATATATATATATATATATATATATATATATATGTAATTGGAACTTTGTAAAAAGAATTAGGCAACATTCCTTCTATTTTTATTTTGTAGAATAATTTGAGGAG
Source organism: Rattus rattus (assembly GCF_011064425.1). Taxonomy (NCBI): domain Eukaryota; kingdom Metazoa; phylum Chordata; class Mammalia; order Rodentia; family Muridae; genus Rattus; species Rattus rattus. Next base: position 8,175,365 of record NC_046157.1, read on the forward strand.
TATTGACATTAATTCTTCTTTGAAAGTCTGGTAGAATTCTGCACTGAATTCATCTGGCCCCTATAAAGGGCAAAAAGGTCTTTGTGCATACAGAGAAGCAGTAAAGAATCCAGGAAAAGTTAAACACACAGCTAATTTCTCCAAAGGGAGAAGGTATTTGGTCATTCTCTCAGAATGCTAGAGGAAAATGTAATTTGCAACTTGTAACCCTTTGCAATTTGTTGAGCTAGGCTCTGCCTGTATCGCCCAGGATATTATATTTGTTTATCCTACATCTTTTCCTCCTAAAACATTGAGCATTACTTCTAAGTCATAAAATTCATCTTTGTAAGAAATGTCATTTGTGCTTTATGCCTAAGTATCTTCTATAGGGTCAGGCCAATTCCAACATTCACAGGCACTGTGTGAGAATTACTTTAGCCATTCTCACTAGACCATTACCTTCAGTACTATTTTTAAGTCAACAATAACTCATTTTATGGATAAAGCTTCAATATTAACATGTCTTTTTTTTCTTTTTTAAAAAAACTTATTTATTTTATTTATATGAGTACATTGTTGCTGTCTTCATGCACACCAGAAGAGAGCATCAGATCTCATTATAGAAGGTTGTGAGCCACCATGTGGATGCTGGAATTTGAACTCAGGACCTCTGGAAGAGCAGTCAGTGCTCTTAACTGCTGAGCCATCTCTCTAGCCCTATTAACATGTCTTAAGCTATGTTGTACTTAGGTACTTTTAGAAAGCTTTTAATGTTTAATTTAAAGCTTTGAATGTTTATTTTAATTACTTATATTTAAAAGTTTTCAAATGTTTTACCTTTTTTTGGCACTAGAAACTGTATTTTATCCACCTTCCTTTGTTAACATTCTAAATAGTATATAAAACAAATCAATCTGTTTGTGACCGAGGGTTGTGGTAGGAACCATCAGTTATACAGTAGTGGCATGGCCTTTTCCTATTTGTTTTTCCAGCCCTTTCAGTTTCTATCACTTGTCCTTTCTTGGTTAATCTATTCTAACCCTTGTGAAATAAGGACCAAAAGTACCAACTCAGTATTAAGGGCCTAAGAGTTGGCCCAACAGTAAAAAAGGCCAAGCTCTCAGGAACCTTCAAACTCCAGTGGTTCCTACCCTGTGGTAGACTCCTTCTGGGGTCCTGGGCTGAGAAATCAGCAGATCTGTAAATCAAGCACACAGATCTAAAGGCCAAGTGAGGATCTGGATAGTAAGGTGGATGGGCTTGTGACCATCACTAACAACATCTAGCCTCAGGACTTCCAAGACTTCTGAGCTCAGATGCCCTGTAGATGCCTCCCAGGTACCTCTCTGTTCCCCCTGCCACACAGGAAACTATATGAGGGATACAACAGAAGCTAAAGACAGAAAGACCAGCCACAGTTGGGGGGGTGGTGGTGACACTGGTAAAACAACTGCAAAGTTGGTGACATTTGCTCTTGGGAATGAGAGGTAGGCCCAGAGCAAGGATGGCAACTGGAAGGTGAAGGACAGTCCCAGCTCTCAGTAGAGGTAGTGATCAGGCTTGAAGGGGCCGTTAACGGGCATGCCCAGGTACTGAGCCTGCTTCTCTGTCAGCCTGGTCAGTTTCACATTCAGTTTGCCCAGGTGGGCTTCAGCCACTGCCTCATCCAGCTTCTTAGGCAGGAAGTGAACCATAACAGGGTATTTATATGGATGGGTCCACAACTCAATCTGTACCATCACCTGGTTTGTGAAGGAGTTGCTCATCCCAAAGCTGGGTGGCCCATGGCACAACCCAGGTTGACCAGATGGCCTTCAGTCAGCAAGGTGATGTGGCATCCATTCTTTAGCCAGTAGTGGTCCACCTCGGGGCTGGATGTTCACCTTCTCCACAGAGTTCTTATTGAGCCACTTCACATCAATCTCCACATCAAAGTGTCCAGTGTTACAAACAATAGCATCATCCTTCATCTGTTCAAAGTGCCGACCAAGGATGATATCAACACAGCCTGTGATGGTGACAAAGATGCGCCCTCCTTACAGGCTTTGTGCATGGTGGTTACCTTATAGCCCTCCATGGCAGCTTGCAGTGCATTGATGGGGTCAATTTTGGTGATGATGGCCCCAAAATCCCTCAGTACCTGGGCACAACTCTTGATCACATCACCACAGCCTGCTACCACTGCCACCTCGCCCACAATCACATGTGTGGGTTGTTTGATGCTGTCTATGAGGGACTCCCAGCAGCCATAAAGGTTATCAAACATGCTCTTGGTGAAAGAATTGTTGACATTAATGGTAGGCGCCTTCAGTAGCCGATTGGCCATTGTCTTGTAGAGGTTGTGGACCCCAGTCGTGGTCTCCTCAGAGCAGAAGCTGTGGGTATTTGGTGTTGATGAGGCTAGTAAGGTCACCACCATCATCCAGAATCATGTTGAGGGGGTCCATCCTTGAAGTACAACATCTGCTCAGTACACTACAGGTACTCCTCATCTGTCTCGCTCTTCCAGGCAAACACTGGAATGCCAGCCTTGACAATGGCAGCTGCTGCATGGGAAGTGCACCTGGGAAAGTGCAGCTGGACCACTGCACTTCAGCATCCAGGGTCACGAGAGTCTCAATGAGGACAGCAGTCTCCACAGTCATGTGCAGGCAGCCATCAATGTGAGCACTCTTCAGTGGCTTGGAGGCTGAGTACATTTCCCGCATGTGCATCAAACCTGGCATCTCATTCTCAGCTACATCCAGGGCCTTTTGTCCCCAGGCAGCCAGTCTCGTGTCTGTGACTTACTAGGGCAGTTTATCAGACATGCTGGCAGCACTTCTGTAGGAGTGACAAACTCAGTGAAGGGTGCCGGGTGGCACAGGGCAGGGCCAGATGTCTTTTCTAATGTCTGTCTTGACTCATTTTTCACTCAGTAGAGAGCTGTTCGGTTTCGATGCGTTTGTAAGCTTTTTGTTATTGCTAGTCAGCTTTCATCTGTGGTAGTCAGCTATAGTGCAGGGAGTGGTTTCCGTTTTCTTCATCTGTTGAGACTTGCATTGTGTCCAAGTATGTGGTCAATTTCGGAGAAGTTTCAAGAGGTATTGAGAAGAAGGTGCATCCTTTTGTGTTTGGGTGAAATGTTCTGTAAATATGTTAGGTTTGTCTGCTTTATGATGTCGGTTAGCTCTAACATCTCTCTGCTTATTTTTCATCTGGATAAGTGTTGGTGAGATTGGGTAGCAAAGTCTCCCGCTATCCCTGTGTGAGGCTCAATATGTGATTTAAGCTGTAGTAGTGTTTCCTTTACAAACTTTCGTGCCCTTCTGTTTGGTGCATAGGTTCTTCAGAGTTTCCCTGTCTTTTTGGTGGATTTTTCCTTTGGTATCTATGTATCATCTTTCCATATCTCTTCTGATTAGCTTTGATTTGAAGTCACTTTGTCAGATATTAAAGTGACCACACTGGCTGGCTTCTTAGATATGCTTGGAATATCTTTTTCCATTGTTTTACCTTGAGATGATGTCTATTCTTGGTGTTAAGGTGTATTTCTTGGATGCTGCAGAATGATTCCTGTTTTCAATCCAGTCTGTTACACCATCTTTTTATTGGTGGGATTGAAGTCATTGACTGGTGAGAGTTATCAATGAGCAATGTTTGTTATTCCCACTATTTTCTTGGTGTGGTGTGGTACCTTCTTCTGATTGTCTGATCAGTGTCTATTTATTCCTTGTGTTTCCTTGGGCGTTGTTAACCTCTGCCACCTGTCTTGCCTTCCAAGTGCTGGGATCAAAGGCAATGCTCACCACACCCAGCAAATAGATACTTTTAAAATTTGGTGTTACTGTGGGATGTTTTTCTTTCTCCAGCTCATACATTCTGTTGTTGAGGCTTGCCTCTGTTTGCCTCTGTGTTTCCTGTCCAGGTATCTGTGTTTTTCATTTCCAGTTTTCCTTCAATTTGGTTTTTTTTTTTAATTGTTTTTGTTTCTACTTGTAAGTCTTGAACTGTTTTCTTCATTTCATTACACTGCTTGTATTTTCATAGATTTCTTAAAGGGATTTGTTAGTTTTCTCTTCAGTGACCTCTATCCTACTCTGATAGCCTATTTTGAAGTCCTTATGTGTGTTTGAGCCATGTTGGAATACTCGGGGCCTACTGTGGCACTCCACTGGGCTCTATGGAGACATCTTGTCCTGCCAGTCATTTCATAGATTATATTTGTATATCTAGGTGTCTGGGTTTGGGATAATTATAATTCTAGGTGCTGGTACCTGGCCATGTCTTTGTTGAATGGGTGTTCTGTTTTCTGGTTTCTATTGCCCCTTCCCTCCCAACCTCCAGATCTAAGAAATTTGTGGTTGCTGTGGGTTATCGGGTTGGGAGTTCTTCTGAGTTCCTACTAAGTGTGGTCACTGGAGGGCCCAGGCAGAAGGTGTTTCAAGGTCTTGGGGACTGACAGGAAGAAATAGGGGACTCAGAAAGTCCATCACAAGGTTTGGCCAGTCTCTAGAGATTGGAGGTGGCATGGGAGGACAGGCCCCTCTGGAAGCAGTCTGCTTCAGGTCTAGGGATGAAACTCCCTTCCCTCTTTTGATCCCTTCTCTGTTTTTTGTTGAAAGAATTGCTTCCAAAATGGAAGTTCTTGGATTGCCTGTTTATTTTAGATCCAGAAACAGTCTCTTGTGAAGCTGTTTTGAAATAGTACTTTGGAAGAAAGAGAGGCCTTTGTGAAGTTTTAAATAAGTTTCTGGTAACAACTGATCTATTTAGACCAATTTTGGTTGAGTTATATTTCAATGAAATTAGCTTTATTAGAAAATTATATGCTTCATCACTGTTTTCAAATTTAGTTGCCTGAGTTTGCAAAATCATCTTGTGATTCTGTCTGCAACAATTTCCTCTATTGCAGTTGAGTTTTATATAATTGAATTTCTAATTTTATAAAATTAGACCAACAGCAGACCAACTTTACTGCTTTCTTTCTGGTCCTCTAAAGAACAAGCATTTGGGCTTTAAAATGCTTGCAACTTTTAAAATACTCAGACTCACAATAGCTCCAGCCTTTTCCTTCTGAGTTCTTTCCACCCGGTTACTATTTATTTTAGTTGTTCTTTTTCTGAGTTGAGGCTTTGAAGATTCTCCCTTGCTGTTTACTGTCCACATTCCTCTCATTTTCTCTGAGCCCTATTGTTATATCCCCAGGTTCTGGGTGTGATGTCATCATTGTCACTTGCTCTCATATGTTCTGTAATCATAGTCTTAGATTAGATTCAAGAATTGTTTTAAAATTACAAAGCTGAAATTTCCAAATGGTAGGAGACTTTTGTTGAAATATGTATGATAAATGCCATTGTTTTATTATTTATAAAGACTGTTACCTGAATAGGGTTTCTCAATTTAAAAAATGTATTACTATTTTCATATGGCTTGGTATGTGACTGGTTTTCATGACTGTCCCTTTATGGTTTTTGATAAAGAAGAGAAGGCCCTTTCATAGGCAATTTGATAGAAAAGATTATGTTTTCTTGGTTTTCAGTTATATAATCTGGGTCTTTTATATCCTTATTTATTCATTTTTATTCTCTTGGGATTGTTTGGCAGAGGAATGATAAAATCTCTTTTAAGCCAAACATCTTTATCCATTTATCCTTGCAAGGCCTAGCATTTTTGTTCATGAATGTACACATCATCTTGTTTGGCACATAGAGACCCACATTTGCTGTTCTGCATCTCCATACTCTGTCACTATGCAGTATTCTTTGAGCCATCTCGTTTAACACAGTTCTCACCTCCCACCTTCCTCTGCCCAGAACACACAAGCCACCGTCAAAGCACTTAACTCTCATACTTTGAGAGGACACACCTTGAAATTGGTTTTGCTTTTTAGATCACTACAAAACCTCTGTCCTTATCTGAACCTTATTTATTGCTGTGCCAAAGCCAGTTTACAACTCACAAGAGAAAACAAACAAACAAACAAACAAACAAAAACCAACCCAAGTGTTTGTTTCTTCTCAAATCAACATCAGCAATATCAGATCAATAACTTGAAACTGGCCATGGCCAGAGTCCATACAGCAGGGAAAACAATGAAGATGCCATTAACGTTGGTTCTTGTTCCTAGCACTCAATGTCTGTTAGGCACGGCCAACACTGGGACATCTTAACTTGGCTGAATTCTGCCCATTTATTTTATGTTTTTATGTTGTATTTATCTTGAAATATATTTAGTAGTTCTTTTTTCTTGAATGTGTATGCTTAATCTAATACTTTGGAGTATTCTTTTTAGTATAAAAGTTACTATGATAGGCATGATTTGAGACGCAATCTTATCCTTTTGGTAGGCAGAACCCCTGACTCCATGAGCATTCTCAAATTAGCCCATTTCTTTTTCTTCCTTTTAATCTTCTACCTGATGCAATGATCTATCTTCTTAGCAGTTACCTTTGTCTTATAAATAACCTTTCGATGTTTTTATGTGACTTAGCATCTTCTAATGCTATCATCTCACTGCTTTCAATACAGGATTCAACATGCATCAGTGTCAAGTTATTCTGCTAAGTATTTTTGCAAGTTTGCACTCTACCCTGTTACTACAGCCCCCGAATTCCTCTAAGCCTTGGCACATCGTAAAGTAGATTCAATCTCAGTGTGAGTTCTGTTGCTTTTTTATCAACCTCTTCACCTCCTTAAGTTTATCAGTCAGTGTTTTCTATAAGATGGGCTCATCTTCATATTCAAAATGTCCATATCTTAGCTTCATCTCTTTGAGGACTTTTAGGCATTTCTGAACCATTTTCTGGATTGGTGATTTACTCTGCGGTAATTTAAGGTCAGCCCCCTTTTTCTTTTAAGTGACAAATTTTCCATAGTCCCTCAAAGAGTTCTTTGCCTTTGAAGATTAAAACTTTTTTAAAAATTTATTTATTTATATGAGTACACTGTAGCTGTCTTCAGACACACCAGACAAGGGCATCAGATCTCATTACAGATGGTTGTGAGCCACCATGTGGTTGCTAGGAATTAACCTCAGGCCCTCTGGAAGAGCAGTCAGTGCTCTTAACTGCTGAGCCATCTCTCCAGTCCTGAAGATTACAACTTTTATTATAGTGCTTCTTTCTTCCTTTTTCTTGGGACAAATCACTTCAATTTTTAATCAAATCTCCAATTTTTGAAAGCGCATCTGAATAATTCCTTTGCTTCCATGTCATGTGTTAGACTCCAATTCATACTGAATTTTGTGTAGTTGCTATACATATTTTTCCCACAATCCCTTTCACCTTTACTTCCATTGAATTTGGGTCTATTTTCTCATTTTTCTTCTGTGCTTATTGGTAGGTTTCACAGTTTGTAATTTTTTTTAACACTTTGCAGTCCAGGTCCTTTATTTCTTTCTGTCCGTTAGGCCATGAATCCGAATGTCATGGGCTCCAGCAGCCCAGGCTCCTTCCCGTTAGTCCTCACAAAGTGGGCTTCTGTGGGTGGCATAGGCTGGCGCTTCAGCTGAACCCAGGCACCCTTCTCTTTGGCTTCCTTTTTCTTCTGATCGTTCTCCTTCACCCGATTCAGGAAGCTGTCTCTGCTCTTTGAGGGCTTGATGTACTCAATCCGCACATTGATCCTCTGGGCCAGAATCTTGCCCTTAACTTGCTTGTTTACAATGATGCCCTGGGTGACATTGTAGACTTCTGGTTTTGCCATGGTAACACTTATGGGACATTCCTTTTTGAACAGTACCCATTCCCTTGATGTCTACAATATCACCCTTCATGTATGGTGGCCAAAGGAACAACTCCATATTTCCTAAAAGGTCTAAAGAACATATACTGAGTGCCTCTCCTCTTTCCTTTTGTGTTTGCCATTTTGGTGAGTTATTGAAACTGGAAAGTGGCCAAAAAGCCAGTTTGTACTTTCTTTGTGTTATTACCATGATAATCTTTTTTTTAATGTGATTTTTAAAACTTCCACCATGAACTGCTTCAGCTCTCATATGCCTGTGTACCTGCATGCATGTGTGCATGTGTATATGCATATGTGTCAAAACTTAATAGCAAAATTGAGAAGTTGCAGAATGTACAAGGTAACTTTGAATTCTGTCCATTTTCCTGGTATTTTTTTCTTCCTGTTGTTTTTATAATTCTTCACAGCCCTTTTCTGGGTCCTGTTTGATGACCTCAGTCTTAAAGCTTTGGTTGTGCCAGGTATTTACAGACGTTTCATGGGTTGTTTGAGCTAAGTAAGTCAGTTAGCTGTGTGGAATCTTTTACAATTCTGAAATTTAATTGTGTCTGCATGTTTTGTAGTGGAATGAGGCAGCTGTCAGCCTTTGTGTGTAAAAGCCTCTCTTCTCTTCCACAGAGGCAGAATAGTATTTTAAAGTATGTGTCTTTGTAATTCTATCTTGCCACCGCAACCTTTAAAACCATTAAAATATCCAATGGTCCTAAAATGCCCTCTAAATACTTCTTTTTCTGTTCACAGATGTGCACAGCTCTCAGTCCTCCTCAGAGAAGTTCCTCTTCACAATGGTTCCTGTAGAGACTCAGCAGTCATCAAAGCAGAGAATAAGTGACTTCGAGGTGCTCAGTCCTAAGTGGGACAAGTGTACCGCCCTCTCCAACGTTCAGAGATCATTAGGGTAGAGTGGGTGGAAAGATCCAAAGAGTCAGAGTTTGTCAAAGGGGTACTGCTGTGATAATGTCTACTGGACATAGCACCCTGTATTCACTCATGGCCTCACTACGGCTATGCTTGCCTGCACAAGACTGTGCCATCAACATTTCAGCATGGAATGGACGAGGGCTCATGAGGCTTATCCTTCCGTGGGGGGTTATTGGTTAGGAGAAAAGCAGTCACTTTCCTCAGTACCTTAAATACAGAAAAAACAAAAGGCACGTCCATGGAGCCTGTCATCAGCAATCCGCTATATTCTTTGAACTACAAATAAAGCTCTGGGAGGTTTAGCTTCCTGGCAAGCCAGCTTTATGCATTTTGTCAGGCCAGTGACTGGGGGCGCCCTGCACCCCACTCTCCATACTATTTAAAGACTATGCTTTTCCTCTCCCCTTTCTAGCCCCTTCAGTTTCATCAATCTCCTTTCTTTGAAGGAAGAGTTTACATTAAACTGGTTGCTTTTAGTCTCCTGAAAGAGGACAAAATGGAAACGTCATTATGCTAAAATGGAATCACAAGTTTTCTGACTTGTCATCAGGAGCCCCTGAAGACACTTTTATCATATAGAAACGTGGAGTGGTAGCATATGATAAATTTCCAGTGTGGCTGCTGTGGTGTATTCAGACTTCTGAAACAAAATGAGGTCGTTTGGGCAGCTTTTAAACAAGAGAAATGTATTTCCCATGGTTCTAAAGGCTGAAAAGTTCCAAATTAAGACCTTGACAGATTCAGTGTCGTGTGGCGACCACTTCCTGATTCATGAATGGCACCTTCCCACAGTGTCCTTGCATAGTAGAAGGAGCCCATCACCCTGGGCTCTTGTTCCTAAGAATACTCTATTAGTTACTTTCCTCAGTGTTGGGACAGAGGACCTGACAGGAACAGCATCATGGGATTGATACTGACTCACAGTTTCGGGGTTATCAACCCACCATGGAGGGAACAACATGGTAGCAGCACTACACTATCCATGATGGGAGGGGCTTACAGCTGGCTTGTTCATGTCTGGATGAGTCAGGAAGCAGAGAGTGGGCCTGGAGAGAGGGCCAGGGACTAACTCTCAAGGCCTGTGTTCCTCCTGCCCCACTGACCAGGCAGTTCCCATGTCCAAAAGTTCTGTAGCCTCCCAAAATAGTTCCACACGTGGGGAGCAAAACGTGTGAGCCTGTAGGGAAGATTTTTACATACAACCATAATAAGAATCCCATTTAAGAGGGTCCATCTCCCAATATCCTCATACAGGTGTTGTAGTGAATATCCAATTCCAATAAGTCTGTGTAGAGAACAGTTATAATATTTATAAGCTGCCTATTTAGATTGGGCAGATTCACCACTGCACTACCCGATTCCCAGCTATGAGAACCCTTGCTACTTGTGGCTTCTCCAGACCACATGGTTCTGTTCCATCTTCCTTCCACCTTCTCTTTTTCTGTCTTCCTCTCTCTCCTCCATGTCCTTGTCTTCCCTTCTTCCTTCCTCTCTTCTCCCTCCCTAAAACCTCCAGCCAACACTTTTCCTTTTCACTGCCCAATCCCAGGCTCTAGCCTTTATTTGACCAGTTAAAATGGGGAGAAAGTTCACAGGAAATCACCTGTATGTGATTCACTCCTTGTCAGGGAAGCCCCTCTTGAGGAAGCAGAATTAGTATCAAAATATAAACAGGGGTTGGGGATTTAGCTCAGTGGTAGAGCGCTTGCCTAGCAAGCACAAGGCCCTGGGTTCGGTCCTCAGCTCCGAAAAAACAAACAAACAAACAAAATATAAACAGAACCAGGACAATCCACAACATATAGGGGATCAGAGTTTAACATATGACTTATGGGGGAAGGACCACATAAATGTCACATCAGGATAGTCATGTTACTGGATATTTCCCTTTGAGTATCTGTTGAAGCATGATGATTCTTCGCTGACTGTCGCTTTTTTAAGGGCCCTTCTACCTAAGTCAGCACTTTTATCCCCTATGAGGTACATAGTGCTGGAGTGTTGTTGTGTCGGAACATCGTTGTATGCTTGCTTCTCAACTCACTGTGAAGTACCTGTGAGCTCTCACCCATCAAAAGTGAACTTTACATGCTGCGGGTCTGTTTTCAAAAATGAACATTAATTTCCTGTCTCCAGAAACATAAAGTTAAGCCATTAAAGGACACTTTGAAATGTGTCACTGGAAGCAAATCCAAACTCCCTGCTATGATAAGATGTCTTCCTCGGGAATCTCTTGCTGTTTTTTCTCTTCTCCTCTCTTCTCTTCTCCTTTCCTCTCTTCTCCTCTCCTCTCCTCTCTCCTCTCCGGTCCTCTCCTCCCCTCCCCTGTCCTCTTCTGTCCTCTCCTCCCCTCCCCTGTCCTCTCCTCTCCTCTCCTCTCCTCTCCTCTTCTTCTCTCTTCTCTTCTCTTCTTTCTCTCAAAGATTTACTTATTTTATGTATATGAGTACACTGTAGCTGTCTTCAGACACACTGGAAGAGGGTATCAGGGCCAATTATAGATGGTTGAGAGCCACCATGTGGTTGCTGGGAAATTGAACTCAGGACCTCTGGAAGAGTCAGTACTCTCTTAACCTCTGAGCTCCCCCCCCCACCTTGCTCTATTTTTTCAAAAAAGTTTTTTTTCCACTTGAAGATTTTTGTTTTATATTAAACAAAAACAGGCTTGTTCAATATTCTTTGATGATATTGTGTACGGATCCAGAAAGCAGCAGAACTTCTGGCAGAGTGCCTCCCAGTCTTCTAGAACATTTTAATATGTTTTCAGAACTCATGTAGGATTCTGAGGAAAATATTGGTTAAAAAGGCTGTTCTGTGCCATGGTTAGTTCCTGGCCCCTGGTTCCTTTGCTAAGTAAAAGCAGTGAGAGTGTAAATCTGTAATGTGACATGTGAATTATCACCTCCTTGTTACTACCACAGATCAAGTGTGAACCCTTAAACAAACAAAAACCAAACAGAACCCTCCCTCCCTAGAGAGTATCCAGAGGGCAGAAGGATAAATTGGGTAAGCTAGAAGGGACTTCAAAGGGCCTGTGCTCTGATCAGACCACACTTTCTATATCACAAGGACAACCAAACACATCACACAGAGTCTTCTCCTTAGTGCTTGAGCAAGCAGAGGTTTCCCAACAGCACTTTTGACTGGGCCTTGTTGGAATTGCATGAGAGGAAACATTTTGTGTTGTGAAAGATGGAGCTCGGTGTCAGATGAGGCCAGGGGCATCTTAGAGCTATATGAGGTTTGGCCTGACTCTCTGAGTCTTTGGTTCCTTAGCCTTTAGACAAGTGGTTCTAAACTTTAGAAAAGTGGGTCCTGACTCTTTTGGAGTTGAATGATCCTTTCACAGGGGTCACTGAAGACCATCTGCAAACAGATGTTTACACGATGACTCATAAATAGCAAAATTATAATTATGATGTAGCAATGAAAATAGTTTTATGGTTGGGGATCGCCACAACATCACAGCATCAGGAATGTAGAGAATCACTGCTTTAGGTGGTTATAGCTGTGTTATCCCCCGCATTGGTATTATATCAGAATTAAATACTGGAATAAACACATGTGGAGCATTTAGCAGAGCTCATCTGGTGTGGAGCTCTGTGGTGTTTGAACATCTGGCATCAGTGCTCACTTCTCGAAAATGAGTTTTCAGCACATCATTGTTTTCTAGCAGAGCCTGCAAGGATGGCTTTGCTGCCTGACACTATTGTCTCCTTATCCTGTGATGCCATGGCTGTCCCTGGCCTGCCCTGACGTCTCCACTCTACTTTGGTAGTTCCATGATGTTCTAACATGGTCTTCTTTACTTACTTCTTCTCTCAGGCCCTTATTTCACAAGTAAAGACTTTTGCCTTCTAATCCCACCAATGTCATTGCCCCACAGAATGCCATTACATTGTTGGTCAACTAATACCACTATTTCCTTTGAGTAGATGTTGCAGATGCTCGGTCAACTCAAAAACTCAAAAACTAGTGTGTGTGTGTGTGTGTGTGTGTGTGTGTGTGTGTGTGTGTGTCAGGGGATATATGACATGTGGAGGTCAGAAAACAGCTTTAGGGAGTCAGTTCTCTCTGCCTACCTTAACATGGATTCTGGAGGTTTAACTTGGGTCATTAAATTTGCATGGCAAATTCTTTATCCACCAAACCTTCTTGCTGGCTTAGTCACTCAATTTTTGTAAGCTTTACCTATCATCTATCTATCTATCTATCTATCTATCTATCTATCTATCTATCTATCTATCTATCTATCTATCGTTGGAGCCTTATGCTTGCAAGGCAACCATTCTACCACTGAATGAAATCCTCAAACCATTTGCACAGTTAAAAAATGCCTTTATGAAGTTTACATGGTAGAGGAGTTAAAACCATGGCTTCCAAAGTATGTCTTGAAAAAAAAAAAAAACCCAGGAGGGGCAAGAGGAAAGATGCTGTCTGGGTGCTGCCCTGGCCCCGGGCCCCTCTGCTACCAGTAGGAACTTGAAGCTCAGCTTATCCAGGCAGGTGCCTACCATGTGGAAGCATTCCTGGCCATGGTGAAGGATGGATTCAGTCAGGGCAGTAGCCCTGTGGCTGCTACTGCTGCCTCCCTCCTTCTGCTTTGCTCTGGGGCTGGTGGCCCAGCCTCCAGCCTCTGCCCTGCTGCTTGATCCCTGCTTTGCCTGAGAATGACTGATGAAGTCCAGTCCATCAAACCTGACCAAACAGATGTCTTGCTACAAGAAGATGAGGAGGAACACTTTTGTTCAAGATGAAATGAGGTATGCCAGAGCCACAGACATTACCTTGGATGGGACAGTGTGGGCCCAGTTCCTCAGCTGCAGAATGTTAGCACAAAAGGCTGAGTTTCTGACACTAATCCAGGCACTTTACTGGGGGAAGGGCAAAATCATCACTGTATACACAGATAGTAGGTATACATTTGTCAGGGCCCATGTTCATGGGACTCTTTAAATATATAGAGGAAGACCCTCCGTATTTAGAGAGGGAACTCCTCACTTCAGCCAAGAAAGAAAATCAAAAATAAAACAAACAAACAAACAAACAAACAAACAAAAAAGAATTCCTGGCCCTACTTGAGGCCATGCATGGTTGCCGGGAGAGATATCCATTGTCCACTGTAGGCTTAGATTTGTCAAACCCTACTTTATTTAGGGTTCTTACATGCTTCAACCTCTCTTCTAGCCCACCAAACAAGGTAAGGGAGAAAGATGGGCGATAGGACAAGGGGGTTGTAGACCTGCTTCGATGTAGTTCTTTGGGTGTGATTCTCCTCTTCATTATTAGGATACCAGCAGTCCAGTTCAATAGCAAACATCAAACACAAACTGGTGGCTTGATGTAGAAAAACCACATCAAAAAAGCTTGGCATGAGTCAGTAGAAGCAGCAAGAAGCAGCTGGAAAACCATGAGAAATTCTTTGGTGAGTTTCCTTCTACAAAGTGAAGCCCAGAGAAGCCCAGAGAAGCCCAAAGAAGCCCAACAAAGCCTAGTGAAGTCCAGAGAAGCCCAACAAAGTCCACTGAAGCCCAGAGAAGCCCAACAAAGCCCACTGAAGCCTGGCGAAGCATTGCATGGCACCACAATGCAAGAGTAGCCTCTCACTTTTTATGGGGTTCCACTTATACTCTTTTAAAATATCATGCACCCTCTCAAGTATCTACTCCAGCAGAATATCACAAGCCCTCTGTGATGGTTTGTATATGCTTGGCCCAGGGAGTGGCATTATTAGAAGGTGTAGCCCTGTTGGAGTAGGTGTGTCACTGTGGGTGTGGATTATTTGGTCTCTCATCCTAGCTGCCTAGAAGCCAGTTTTCTGCTAGCAGCCTTCAGATGAAGATGTAGGACTCTTAGCTTCTCCTGCACCATGCCTGCTTGGATGCTGCCAAGTTCCTGCCCCATTTAAATGTCCTATGAGAGTTGCCTTGGTCAAGGTGTCTATTCACAGCAGTAAAATCCTAACTAAGACACCATCTCAGGTATCTGCTTCAACAAAACATCCTCTCACAAGACAGCTTCCAGAAAAACATCACATAACACAATTGAGTTTCCAAAGAAACCAGAAATTTCCACTTCAATCCACTAAGGGCACCAGAAGGGAAATCTCCAGAGGCCCAAGTGAACAAGGCAGTAGATTTGGCCACCCAGAAGATGACCCTAGAACCAGAAGGAACCTCTCCATGTCTTGGTTGCATTAAATAAATCTGAATTGCTCCAGAGCCCAACTTATGCACAAAGAAACCAAGTGGACAAGAAGAGAAGATGCCAAACAGGAGGCAAATGGTAGTCATTCTTGTCAGATGACAGATCCGTATTCCCTGATGCTATCAGAACACAGATGGTCACCAAACCCTACCCAGTAACCCATCTGGGAGAAAGTAAAACTGCCAAGTTACTCAGGCCCAGATATTACAATACATTTGGGTTCTCCTCTCCTAGGGGTGTGACAATGGCCCAGCCCTCACAGCCAAAGTTTCCCATGGAAATGTCCTAAATGTTGAGTGGAAACTACTTTGTGCCTAGAAGCCATGAAGCTCAGAACAGGTCAACTGAACATGTCGGTGAACTGGTAAAAATTGGACCACCCTACAACCTTTTGCCCTCCTCTCTTAGGGGTTCATTGCTGTGAGGAGACACGATGGCCAAGGTAACTCTTATAAAGACAAACATTTAATTGGAGCTGGCTTACAGTTTCAGAGGTTCAGTCCATTATCATCATGGTAGGAAGTGTGGCAGTGTCCAGGCCGATGTGGGGTTAGAGGAGCTGAGAGTTCTACATCTTGATCTAAAGGCAGCCAGGAGGAAACTCTTCTGCAGGCAGCCAGGAGGAGGCTATGATTCCACTGGCCATACTTGAACATATATATGAGACCTCAAAGCTCTATTTCCACAGCAACACACCTCTTCCTCCAATAAGGCCACACTTCCTCATAGTGCCACTTCCCATGGGACAAGCATATTCAAACCATCACATCTCCTAAGGGCCAGTACGGAAAAGGACATTAGGCAAAAATTACTAACCATTCAGTCCTCAGGTCTTTATGGGCTCTACAGTAAACCCAGAGGACTATTCATCGGATGGTGTTAGAGGCTGCACTGTTGCTTGTGTCTGAGCCTGGTAACCTTGCATGGGTGAAGAGAATCCTGAACCTGGAGCCAACATGGAAAGACTCTAGAACCTGTGTTCCTCACTACCCCACAGCAGTAAATGTCGCCCTGTAGATCTATCTACCCAGCTGAAGGAGGCTTCAGAAGATAATGATGGATGGGTCAGTACCAGGTCCTTCAACCCCCTAGAGATAAGATTGACCTGGGTCCTATAATTATTATTGTCCTATTTTGTCTTTTTTGGTCACCCCCCTGGGAAAGGCTCCAAATCCCCATAAGCTAGGACCTTGGGTATGAGAAATAATGTAACTGGGGAGCTCATAGAGATTCCACTTCCAAAACCAACAACTTTAAATGGGATGAACCTAAGCTTCACCCCCAGGACTTCAGAGGGAAGGGTGCCTGGTTAATGCCACCAAGATACCCCTTAGAAAATTTGCCCTATGCAGACTCCAAGCAAGGTAATTCCAGGAATGATAGTTAAGTGTCTGTCCAGACCCAGAGTCTACCTGGCTTGCTTGCACTACAGCTGAACCAAGAGTTCATCTTCTGAATTGTTTGCACTGGAGGAGAACCCCCTCCTTTGCGTCCTCGTGCATGTTATACCACAAATGCTTGTCTATAATGGAGAAGAGGGCAGGGCCCATCAAATCTAGATTCTAAGCTTCACTGTGCAACAAGCCATTTCATTCTCACTCCCCTGCTGCAGGCATTGAAGACTGTGCTGCAGTTGGATCTCAGCCCTAATCGTGAGGAACAACAGCTTTAAGGAAATCAATGCTTAACGACTGGAGTCATCTGGAAAATTCTGCTCACATCTGGAAACCCAGTTAGACTGCTTAGCCGAGGTTTTTCTTCAGAATCAAAGAGGATTGGACCTCCTTTTTAGGAGATGAGAAGGTTTCAGTATGATACTGGGAGAAACTTGCTTCTCTGTCAATCAGTCAGGGATAATTAGAGAAGTTTTCATGGCCATAAGTAACGTTCAGGACAGAGAAAGGTGGTGTAAAGAATCCAACAAGTGGTGCCAAGCTTTGTTCTCCTGGATCCCATGGTTGACTACTCATGGCCATGGCCGAACCATTCATCCTTTTGTTCCTAGCTCTCTATAGGATGCTATTTGCTCAACTGCCTACTTAGCTCTTATCTTAGGTTCTATTGCTGTGAAGAGACACCATGACCACAGCAACTCTTATAAAGAAAAACACTTACCTGGGGTTGGCTTACATATTCAGAGGTTTAGTCCATTATCACCATGGTAGTGCGTAGACAGGTATGGTACTAGAGAAGGAGCTGAGGGTTCTGCATCTGTATCAGCAGGCAGAAGGAAGTGAATGTGAGACACCAGGCAGGCTTGAGCTTCTGAGACCTCAAAGTTCACTCCTTAGTGATCCACTTCCACCAACATGGCCACACCCACTCCAGCAAGGCCATACTTCCCATTAGCACTGCCCCCTTTGAGTCTACAGGAGCTATTTTCTTTCAAACTGCCACAGCTATGTAAAACAGAAAATAAATTCAGTTAGGCTACTGGCACTAAGGAGTTGATATAACCTCTGCCCCCAGATGAGTTCATGATTTGAGAATGCCCACGAGTTGGGAATATAAAGGTGTTAGACCTTTGTGTGCCCCTAGACCTTAACGCAACTGATGCCATGATGGAATTACTAGCCAGGCTTTGGAACCCAGCATGTAGGTAGCCACACCCACCAGAACAAAAACAAAGATCCAATTCATCAAAGTTCTGGAAATGTCCCTAGATGTACGGACCTTGTTTTTTGGCTTCTGTAGTTCTGCTTCTGACTGATTGTCAGCCCAGGTGCTTAAAAGCTCACCCTGAGGAAAGCTCAGGTATGTAGTTGGTCCCGAACACCCAGTGTAGTCACTGGCTGGCTAATTCCACTGTCTTGAGCCTGTGTCCAAGTGGTCTTCTGTACCTTATAATAGCCTGTTAGAAACCCAGGCTGGCCTTGAACTTAGAAGGCTAGCCTTGAGCTCTTAATCCTTCTGTCTTTGCCTCCTATGTGCTGTGATTATAGGTGTGTGCTGTCAGGTCCCCACCTCCAAAACAGACAATCTGGGCTCAGCTCAGGCTGGACTCTGACCAGTAAGCACTTAGCATTCCTTAGAAACCTTGTAAAGTGGGGTTATGTTTGCCTGGAAAAGCCAGTACTTTCTTATCTGCTCCTACAGTCCCCCAATATTCAGAGCCAGCATCTAGTCCTCCATTAACTCAACTGTGCCTCCAACAGCCCCATGCCGGATTCCAGCTGTGCAGCTAACTGCTCCCCTGCTCCGCAGCATAACCCCTGATGGCTGGCAGGACTCTCCCACTGTCTTCATAATCTTTCCTGCTCCCGCAGCCCTAGCAATTACCAGTCTACTCCTCCCCCTTCCTTTTCTCTCTGCAACTCTCCCTGTCCTAGGGAGGCAGCCATAGCTGACTCCCCCCGGTGCCTCTGGATGTTCTCTCCCTCATCTACAATGTGACATTCCCCCAATAATGAATCGGTCTTGTTGACAATGCCTTTTTGTCCCCTTTGAATACGTCCGCCAACACCCACTAGTGTTTTCCTCATTTCCTTATCCTCTGCTTTCCCTTTCCTCTTCGCATAAGGAAGTAGGTCATTACAGACTGTGGCTGCGGGGGAGCAATGCTGGAGGGAGGTGGAGTTATTTGTAGGTTTGCCAAATGAGAGAGTGAGAGTGGAAGAGGGCAGCAGAGCACCGGGACTCTTTGTTCCTTCTATTTCCTGCAGTGTCTCCTCCACTAAGAGTTAATTAAAGTGGACAGGTTAGTCACCTGGCCAAGGAAGAGTGACCTAAAATGGGAGGAATAACTATCGCTTTAAAGAGGCGAAGTATTTTTCCTCCCAGAGCCCCCACCTCCAGCACAGTCTCTCTCCTTCAGAGTGCAGCCATACGGCTTTGCAGGTCTGTTCACTTGTCGGGGTCACTCACAAGAGGAACTTCGGTTTTCTTCTTCTAAGCACGCTTTTCCTAATGGGCTGGGCTTTACTTTTCGTCCAATGCTTTCCCTCCTGTAGTGTGGTTGCTTGCCCTCCCTGTGGCTGACCTCCATACCTGTTTAATTCAAACAGCATGGCTGTGCTTTTCCCCATTCTCCTCTGGGCAAGATTTCCAGCTTACTACCTTATGGTTTTCCTTTTAAATTCTAAAAAAATTGTCCTGACACTTTTATCTTATAAGAGTCCTTGATTCACTGAAGAACAATACCTCGGACTCAAATAGTATGGAAAAGCAAATCTGTTTTAATCTGCAGAGGTCCAGCAGGCTGGAGTCTCCCATTCCAATATGGAGATGCCCATGTGAGCTTGCAGGCCTGATTTAAAGTACATCAGGGGAATCCTGGGGAGACGTAGTGACCTCTATTTCTTGGCCCTATCTGTAGGGACATTCCAGAACCATTGCTGGAGAGGCCTGGAAACTGTTGTTGAGGGAATCTGGAAACTGCTGCCTACCCCCTGTCCTTGTCTCAGACCAGGCAGCAGGGCAGCTTCTGAGGCCTGGACTTGCCTGGACTTGTCCAGTTCTCGAAAACAGAGATTTAGGCCTAGTGTCCTGAACTGCCAGTTTGAAGCCTGTGGTGGAGTCAGTCTGTCTCAATCTGACTGTTTTTTAAATTCCTTTTATTAAAGAGACCAAGACCCACTAAAGGGGATCCTAATTTCCCTTGTATTAGTAGCAATGTTACAATTTGATGTAAAAGATGAGAGAGAGAGAGAGAGAGAGAGAGAGAGAGAGAGAGAGACAGAGAGACAGAGAGACAGAGAGACAGAGAGACAGAGAGACAGAGAGACACACAGAAGACACACAGAGAAAAAGACAGACAGACCCCAGGAAATACACACATGCTAATTAAAGAACATTGTGACTGCCTTCTGGATTATGAATGAATCTCTCCCCTGCCGGGCTGTTACTTTTCTCTCCCAGCATGGAATTCCTGGGGAAATTTTAATTCTATGAGACCTTTGTTTGAATGGGGTGGTAGCCAAAGGGAGGGTCCAGGTGTCTCTCCTTTGAATTTCTCAACTCCTCCCTGGATGGTTACAAATGCATTTAACCGTCTGTAGACCCTCCCAACCCTGGGTACCTACCTCCTCTGTGGCAAGCTTATGGTGGAGACGGCCATTCCTTGCTATTCTTCATAGTTATGACATCCATGAATATATCCTAAACAAGACACTTCAATTTGGCCTACTTCTGAACAGCACATACACAGAAACGTTATATATTTGTATACATCTATGTATACATTTTGTGTCTGGCAGCATGTTGTGAGGGTCTTCCATATTGCTGCTTGCAGCTATAGTTCCTATTTTCACTGAAGTACACTGTGATTTATACCTTCCACTGAACGTCTAATTATGGCTGTTCCTGAAGTAAGAGCAGAAACTGCTGCCCCCTTGTGTTCCACAGTGGTTATAGCAATCTGTATGGTTGATTTCTTCTAAATCAACCGTCCTGCAAAGGAGCTAGAGTTTCAGGTAACTGCTTGTTCCAATTACATTTAGAAGGTTAGGAGGCCACATGACTCAGGTGGAAGGAACTCACCTGTGAGATGGCTTTGGTTTCCAGAAGGAGGCTCGGCTCTGCCTCGCTCTGGTTTCTATCATCTTATCAGAAAGGAATTTGGCACAAGTAAATTCTCAGAGATGCAGCAGTAGGCGCTCAGGTACTTAGCAGAGCTTACAAAGACAGAATCAATTACCTGTGGTGAGGTCATACACCACCCTACTCTAAAAATAGAATAGAGCTAGACATTTATCATATATGCCTATTTGCATGCTCACAAGTGTGGGTGCACATGTATGTGCAGGCATGTGTGTACAAGATTGTAAAGTCTAGAGGTTAATGTCCTCTTCTACCTTATATATTAAGACAGGAGTCTTACCTGAACCTCAAACTCAGCGAATCAGCTAGTCTCACAACCTTGTGTTCCTTGGAATTCTGTCCTTTTCTGTGGTTGCAGGCAGTCTGCCATACCGAGCTGGGCTTTATGTGGGTGCTAAAAATCAGCACTCAGATCTTCCTACCTTCACGACAAGCACTTTATCTACTGAGCCATCACTACAGACGGTCAAGTTCATTTTCCTGTGTGTTTTTTGCTCCTATATTTACCTGGCATTATGGAGGGTCAAGTGCTTCTGGCAGAAGAATTAAAAAAAAAAAAAAAACAAGGGGTTGGGGATTTAACTCAGAGGAAGAGCACTTGCCTAAACCGCAAGGCCCTGGGTTCAGTCCCCAGCTCCGAAAAAAAAAAAGAACCAAAAAAAAACAAAAAAAAAAAACAAAAACAATAACTGCGTAGCAAATAACTACTGCAATCTACTTGTTTTATTTATTTATTTCATCATTTTCTCTTTTATGGAAATAGATTGCTTTTCCATATATTATTGTTGGGCCCAGTCCCCACCTATATGGGATGAATTGCTCCACTAGCTTGTTGTCCAAGGCTGTCCTGTTTTTATCCTGAGAACGTAATCATTTCTGTGTTTCTATTTTTATCCTTAGAATGTAAACTTGTTTTTCTACTGTGCTTCTGGGGTTTTTCCACCAAGGGCTAAGACTGTATATATTGTGTGAACCTTAGTAAAGCTTTTGCATTCTCTTAACATGAATGACCTGAGTCTGTGTCTTCTGTTAAATCCCCCAGACCTACGCCTGGTTCTTGGTACTTTGATGGCCGGGAGGTTCCACCGAGATAGGGAAAGTGAGGAGCCCCTGACAGGATCATTCCAAGAAACCAGCCGGCAAAATGAAAGGAACATATTGGGCGAGCTGTGCAGCAACGAACCAAAAATAGGTTTAGTTTGCAGTAAGTAAAAGGATCGCATCATGGAAACCTCAAGTTCCACATTACAGCTAACAGATCAGATGGTAGCTCTGCTCAAACAGCAGGGAACAGGGATAAAGGTAAGAACAGCTAAAGAATTTATTAAAACTTTAGAAAAGACTAGCCCCTGGTTTGTTCATTCAGGAGGACTTAATATTCCCGACTGGATACATGTTAAGACAGATTTGCAAAAACACTGCAGAGAGATGACTCTGAGAGCATTCCTGTCCCCATGTTCTCTATGTGGAGATTGGTCAAGGATGCTCTCTTGAGTACTAATGCTAAAATAAAGAATAAATGTCAGAGATAGAAAGAACATTGGGAGCAGCACAGGATGATGCCTCTCGTATGTCTTTACAAACCTATGATTCAGCCCAGGATTCAAGCTCAGAGGAGGATGAAGAAGAGACATTAGACAAAGAAATAGAGGAGCTTAAAAGGAAGATTAATAAGTGCAGGGTTGCTAAAAAATCAGAATCTCATCCTCCTAGTAAAAATCCCTTCTTTAAAGAAGAGAGAACTATTGCTCATTGGAGTGGTGTTATGGAGAGAAGGTGAAAGATCCCTGAAGAGAGACCCTTACTCAAGTCTTGGGAAATCGCGGACCCCAGACACAGAGAGACCATTTTGGATGCAATAAGCAAAGGTGAGGTTTATTACGGAGATCTATTACGGAGATCTCCGGGCCGACACGTATCCCGCGCAGGAGACAGAGGTGTCGACCCGAAACTCAAAAGTCAGGGGTTTATATAGGGAAAGCTAGGGGGTTTGGTGCAGTTACACACAACTGGCTGTTTCAAACAGTGGCAGCTAATTTCTGGCGCGGCTATAAGTGATTGGTTCATTCAAACATAGCAGTGAGATCACCACACAGCAGAAGAGTACATGTTGACTGGGGCGTTCGGGATTTTAGAAGCCAGGGGCTTATCAGGGTTTGAAGGACATCTGGTTAAAGTGTGATTCTGAGTAAGCTGGGGGAGGTGCCCTCCTGCCAAATGGTTTATGAGTCAGTCCTGATAACTCGGGCTGGTTCCTGCATTCCTTTTCTTTATCTTTATGGACTGTTAGTCCTAGCGGCAGGGCGGGGCTGCCTGGACTTGTCTGGGCTTGTTTCTTATAGTTTAGCCCTGAGTCTGTGGATTTTGAAACTTACTCTTTTAATTTTATATTTTTAAACCTTAAATCTGTATAATTTTCCTTTCAAAGGCTCCAATGAGAGAGGTAATTTTTCCTGAGCTTCCCCCTGGACAGGGAGCAGTGTGTCCTGTTGTTGAGGACCCCAACAATGCAGGTCAATTTATTAGACAACATGTTTCTCTGAGTTTTAAGGAGTTGAAAAGCCTGAAAGAAGCAGTCTCTGCTTATGGTCCCCTTGCTCCCTTTACTTTTGAATCTTATGTTATGTCCAATTTGACTCCTGGAGATTGACAACAATTATATAGGGCAGTGCTGTCTAGGGGAGATTGTCTCATATGGAGAGGAGAATGTCTGGAGCAGTGTGCCCAGACAGCTTGTATAGATGCTGCTGCGGGATGTGGGGAGGGATATCTTACATGACATGGGAGTTGTGGTTACCACCCTACCAATATAGAGGATGCTGCTCCTCTGATGTTAAGTGTCGGTGATCACAGAATGCTTTCAGCCAGAGCAAATTCCAAGTATCTCCTGAGCAAACACCTGGTGTCTCCACCACATGACCTCTTCACCTCCTGCTATCAGAGTACCCTTGTCCCTCCTTCCTTTGTGTTTCACAAAGGTCACTCCCCCTACCTGAAAGCCTTAAAAGCTGTAACGTTCACTCCAATAAACGAGACCTTGACACGAAAAAAAAAAAAAAAAAAAAAAAAGGGGGACTTGTCAGAGCCTCCTAGGTTTGACTCCTGCTGAGTCTGGCTAATGCACGTGGAACCAACACACCTGGGCCACACCTGGGTGGTGGTCAATTCGATCCTGCCTTTTGCTTTCTCAGCCTTTGTCCTTGAGATTTAGGCTGGTCTTCTCGGATTTCTCCTTAATTAATTCAGGTCTCGTAGTCGGTCTTTTGTTACCGAAGTCACGAGCCAGGTAGTCATGAGCCAGGGTTTCCCACTGTGCTTCCCAGATATTTTCTACCTGGAGAACTTGGGTATGTAAGTGGTGAATAAAACTACAGGAGTTTCTCTCTTTCTCTCCTGGCTTGACACGAATAACCTGTGTGTGTGTGTGTTTCTTTAATCCTGCAGGCTTTCGCCCGATTCTCGGTACCGTGTCGGTGCAGGCATTGGGCACCGACAGTTAGGACAGGGGTAGCTTTTAATTCCACTGCCTCTTGGAATACATCTATCACCTTTGAAGGTTCCCTTAAGTTTGAAAATAGTAGGTTTAGTAAAAATTTTAATATCTCTTCCTTCACCTATGTAAGTCCTCCATTTTTCTTTGTGGTTTGGAATGGTACTAATGCTGGAGATAGTCTTGACTATTCTTCACAGGGATATGTGAAGCTGCTGGGGACCAGAGGACTCTGCCCTGGTTGTGAGGGTCCCAAGCATAGTTCCATTGCCTGTCAATCATTCAAGAGAAAATCAACTGATCCTGACTGTCATAAGAGAGACTTTGGCATCAATGCTGTTATTGGCACCTTCTCCTTGGGCATTATTGCTCTTGGAGCTGCCCTTGTGTTTGTGTTTTTGCTTTGTTGCTTGGGCAGAAAACAAGCCCAGAGCCAAGGTTTCAGTTGACAGATAATGTTATTTTTGGCGGAAGTCAACCCATGTGCTCAGATATGACTGATGTATAACAATTAGGCAGCCAAGGATGAGTAAGACCATGGGTGTGTCTGTCAACCTAAGACAGGGGGTCCTTGAGGTGTGGGTGGGCTGCCC
Organism: Rattus rattus; assembly: GCF_011064425.1. Taxonomy (NCBI): domain Eukaryota; kingdom Metazoa; phylum Chordata; class Mammalia; order Rodentia; family Muridae; genus Rattus; species Rattus rattus. The sequence continues at coordinate 8,199,818 of NC_046157.1, forward strand.
AATGATGGGTAAGGCAGATACTGATGTCCATGAGTCACCTAAGACAGGCACTAATTTATAAACAAAAAAGAGGAATTGTTGGCCCCAGCCCCCACCCCTGTGGGATGAATTGCTCTGCCACTTGTTGCCCAAGGCTGTCCTGTTTTTATTCTGAGAATGTAATCATTTCTGTGTCCCTATTTTTATCCTTAGAATGTAAACTTGTTTTTCCACTGTGTTTCCAGGGTTTTTCCACCAAGGGCTAGGACTGTATATATTGTGTGAACCTCAGTAAAGCTTTGGCATTCTCTTAGCACAATTGACTCGGGTCTGTGTTTTCTGTTAAATCCCCCAGACCTACGCCTGGTTCTTGGTACCGTGGCAGTGTAGGTGCTGTCATATTATATTCTGATTATAGTTTTCTCTGCCCCTACACCTCCCAGTTCTTCCCCACCTCCATTCCCATTTGGATCCACACAGCCATCTAAGGAGTAATGATAAAATAAAACCAAATTGCAATCTATTTCTATGTGTACAAGAGTAATTTGTGGAAACATGTGTGCGCACGCATGTGCGCGCGCACACACACACATACACACACACGCAAGCATACACCAGAGACAGAAACATCAGTGAAATAACAAGGAAGACAAGGGGAGGGAAAACAAAGTCAAGGGGAGGCCTGAGGTCTGAGGAGGGGGCAGGGTAGGACAGACCTTGAGAGGAAAAGGGGTTGCAATGTTTGAAAAATGTCAGAAAGATGCTCATGAATCAATAGAATTAATACCGTAAAAAGAGCCATCCTATCTAAAACTATCTACAAATCAATGCGATCCCCACCAAAATTCCAACACGGTTCTTTACAGAAATTGAAAGGGAAAATTTCAGCTTCATATGGAAAAAGAAACCCAGGATAGCTAAAACAACCCTGAATAATCGAGCCAAGTCACTGCTGGACACATCACCATCTGCAATCTCAAAGTACTCCAGAGCTGTGGTAATAAAAGTAGTGTTATTGACACAATATCAGACACATAGATGGATGGAATCAAATCGAAGGGCCAGTCATAAATTCACACATAAACAGACACCTATTTTTTGATTAAAAAAAACTAGAAATACACATGGGAAAAAGACAGCATCTTCAACAAATGGCGCCGTTGAACAGCCGCATGCAGAAGAATCCAAATAGATCCACACTTACCACCCTGCACAAAACTCATCTCCAAATGGATCAAAGACCTTAAAATAAAACCAGATATACACTGAACCCTATAGAAGAGAAAGTGAGGAACAGCCTTGAATTCATTGGCAGAGAATAATTCTCTGGACAAAACACTGATAGCGTAGGGACTAAGAACAGCAGTTAATAAATGGGGCATCACAAACCGGGACGCTTCTGCACGACAACGTGGCCCACAGATTGGAAAAGATTTTTATCAGCTACATAGAAAACTTGATATCAAGACAACAAACGACCCAATTTTAAAAATGGGCTACAGATTGAAACAGAGAATTCCCCAAAGAAGAAACTCAAATGGAGGAGAAACAAGGAATGTTCAACAGGGATGGAGGGATGACTCAGCAGTCAGGCACTGGCTGTTCTTCCAGGGGTCCTGAGTTCAATCTCCAGGATCCCCATGGCAACTCAGAACTGTCTATAACTGTAGTCCCATGGGACCTGATAGCCTTTTCTGGTCTGTAGATGTACATGCAGACAAAACTTCTGTATACACAAATAAATCTAAGAAATGTTCAATATACTTAGGCACCGGGAAAATACATATCAAAACTACTTTGAGATTTTATTTTATACCAGTCAGACTGACCAAGATCAATAAAACAGGTAACAGCTCCTGCTGGAGAGGATGTGTAGTAGGTGGAGCGTTCCTCCATCACTAGGAGAAGAACACTTATAGTCACTATGGAAATCAGTGTGGTGATTCATTAGAAATATGGGGATTGATCTATTTCAAGATCCAGCTATATCACTCGCAGGCATATACCCAAAGGATGCTTTACCCAGAGACACTTTACATAGTCATCATAGTCAGAATCTGGAAACATCCTAGATGTCCATCAATAGATGAGTAGAAAAACAATATACACATATATGGAATATATATATATATAAAATATATATGCGTATATATACAATCTAAATAAAGTTCTCAAATCTCTTGTGGCAGGGATCCAGGTCCGCTTACACAACCTCTGTCACAGGAATGTTTCAGGAATGTCAAGCCCACTTACACCCTCCAGGACACCTAGCCAGTTGTCCGTTCTTATCACTTTTCCAGCTTCTGTCTCCAGCCGTCTGTTCTTATCAGTCTATACCTGCAATTTACAGTTTAGGTATATATAGGGAGGGTGGTGACAGTGATGGATTGGTCCTGAGTCCTGGGTGACCTTCCTGCCTGCTTGTCTTTATAAGCCGCTATTTTTAATTAAATTTGAGAGCTTGATCAGAACCTAGACTTGCTCTCCTTCTTTGTGCCTCCTGTACCTCATTCTTTCGCCCCATCCCAGGTCTCCTCTGAACCCCTGCAGGCCGGGGCATCTTGTCACCAGCAAAGCTTGGGATTGTGTTATATCAAGTTGAGTTGTTGGCCAGAGGGGTCCTATGGAAACCCCAAAGAATCCAGTCTGTTGTCAAGACTCTAGGTTGTTCTCCAAAACTGACAGCAAGAGTCTTTTGCTGAAGACACCATGTACATACTGAACATGGAGAAGTTGGCCTGGTGCCTACCCAGAGCCTTCACCCCTATGTTTTAGTGTCTTTGATATAGGAAAGTAGTCTAAATGCTACCAGAAGAGAAACCTTCTGATCTACAGTGGTGTCCTGCCTGTAGGATATGCTAGGACAATGGTGGCATAGAGCTGATCTGACTTATGGTCCACTCCATGAGATGGAACCCAGATCTGACACTGTGTGGTGTGGGAGACCAAGAATTAGAGACTAGACAGCCCAGGGACCTAGGGTAAAATAATAATAATAATAATAATAATAATAATAATAATAATAAAGAAAGACAGACTCCTAGAGACACTCTGCTATACTCATAGATCAGTGCCTTGCTCGGCCATCATCAGAGAAGCTTCCTCCTGCAGCAATGGGGACAAACGCAGAGACCCACAGCGAGACATTATGTAGAGTGAAAGGCTTTGGGACCCTCAGCCACAATGAGTTGTGTTCATCAAGTTCCTCTCCTCAGGGCTTTGGGAATTCTGCTGAAGAGAAGGCAGTGCGTAAGAACCAGAGGTGAGGGAGGGCACCAAGGTGAAAAAGGTCTTCTAGAAATAACAGCTCTGTCGCACATATGAACTCACAGAGCTTGGGGTGGCTTGCACAGGGCCTGTGTGGGTTTGCACCAGACGGGATCTTTGTGATGAAAGTAGAAGTGGACTCAGGTCACCATCTCTAACCCAGAAGTAATGTCCAATTGATAACCACTTACAAATGAGAAAGGAATTTGCTCCAAGAGAGCCTCATTGGTAAACAAACTACTCTCAAGGGTAGACCTCACGTCCAGCAACAGGTGACCAACAGAAAATGAATTCAATGGCATCTTTGGAAGTTCTTTGTGTCATAATATCATGCCAGGATTTTATTTTTATTTTTATCTTATTTTTAAAATTTACTTTATATATAACATAAATAACAGTATATAATATATTCTTAATTTAGACTTTATATATAATATTTATATATAATATATTCTGAGCATATTATATATTATAATGTATAAATAATGTGTTTTATAATTTTTAAATATTATATAATTTTGTATTATACTTACAAATACACACACATATATATGTACATAATATATAATTTATATGCACACTCTTTTCTTGTTTTTATCTGTAGGTCCATTGCACACATAGTATGGCTCTAGTTTTTATGAGATTCCTGAGTGTGGGAACGGGTGCATGGTGAGTGTGTCAATCTATAATTGTTTTTTTGTGTCTTTTCTTAGGCCTTTTTCCTTCTGTTTGTCCTATTCCAATGTATTATTTTTTGTTTTATCTTATTTTTTATTACTTAATTTTAATGTAATTTTATATTATTATTATTATTACTATTATTAGTTTTATTTTATTATTTCTTAGAATCCTGTTTGTTTTCTAATAAGAAACACAATCCTGTTTGCTTGCTTGCTTCTCTCTCTCTCTCTCTCTCTCTCTCTCTCTCTCTCTCTCTCTCTCTCTCTCTCTCCCTCTCCCCTACCCCGAACCCTACCCCTGAGACATAATTTCTTTGTGTAGCCCTGTCTGTTCTGGAACTTACTCTGTAGACCAGGCTAGCCTTGAACTCAGAGATCTTGCTTCTGCCTCCCGAGTGCTGGGACTACAGTGTGTGCTTCCAAACTCCCCATATCTATTTTCAAAACATAATTTTATAAAAAAAAGATCTGGGGAAAAAAAGGAAAAAGGCTGCGAAGGTCATCATAGAAAGGGAGGATCAGCCGGGGACAGATGGAGACGGCGGTGGGATCGTAGGGCCTGGGGACAGCAGATGGAAGGGCCTGAGTGGGACAGGGTAGGCATCTTGCTGAACCTCAGCCTGTGAGGGGAAGGGATCCGGTGTTGATCAAAGCAATGATCAAGGCTGCAGCAGACTTCAGGATTTCTCTAGGGTGTGCTAAGAGTGGGTAATTTTTCACTGAACATAGCCACTGTTCCAAAATATGTGTTTTTTCTTGTGTTTTCAATCATTCTGACTTTGAAGTTTGTAGGCTAATGGTGGTTTACTTAACCAGCCATAGTAACTCCTAGTAACTCAGAAACAGCTGAGTTACTCACACCTCTGTCAGGCATCTGGCCTATGGTGTGGCCTGGCCTTATCGAAAGACTAGACTTGGGTTATAAAGAGGGTTCAAAGGCAAGGTACAAGAAACCCATCCTGCTTGTCACCCACAGCAGGCCACTTTACCCTGTGTTAGTCTTGGCCAAAGCATTTTAAAATATGACTCCCATGCAGGGCTGGGGAGACAGCAAAGAGGAGAGGCTCAAGGTGAAAACAGGGATAAGGTTTTTATCTCATTTTATTGGTCATTCAGATATCTGTAGGATCAAGAGAAAAGTTAGCTTCAGAAAAAGCAGCTTTTGAGTTTCCCAAAGTAACCTTAGCAACTGTTAATTATAGGCTGAGGGCTGGAGGCACCATTCACTGCAGGCCTAGCGGTTAGCTGACAGTGCACTGCCTCCAAAATTAGTGACTTAGGGTAAGCAGCAGCAGATGAAGTCTTAGGGCTTCTTTAGATCTTCCCACGATGGCCCTGGTAACTCAGGCCCGGTAACTCCTAGGGAGAGGTATTCCCTATGAAGGGACTGTGGCAGACAGCGGATATCTGTGTTGATTTGGGAGCTTAATGAAGGCATTTAATGCAATGAGGGTTTTACCTTCTTAAGCGTTCCTATCTCGCCTTTGTTTACTTGTTTGATTTGAGGATCATCAGTCATTTGTGTGGTCCTCTTGAGCCTCATCTGTATTAGCCGTTTTAGCCACAAGGGCGTCCTACGCTCTAAACACTTGGGCTTTGTGGCCTACTTCGTCTTGTATGGCAAAGCCGCTGAGGGACTGTGAGGACAGAGGAAAAGGAAGCACACACCATCCTTTTACTGAGTAGCCATTAAGGTTAGGAGCCTTTTTTACTCATTGTCGCCTGGCAGTGGTCTCTTTCTCAGGAGGAGAAGGGCCTTGGAAATGTGATTAGAAAATTAGGTCTCTGTAGTAAGCGATGGAACTCCATCGGAAAGTCTGAGAAGGGGTGTGGTATGATGTCATTCAAATCTCGAAGCTGTCTTTCCGGCTGCCGGCAGGAGGAAGGGAGAAGCTAGATGGGAAAACGAAGTTTTTTGTTTGTCTTGTTTTGTTTGTTTCTGTCTGTCAGGAAATCACGGCGTTCAGTGAAATGGTGGCGGTGAGTCTGGGTGTATTTTACAGCAGCGTGGATAAGGAATGTGGGCTGGAGACAGTGAACAACTCAGGCAATTCTGTATTTGGCTTCAGCTGCCTGTGGAACAGGGATGCAGTGGGGCATATCCAGCAGACATGTCCATGAAGTGTGAACGAGAGTGACCCCAGGCTTAGCGCAGTCAAAGAGGGTCTCCAGGGCTGCATAAGAATGACTTACAGGGGCTGGAGAGGTGGCTCGGCGGCTAAGAACACTGGCCGTTCTTCCAGAGGACCCGAGTTCAATTCCCAGCACCCATATGGCAGCTTATGACTGCCTGTAACTCCAGTTCCAGGGGATCTGACACCTGCACACAGACATACCACACCACACTGACATGTGGGTAAACAGCAATTCACATAAAATAAAAATAAATAAAAATTTAAAAAGTCTTAAAGAGCTGGGTATGGTGGCGCACACCTCTAATTCCAGCACTTGGGAGACAGAGGAAGGAGGGTCTCTGTGAGATCAAGGCCAGCCTCATCTGCATAGTGATTTCTAGGCCTCATCTGCATAGTGACTTCTAGGCCAATGCTACACAGTGAGACCTCAAAAACCGACCGGCCGATGTCTCTACATTGACAGCCAAGTGTCCTGGATACCAACTTGGATAGTAGAGTAACGGACCACGAGAACAGAGGAAAGCCATGGCTACCTCAAATGAGCTGGTGTCAGCTGAGCGTGAGTGGGCTCCTTTGCATTCTGCAGAGGAAGTTGGTAATGCTGCCCAAAAAGAAAGCTTTTGGGGCTGTGTGTGTGTGTCTGTGTGTGTGTGTGTCTTTGTGTGTGTGTGTGTGTGTGTGTGTGTGATGGGGAGTTTGGAAAAACTGTGGTAAGACCAGAGCCCAGACGTTCAAGAAGTTCTCAAGGAATAAAATTTGTGTCCAGAAGGAATCCAATTGTCCTAAAGATTGAGACATTTCAAGGGATCACATGGCTTTTCCACCTTATATATTCAAAGGGTGGTTTTGTAAAACACTAATAATAGCAAAACTCTCCCTGGAAATTCTACAGGAAGCTTCTGTTTTGCATCTACGTGATTAAAAGTTAAGTGGAAAACCAGGCCGCCAGGATTGTTCATGACTCAAATTTGAGTATGACCAGTCTGTGACATTATCTTTCAGGCTGTCAGAGCAAAGCTATGACTCTCTGGCTTGGTTTGGATGGGTATAGCAGTGGCTGTCATTTTGCACAGATGATGATGATAGGATGATGATGGTGATGATGGTGGTGGTGATGACAATGATATGATGATGTGTGTGTGAGACACACAGCAGGGGGGAGACAGTCTAGGGTCCCACTGATGGCATGCGGCTGAGGATCCTCCAATTAGCTTCATTCTTAAAGTTCCTGCCATCTCCCAACAGCATCACCTTGGGGACTAATTCTTCAGCCACAATGGACCCTTGGAGGACAAAGAACCTCATTCACTAGTGGCAATCTCCAAATACAAACTCAGTAATCTTACAAAGTTTTTAACCTTCTTTTCTTATTGTTAAATTTTCATTGACAACATTTTCCTTTTGGTGTAATTTTAAAAAGAATAAATATGTATCTTATCTGTCTTTTGATGGAAGATTCATCAGTTGGCACAAGGTCTCTCACTATGTAGCCCTGGCTAGCCTGGAGTTCTCTATGTAGACTAGACTGGCTTGAACTCACAGAGATCTGCTTACCTCTGATTCCAGAGTGGTAGGTGTAATTATGTACCACCACACTCAGTATCTCGGGACAACTTTTTAAAAACTCTGTGTTGAAACATTTTGAAATAGTATTTCAATATTTTTTTAAATAGTATCGATTTCTATGTAGATTACAACACTTAAATATAGTTTCACATTTCTGCAGACTTTGCAGTCTCCTGCTACACCACAAGGCAAGTACATCTTCAGCCCATACAGTAGATTTGGGCTCCAGAGAGGAACAGAAGATAGTTATCACATGAAATTTGAATTTTATTTGATACAGCTCAGCATACGGAATTGGTTTTCATGTTAATGGAGATGGTGGATCCTAACACCTCTGGGGATGTCACCAGGATGAAGCCTAGGAGAGGGGGCTACAGAGTTCCAATCTGAGTTCAAAAGCTTGAAAAGCAGGGCAGACTGAGGGCCAACTCTAATCCAGAGAGCAGGAGACTCACAACCCAGGAAGAACCGGTTCCGGTTCAAGCGCCAAGACAGGGAAAATCTCACATCTTAGGTTGAAGGCCACCAGGTGGGTGTGGGATGATGTCACAGGTGAGGCAAGTACAAGATAGAAGGAGGCCTGTCATTGGACAAGAAGGAAGGGTGGGCGGGAGAAAAGTTTGAAGGAAGAGGAGGAGACTGGAACCGGAAAGAGGAAGAGACAGGAAGGAGAGAGAGGGGGCAGTCATGGCGGAGAGAAAATGGAAACTGACGTTAAGAGTCCCTCTGTGTACTTACAGGTTGTTATTAATGTTCTTAAGGGATGGATGGTACTGGGCTCTGTATGTTTAGGTGGGCAGTTATATCTTATCAATTGGGCCAAAGGTTATTGTGTTGTGTGTTCTTTCATATGTAGATTTAAGTGTAATGGAGTGTGGGGCAGCTGGTCTGGGACTCCACAGAGTTGGGATGTGTGTTTCTGGCATGGAAACCTGCCTTGGGAACTAGATGAGTAGAGAGATGGCTGCCAGGCTCAGAGAGAGGCCTTTGGCAGAGTGATATGGGATGGAGCAGAGCGGGCGAGAGGCTTTGCTGACTGAGAATTAAGATATCCAGCAGATATTTTGGGGCACTGTGGTGCCAGATCTAGCAGGATAAAAGATAGCGTCTTTATTTTTTATATTTTTACAACAACAGGTGTGTGGGGGAGTTCTCTCTGCTTCTGTAAACACAGACTCTTATGATGTTCAAATCTGTATCTTCTTAAACTGTGCCCAGTCTTCATAGGGAGAGCTGTGTGTATTACCCAGCCTAGCAGTTGAAACACAGCAAACACACTCAGAGAAGTGTCCCTAAATACATTTGACTAAACGCTGAGTATGTTATGTCCAGGTCAAACTGACACATGAATTTAACTATTACATCAACCATTGCCAGAGGCCATGGTCTCTAGACGATCAAGTTGTACGTACTTGATGCAAACTTAACCCCCAAGCTGATCCTGAAAATCATAAAGATTTGTGATTATAATGGATTCTAATTTCCTAAATAGACACATCAAGCAAAGCACTTTTAAGAACATATAGTTTTGCCACATACTAGCATGAGATAGATACATCAGGCTTTAAAAGGGCTGGTGTCTAAGGTCTGGGTGTGAGTGAGCTGGGATATCGTGCAAAGGTCTTCAGGTTGACTATCCCCTAACAGAATCTCCCTTCAGACTATGGATAAGGAGCTTTCTGCCGTGTCCATGGTCACCAGAATACAGACTTCTTTTCTCTCTCTAGTAAGAGATGTGACCATGTGATTAGACCGTGGCCAGTGGAATCTGAGAAGCATCACATGCTGTGCACTGCCAACCTTACTGAAGAAAGAGTTTGCATTTTTGTCCTTGTCTTCTGTTCTGCTTCTTGGAGTATGGGCACTGCTGTATGTGACTATGAAGTCCAGGACACACGTAGCTGAGCAACAAGACAGAAGGAACCCAGGTCTCTGACATGAGCTTTACACACCAGCCTTATGCTTTCTCCCTAGCTGGCTGTATTGATATCTATCTGTTTCTGTTATAGCCACAGTCTAGTAAATGGTACCTGCTCAGAGTGAGCCTTGGGTGGGACCTTTCATCCAATGTGATCCTTTCCATCTGTTTTGAAGGTTACATATCTATTCACAAAGGTCTCTGCCATCCTGCAGCTTTGGAAGGCTTTTCTCTTGCTATTATTATTCCTGCATCCTTGGGGACGGAACCCTGAGTCTGGCACATTCCAGGCAAGTTCTCTGCACTTGAGGCTTACCGATAGTTGTTGGGAGGTTCTTGAAGAGTGAATGCTGATGCTTCAATGCACTCCCTCCAAAATGACGGAGTTGAAACTTGATGACTGTGACAACGTGAAGAAACTGGGTCTTTAAGAAGTGATTAGGCCATAAGGATACCTCCCCCATGGGCAAGCAGTATTTTATCCAACATTTTCGTATGTGTCTATATCAGGGAGAAAGTCTATAGTTTCTTTAAAGATGGTTTACATCTGTTTGTCTATGTATGGAGGAGAGAGGATAACTTGAAGAAGTCAACTTTCTCCTGCTTTGTATATTCTAAGGTTCAAACTCAGCCCACCAGATCTGGCAAGAAGTACCTTTTCTTGTCGAGCCATTTCATCAGCCCCCAATTTTCTTTCTCATTGCTGTGCTTGTAGGGAGCAAGTGAAGTCGTGCATTGTCCCGACCCGCAGGGCACACAGCGGCGGTTGGGGACCACCTAGAAGAGAACAGAAGACAAGAAGCTAGAAGAAAGATACCAAAACAGGAGTCTGATCAAGGCGACAAATTTTATTTTTTCCCAAGGCTGAATTTATACCATAGCAGGGGTAACAGAGGGAGGGGGGAAGCGGGAAATATTTATGCAGGCCAAGGACACTGTGCTCTTGTGGTCAGGCAATTGGCTGACATCAACAGGATGTCAGAAAGGTCACACGTTTGTCATATCATTAGGCAACCTGACCACCAGATTTGTATTAGCCTTCTGCAGCTGGCTGGGGACTTTCCATTGTCCTGACCTCTTAATGAACCCAGTCATACTTAACTCTAACTATAATATTAACATCACATCAATAATGGAGGATTTTAAGGGCATAGCTCCCAACATTGCATGGCATGGTGGTTTGAATAAGAGTGGTCCCCATAGATTCATGTGTTTGAATGCTGATCCATAGGGAGTGGCATTATTAGGAGGTGTGTCCTTGATTGAGTAGGTGTGGCCTTGTTGGAGGAAGGATATCATCGTGGGGGCAGGCTTTAAGGTCTTATATGTTAAAGTTGTGCCCAGTGCAGGACATAGTCTCCTTTCGATGCCTACAGATAAAGACGTAGAACTCTCAGCCCCTCCAACACCAAGTCTGCCTATACACTGCCGTGCTTTCCACCATGATGATAATGGACTAACCCTCTGAAACTATAAGCCAGTCCTAATTGAATGTTGTCCTTTATAAGAGTTGCTGTGGTGATGGTGTCTCTTCCCAGCAATAGAACACTAAGTAAGCCACATGAATGTATGTTGTTGACTTGAGCATAGCAAAACTTTCCTCTGGTTAGTATGGCTGTGTGCAGAGAATGGTCATCATAGCTTTCTCCTCCCCAGATATTTATAGAACAATGCTACCTACTGAGGCTTCTTTTACCAAGATGAGCTGAGCTGGCCTGTTATCAGTTGTATAGAATAACCTCAACTGCACTAAAGAAACACACCAAGCTCCTGGGTACCACAGCATCTTCATCTGAAAGCCCAGCCTACCTGATCCCAATTCTTCTGTTTCTGTCATCTCGCCGTTCTCTTGTTAGCCCTACTCAGGGGTCTGAGAGCCATGCTGTGCAAGGACACACACGTGTGCTTTTATCTGGTTTTACTGTTGGGGTAACAATGACTTTGTAAAAAAGATGTTGGTAGCATTTTTTCCTGTTTTTGCTGCTGAATTAAGCCAGTGAGTTTAGAATAACTTTTTTATGGAGCAATAATAACTAAGTTAGTGTTGTGCAAGACATTCATCCAGTACTTGCAGATGGAATGGACTGTGAACTCATTTTAGCTTAGAGCTTTTAGGATGGGTTTTTCCCCCTTAAATTCATGCCACTGGGCTTAGCTTGCAACCATGCTTAAACAACATTGTCCTTTCCTCCTTTGCCTAATTTAATGTCCACTGGACACCCAAGTGTCTCCAGCTATTTGAGAGGGCCCAGGGCTTGCTTTGGAGAGATAGCACCCTGTTATAGATTCTGTCACTTATATTTTAACGTTGTTTAAACATTGAGGGTATAGAGTTTTATCAGCATTTTAAAAATGGCATCACACATAAACAGCATGTGAGTGTATTATATCTTATACCTATATACACATACGCATATATACATGTGTTCTTCTATAGGCAGACATGTACTTAAATGGTCAAAAATGTATGCCTATAAATCAAACATTCCCCTTGGCTTATCATTGTAGTTTGTGTCATGGTAAATCTATTGTAGTTGAAGATACTGTAAACAGAAATGTTTATGATGCCACTAACCTATCTAATATTTCAGTGACACAGCACGCTGTCAATTGTCTACTGATATGGTGGCATGGCGGACTGCAAGTTTTATCATTAAAGAGTAACGCACTGCTTTATTGGTCTTGGGAAAGAGTCTAATTCAAGACTAGAACCCTAATTTCTTCTGCACATGTATCATTTTCACACTGTGGTAAAGCGAAGACACTGTATGTTGAACCCCATCAGTTGGCATCTATCTGTAATCTACACGTGAGGTTCATTTTATAGGAGCCTGTTATTTCCCAAGGTCAGCACAGACGACCCAATTCATTTCAAGGGACAGATGAACACTACTGAACCAACATCCATCCTGCCACTGTCTTCCTGGTTAACCTTTGCTATTAATACAGAAGAATAACAAGAGGCTCCCGTATCCCAAGGGCGTTACCTCCATGGGAAACTATTGGTTTGAGCTTAATTTTTCTGGCCAATAGGCAACTATGCATATGTATTTAATACTTTTTACAGTGCTAAGTACCCTGGAAGAATTGAAGACTAACTCTGTGGCCCCAGTACAATCTAGCATATGCGGATGCCATTTCTCAGAAAAACGCTTTAATTTGTCCTGAGAATTTGACTTTGCCCCTTGCTGTACTTGCAGAGATCCGTGTTGTTCTCCTGTGACATGTTTTCCTTTTACACAAGGGTGTAGTTTTATGAACAGCAACATTCCCCAGTAGACTCTGAGCTCCCTGGGTGCAGAAGCACCTTATTTATAAAACATGCTTGGTATTCTGTGCAAGTACTGAGATACAATAGAGTTCAGCCAACCCTTTTTTGGCATTAAAGGAATGGGTCTTTTGGTTCTAAGAGTCTGGTCATTGGTGTAGGCAGCTGAAAAGCGAGTTAGAAACGGAGGCTTGCTGGGTCTGTTTTCAGTGCTTGTGGATAATTTCCATGGTTCCTTGCAGTAAGTCTCTAATGAGGACCCAGAGGAGAGAGAGGTTCCAGTCTGGCCTGATCATTGGAATGGCACTGTACTTGGTGATCTGTTTCTTTTCCTATGTAGGCACTGAGAACTTCTTCATCATTCCTCTTTCCTTTTTCACGTTCGAGCTACAGACACAGATTCAATGTGGCCTCTCACACAACAGACATATATGGATGTATAGAATTAATTTGTACATCAAACTCCTGTCCCGAATCAATCTCTTTCACACTCTTACTTTGCACCCTGGGGCTTTTTTGTCTGCGGATTAATTGTTTTAGTATGAAACTTTGAAGTATAGTCTGCAAAATTTTCATGCTTTTCCATGATCATTCTTTAAAAAGTATTTTATTTAATATTCATACACAGATATAGTGTGTTTCATTAGGAATCTGCATGTTCATATGCTAAGGTCCTTGTCTCCAGTTGGTTTTTGATTGATCAATAAAGATGCCCTCTGCCAATGGCTAGGTGGAAAGAAAGAGGTGGGACTTTCAGGTTTTCACAGGCTAGGAGAGAGGAGAGAGGTCAGGAAGAAGAGAATCGAGATACTTGGGAACAGACTCCGAGCTGCAGGGAGATCTTCCACGATATAGGCAGAAAAGAAAAGCAGCCCACGGAAGGGCAACCCAAAAGCGTCCTGGGCAGCAAGACCAGTGGACTTCGCAGAAGGTAACTGGGCGACTAAGCTGAGGGCATATTTAGAGTTGTTGATCTAGGAGTAAAGGGAAGGGCACATTAGCCAAGGAGGCTTAGAAGAGCCCAGCCACTGAGCTGGTGAGGCAGGTTAAAAATGAGCTAGCGTGTGTCTGTCTTTCATCTGCGGATCTGAGAGAGCTCCTGGGCGGGTACGTGCATGCAACCAGCTGGGCGCACAAAGCAGGACAGTAAGGTTGGGGGTTCCTCCGACCGTCCTTTTGATTACACAGGAGGGTTTATCTCCTGTTCCTACCCCTCGATGTTTCCTTAGCAGGCACACACATTTGCTGCTTTTTCTACAACTCATCAACGGACTCAGCTGAGGTTGCCCAAGGCATTTAATAGAAGACCTAGACAATTTGGTCTTTGTCATTCCTTTGGGCTAGTTAGTAGTGCTGATTAACTTCTGTTTCAGTGTTGTTGTTGAACCCAGGGCCTCTTATATGCTAGGAATTTACTTTACCACCGAGCACCACATTTTCCGTCCATTGGTAGCACCACGTTTTCTTATTAGCTTAAATTTTTATACAAAGACTAACTCATAGGGCGGGAGAGAGGGCCCCGAGGTTAACGGCACTGGCTGCTCTTCCAGAGGTCCTTGGTTTGATTCTTAGCACTCATATGAGTGATGACTGAAAACGATCTATGACTCCAGTTTCAAGACATGTGATGCCCTTTTTTTTTTTGCCTCCATGGGAACTGCATGCATGTAGGATCTAGACAAGTATGCATGCAAGTAAAATCATCTCATAAAAAACTCATATAAATAAAGCAAGGTTAAATCTTTTCTACTTTTTCTGTTACCTGTTGTAAAAATAATTGGTTAGTATGTGCCTTAAAACATTATATATTTATAGATTTTTTCCTTTTCTTTTTTTTTTGGAGCTGGGGACCGAACCCAGGGCCTTGCGTTTGCTAGGCAAGCGCTCTACCACTGAGCTAAATCCCCAACCCTATTTATAGATTTTAAGCATATCTGATGTATTTCAATCAGCTGTAGAGACCATGTATATTCATTTGCATATTAATTAGTGCACTGTATTTGCTTAATAATAGCGACATTTGCATATTATTGCACTTTTTGGAGATTTTTAATATAATTACATCATTTCCCTCTTTCTTTTAATTTCCTTAAACCTTCCCATATACCTCCCATACGCTTTCAAATTTGTGGCCTCTTTTCAAAATTAATTATTTTGTATATACTTATGTATATACAAATATACATATATATTTCTAAATATATAAATATTACATGCTCAGTCTCTGTTATTTGTAGGTACGCTTTAGACTTGATCATTTGAATAACGATTGGTATGCTCTTCCCCAGGGAATAGGATCTCTCCTCCTCTTAGCATTTCTCATTTGCCTGTAGTTCTCTTGTAAGGTTGGGGCCTCTTGGGCTTTCCCCAATTCACTTTAGCATGCCCACATTTTTCTCTGTTCAGTCAATGTTCAGAATCATCCTGTTGGTGAGACTTTACATGTGTTGCTTCTGACATTACTAGAAGACACAATCTCATAGCAAACTCCCTGATTCTCTGACTCCCACAGTCTTTCTGCCCCTCTTCTATCCATCATGTTCATTGAGCATTAGGTTTGGGTGTTGTTTAGTAGATATGTATCCACTGAGACCAGGCTCCACAATGTGGACATGTCAATGAGCAGATGTTTATAAATTGTTGTTAGAAATATGCTGGGTTAGTAAAATAGTAGTTGTAGATTCTCTTCCAAGACCCTTGACTTTGGTTCTGGTTAGTTGGAGAGGTTTCCAATAATGGGCATGATTTCCCTCTTGTAGAATGGGTCTTAAATTCAATTAGGGAGCTGTTGGTTATCATCAGGTGTATGTGCCACTGCTGCACCCATAGGGTTACTGTGCCATGCAGATCATTGCTGTGTTTCATAGCTATAATAGCTTGGTAGGACTCTTGTCTCCTTTTGAAGTTTGCATGGTGCATTCTGGTCCCATGAAAACTAGTCTCAGGGAGGAGGGTTCCCACTCATGGGCTTTTTGGCCCTGTTTCTGAAGTACATGGTGTCTTCAGCAATGGGGACTTAACTCTGTCCACTCTGGGGCAACCAGGGGCAATAGCAATAGCCTGTAATGTTTTGGGAGTCTCTTGACCAGTCTAGACCAACACCATGGAAGATGGTTCCTCATATTTGAGGTTGGGCTTTGTTAGATAGTCTTTGGCTCTTAGAGGGAGCAGTGTCAGCCCAGATGAGAAAATTTCATTTAAATTAGAAATGTACACTTATACACATACTTATGTGTATTCTAGTTTTCTTTAGGTGACTAGCTAACAGCTTGGTTCTTTACGCCTTTGTCGTAATCCTTAGTATAATTTTACCCTCCTCCATCTTTCTTCTGTGTTTATCTCTCTCGCTCTCCTGAATTAGAACCCCTGTTTCCTCCTTGCCATGGTCAGATCACATGCACTCCGCTATGCCCCTCTCTATTGCTCTACCACCCTCCATTCGCTCACTGATCTCTTTTTATTTCTCTGGTTGCTGCAGTTGCTCTCTCTGGGGCTGGGCTACCTCACTCTGTCTGATTTTTTTTCTAGTTCCATCTATTTACTGGAATAGACCATGGAGACGTGTCATCATGTTGTGTGATGATTCAATTGTCTCAGAGATGACCCGTTTAAACATCTCCAAGTGAATTTCATTTGTCTTAATTTTGACATGGCTCCAGGGATCTTTGAGAGATGGTCCAGTAATAGTTTCCAGGCTTGCTCTATGCTTTATTGACCTAGATCTAAAGCAGTTATTTCTCCAGGGGATTCTGATCACTTTTAGTGGGCAACACGATTTAGGGACCACTAATGGAGGATTGGATGTTAACCTCTTACCTAAGAACATGGGAGTGGGGCGGACTGAGCTGTAGACATCACTGTATGGATGTTAAGTGTGTTCACTGCTTCTGAGATGGAGGGATTAATTTCCTGAAAGTCTGTCCAGTGAAAGGAGGCACAAACTTCATTTTTGAGACTGGGTCTTATTATGGAGCTCAGGCTGAAACTGGACTCACAAACCCGTATCTCCAGAGTGATGCATTACAGGCCTGCATCGTGATAACCAGGATGCTTCATAGTTTTCATTGGCAACAACACTTTACAATGGTATAACGATACACTTCCAATTACAATTTAATTTGTGATACATTTTACAGATTTCTCATTTTGTTTTTTTTGCCATGGGAATCTTGGTTCCTGGTGATTCAGCTAATTAGTGCTGAGTCTTACTCTTCATTTATCAACAATAAGAATGGCAATGGGGGAGAAGCTTCAGCCGGTAAAGTGCTTGGTGAAATCACAAAGACCTGAGTTTGGATCCCCAGCACCCACATAAAAGCTGTGCATAGGGGCATGCATCTGTTACCCAGTGCTGGAGTTTCAGGGTGGGGGTGAGGGGAACAGGAGGATCCACGGAGCTCACTGGCAACCAGTCCAGTCAGACTGGTGAGTTCCAGGGTCACTGAGAAACTTTGTTTTAAGTGATTATGATAGAAGAAGATACTCAACATTGACCTTTGGCTTCCACACACTTCTACACACATGTGAATACACACATGCACACGCAGACACATATGCACACACACACACACACACACACACACACACACACATGACAGAACAAAAATAGGGTTATCTGTAATTCTAGCAGTCAGGAGGTTGAGACAGAAGGTTATAAGTTGAAGCCAACCTGGACTACATGGAGAATTTCAGGGCAGCCTGGGCTGTATAAGAGACCCTGTCTCAAATCGTGTATTAATAACTAATATTATTGCTGAAAATAGTTCAATATTTCTTGGTAGTTCTGTTCCCATTCCTACAATCAATCAGCCTTAGGGTTGGAAGTGCAATCAAAATTATGTTTTAGGTTCAACCAATATAATTTCCCAATAATTTCCATTTATTTATTTATTTATTTGAGTTTTAAGGATACAGAGAAGCTGAATTTTTAAATGCCTTTAATCCCAGCACTCAGGAGAATGAGGCAGAAGGATCTGTGAGTTTGAGGCCAACCTGGTCTACAGAGTGAGGTCCAAGACAGCCAGTGGTATACACAGAAACCCTGTTTCCAAAACCCATGCCCTCACCCCTAAAAAGCCCAATTTTGATATATGATTGAGTCAAAACATGACTTGAGACCCTGTCTTCGTTATGGTGTTATTGCTGTGAAGAGACACTATGACCAAGGCAACGCTTATACATATAACATTTTATTGAGCTGACTTACAGCTCAGAGGTTCAGTTCATTATCATCGTAGCAGGAAGCATGGAGGCATCCAGACAGACATGGTGCTAGAGAAGGAGCTGAGAGTTCTACATCTGGATCTGCAGGCAGCAGGAGACAATATCCCATACTGGGCGTGGCTTGAGCACATAAGACCTTACAGCCCACCCCCACAGTGACACACCTCCTCCAACAAGGCCACACCTCCTAATAGTGCCACCTCGTATGGCCAAGCATTGAAACACATGAATCTATGGGGCCAAACCCATTCAGACCACCACAGAACCCAATAATAAACAACGCAGTAAGAACACCTGAAAATATCTGATCCTCATCAATATCCTCTCTGCCCATCCTCCCCTTAGCGAGTAGCGACTCACACATTCAGTGAGTGAGACAAGGATTTCAAAATAGCAATTGTAAATATGCACAAGAACCTTATATAAGACATGGATAGCTATCTCAACGAGCAATGTAAAACCACCGACAGCTGAATGCTTAATTACTCTCCACTTATCTCCAGATATTCAAATGTTTCTTTTTCCTCCGTGGATGAAAGGTGGGGCCCTCTTTTTAGTTTGTGTGTCACCCCATGCTATTGGATGAGAAGATACCCTGGGTATCATAATCTCTGGTAAAGATGTATCTAAGCATGTGTAGACTGTATCCTTAGTCCTCTATTGAGCTCAATAGTGAAAAACCATGCGAAGGTTTTTCATATTTCAACAATCTGTGCCTCAGTTCTAAGAAGCTTGGTTGTTTCCCAACTTTTGACAGCTACGAATAACACTAAACCAAGAGCCTTTTGCTCCCAGCATTGTCTGTCTTTGCCAATGCATCTTAGGCATATGTTTCTAAATGAAGATTGCTTAGTAAAAGGAAAATATATATATGATTAAAGATACATTATGGATGTTTTAAAATGCAGAGTATAAACTGAGCGTGGTGACACATGTCTGCAATTTTAGGCCTCAGGAGGCAGAGGCAGAGGCAGAGGCAGAGGCAGAGGCAGAGGCAGAGGCAGAGGCAGAGGCAGAGGAGGCAGAGGAGGCAGAGGAGGCAGAGGAGGCAGAGGCAGAGAGGCAGAGAGAGAGGAGAGGCAGAGAGGCAGAGGCAGAGAGGCAGAGGCAGCAGAGGCAGAGAGGCAGAGGCAAGGGAGAGGCAGAGAGGCAGAGAGGAAGAGGCAGAGGAGGCAGAGGCAGAGAGGCAGAGAGGCAGAGAGGCAGAGAGGCAGAGGCAGAGGCAGAGGCAGAGGCAGGAGAGGCAGGAGATTTTGCATTTCAGTCCGACCAGTATTGTTTCTATTCAAATAGGCAGGTGAAGAAGAACTGAAGAAAATACATTGCTATATTCTATGCATCATTGAAAGCAATTTTAAACTCTCTTTACAGAAAACTGAGGTATAATTTAACTTTTATACAATACTGCAATAAAGTATGAAGTAAAATAGATTTATGATTTCTTTATGATCTCTCCTTTGCATACGTGAGACCATGTTGTGGAAGTCAGTATTGATTTGGATTGTCCACAGACTTCCTGTCTCCTGGCCCACAATGATGGATTCATCTTGACTTGTTCCCTCTCTGTTCCTGTCTCTTGTTCTCTCAATTTATCACTGCCACACAAAGCCCTAGACTTCTGTAACAAAGGCTAGGAAGGGCCTGGAGTGATTGCTCAGTGCCCTTCCAGAGGACCCAGGTTCAATTCCCAGCACCCACATGCTGGCCCACAACTGTTCTAACTCTAGTTTCAGGGATCCAGTGCCTTCCTTCTGACCTCCATGGGCATTGCCAGGCACAAATGAGGTACACATATACATACCCAGAAAAAACACTCATATATATATATATATATATATATATATATATATATATATATACACAAACCTTAAAAAAAAAGGAAGGTTAAGAAGATTCTGTGAGACTGAAGAGGTGGCTGAGTGGGTAAGAGCATGCACCACCCTTCTAGAGGACCTGAGTTTCAATCCCAGCACTCGCACTTGGTGATTCAAAAATGCCTGTGGCTATAGCTCATAGCTCCATGGAATCAAATGTATCTGACTTCCAAAGGCATGTGCACTCATGTGCATATCCACAGAGAGACATGGACACACATATATAATTAAGAACAAAATAAAATCACACACACACACACACACACACACACACACACACACACGGTAGAGAACTACCTAGGACAACAGGTAAGGACACCAGAGGCAGAGGCGTCACATGGTGATAATGGGGGGAAGCAAGTGAACTCCTCCTGGATACATGAGGTAAGAATTTAGGGGAGGAAAAGAGAAGTAGAAGCAAGTTGTGAATCTGAGCCATCTATGTCGTCTTTGGGAAAAACTGTACATCGAATATTCTGAAATTTACTTTTTGATGGGTTTATAAAAGGATAAAGGGGGGGTTATATTCTATGAGGGGTGGTGAGGTACGGGGGAAGAGGGAGCCTCTGTGGGCCCATGCTGAGACATCCCTTCCCCTGAGAGACCAGCCATAGGATGGTGTAGTATAGAATACAGTTTATTCAGGACATGGGGAGGAAAATTAGGATGGTGTTAGGGGCAGAGGAAGGCGGAGAGGAGAGAGAGAGAGAGAGAGAGAGGAAGAAGAAGAAGAAAGAAGAAGGAGAAGAAGAAGAAAGAAAGAAGAAGGAGGAGAAGAAGAAGAAAGAAGAAGGAGAAGAAGAAGGAAGAAGAAGAAGAAGGAGAAGAAGAAGGAAGAAGAAGAAGAAGAAGAAGAAGGAGAAGGAGAAGGAGAAGGAGAAGAAGAAGGAGGAGAAGAAGAAGAAGAAGAAGAGAAATAGAGGCCATCCATGAGCACGTGGAGTGAGAGGGGGGAGGGGAATGGGGTTGAGAAGGGACAAAGGGGGTAGAGGGTAAAAGAGCAAGAGAGAACAAGAGAGCAAGAGCATGAGGAGTGGGGCAAGCAGCCCCTTTTATAGTATCAGGCATACCTGACTGTTGCCAGGTATCTTAGGGGTGGAGCTTAGACAGAATGCTAACACTTTTTGGGTGGCTCTTGACCTACGTTTGGACCTTCAGTAAAATGTCACGTAGAGACTGTGCTATGTGGGTTGTAGCTTCAACGGGGCATCACATCTTCGGATGGAAACACTTAAGAGTCCAGGGGTGCCGCGCTGAGATCTAAGCTGGCTGTCGGTGCAGACAGGTTAGGAATAAATTAACACATGTTTGAGTGTCTGTGCTCACTGACGACATTCCTACACAGGAAGTGCACTTCCTTTAATTATAAGCAGACCTACAAGGCAAGGCTGAGGCATAGCAGACGTCCATTGACATCCTAATGCTTGATTCCAGGTCTTGGCAAATAGAATTACATCAATCATTGGCGACCTTCCTGAAAAAGAAATAAAGCACATCAATGGAAAAATAACATTTGAATCTAAGTGAAGGCAATGCAGACACTGACCAGAATAGCCTGGGGAATCAACTAGGACTCAGATTGTTGGCTGTAGCACGAGGAACAGCATCCTGGCTCTGAGCCCTCCCGCAGATGGCCCGAGGGCTGATGGGAACTCTGCTCCGGGAAGCGCTGCTTGCAGTATCCTGGCAAAGTTGCAGCCGCAGTTCCTTTCCTCTGGTCAGGCTCAGTGTAGAAACCCTACTGGTTTCTGCTCTCCACCACACAGTTTTAACTTTGCATTGTTGCGCTGACGTTTATCCCAAAATAATGCCCTTCCCACTCCATTTCTGCTGCCTCTCTGGTTTCAGCTCCGGCTTCTAAAAGTCAATGCAAATTGTCCAAATACTTAACACTCACACCCCGTCAGGAACCATGAAGTATCGAAGATTAAGAGACTGCCCACTGCTCTTCACGGGGCACACTAGGAAAGGGCATCCCAGGACACAGACTTCTGAAAAGTCACAGAGTCCTAGCAAGTGTTTAGCCTTGCCTGTCACACTCCAAAGTACATGCTGAACCACTGCATTTCCTGTCAAGTTCCCTCTGGGAAGGACGGCTGTTGACTTTGAGAGGCCACGCTGCTGTCCCTCCTCCTTCAGATCCATCCTTCAGACTACCAAACCAGCTGTCCTTGTTAAAAAATGGCTGTCAGGTTGCTCAGGCTAGCTCTCAAATGCTCAAAAGCACACAAAGTACACCATGGCTACAGCACTGGGATTCAAGGATGGGAAATCTCTCCATAAATGAGATGTGGAGGGGCTTGTTATTGGCCAACACCCATTCTGACCTGTCAAACAGCACCACAGAGCCACCCCGGTACTCTAAGAAAGTGACTGACAGACACGCACCCTCCCTTACTCTTCCTGTCTTCCGGACACAGTGCCCTCAGTGAGAGGAGACTGGGGTGGAGCCAGTCAGCTTTGGGCTGGAACAAAGATGCTCAAAAAGTTTAGCAGACAGTTCAGAGGTCAGAGGTGGTGGGCTCTGGGGCTGGAGGGAGTGCTGGGGGTCTGGGGGTCTGGGGAACTGGGTTCATGATCGAAAACTACCCACCCTCCAAGTCCTTATGTCAACAGGGGCAGGTTAGAAAGAATCAGAAAGAGGGAGGAGTATTACAAATTGGCTGTTGAGCCACTCGTGAAACAACTAAAAGCCCAGGGAAGAATATGCGTTAACAGGTTTTATTGAGAGAGAGAGAGAGTACCTGGGGGAGCCAGGAAGGACTGGGTTGCTGGGTGGAATTTTGGAGAAAGAAGACAGATTTCAGAGAGACACGTAGGAAATGCTGGGTGAGGCTGAAGCGTGTGTCACCTGGCTCCTCTGGGAGAGATAGACACCCATAGTCCTACCAATTATTTTTTACTCTCTCTCTCTCTGGATTGTGCTTTTTACCCGCGGTTCTGTGCCATGAAGAGCTGAACCTCCTTTCTCACGGTCATCCTGACAGGCAGTAGAGATGCGGAAGAGCCCATTTCTGTCTGAGTGAGCTGCCTTTGATGTATGCCCACAGGACAGTCACTCCTCCTAGCTGCTGTTCAAATGAGGGGGGGGGGCAGGCCAGTAGGCAACATGAGGGGATGCATAGCAGCATCTGCAGGCACGGAGCCTCGATGGCCATTTTTTAAAAAAAAATTGGACAAATAGGAGAAAAAGCCCAAACAAACCAAGTCAAACCAATAATATTTAAAACACAACCCAAATGGACTAATGAGTCAGAAGAAGCAGGATAACATTAAACATTCAAAGGCAATTCTGACTTTGACTAAGAAAGGTAAAGCTATGCAGGCTTCCAATGCATCTTGTGAAGAATCTGCCTCCCTTAGTACTGTGTCGTTAGGGCTCCACTGTTTCTCCCACCCCCCACTCTTCCTTTTAAATGCACACGCACACGCATACACACACACTCATGCACACACTTACACACTCACACAAATACATACTCACACACTCACACACACAAACACACACTCACACACACAAACACACACTCACACACACACTCACACATACACACACATATTCACACACACTCATACATACACACACTCTCACACATACACATATATACTCACACACAGACACACTCACACATATACACACACTCACACACACACACACATTCACTCACACATACACACACTCACACATACACACACACTCACACACCACACACACTCACACATACACACACTCACTCATACACACACACACACACACACACACACACACACTCACACCCACACACACTCACACACATACACTCATGCAGACACTCACACATACACACACATACTCACACACTCAGACATACAAACACACACTCACACATACACACACATATTCACACATACTCACACATACACACACATTCACACACACTCACATATACACACACTCTCACACATACTCACACATATATGCTCACACACAGACACACACACTCTCACACACAAACACACTCACTCAAACACAGACACACACACTCATATACACACACACTCACACCTACACACTCATACACATACACTCACGCACACACTCACACACACATTCACACACACATACACACACACACCCTCCTTCCTTCCCCTCCCCCATGGGTCTCATTTGCCCTATTCCTCCTGCTCCCGCTTTGAGGCGTATAACCTTGTTATGGATGGACGTGGGTGCTTATCATGAACTCCTCTCATTTTGTACTCTGTGCTGTGGCAGAAGCCACAGGGACTGAAACTGTAGGTCCTTTTGGTTCCCAGGCCTCCCCGGTGAAGCTTGTCCTTGTGGCTGGCTCTCTTGCAGCATCTGTGCTCACATCTTACATCAGCATCCCCTTGGTCCTGTGTTCATTTGCTGGAGCTTGTTAAGGAAAGCAAGGTGCAGCAGGTGTGTGGCAGTGACAGCATGCCCTGTGCAGTCTAAAAGTGCCACCGTTGATCTTCCTGGACCGGCCTCTGGGACGGGGATGCCAGCCAGCTGGGAAGTGCTCTGGGGAACGTAACCCCTGTGAGATGAAGAAGGCAGGATGGCTGCCAAGAGCTGAGGTGCAGTATGTTGCAGCTAAGCCTCAGCTCAAGCAGTGGGAAGAACTGAGATAACACTTCAGGGTCACCCCTAGTTAGGCACAAGGAATGCTCCCATTAGCCACAGGCCTTGTGGGGCTTTCTGAGGGGCAATTCCCAGTGAACCACCAGGGACACGACAGCTTCTCACAGGAGAGCTGTGGTGGGGTCCGGAGGAGCTTGCCTTCACTTTCCCGGTAAACGTGGCTGCCCACATACCACCTTCACTTCTACAGTCATAGAGCTTCTAGAGTCTGAAATCTCAAGTCCCCAGCATGCCATCAGACGAAAAGGAAATCAGCACACAGGTATGAGGAAACAGGTGTATTTACCGTTTGGACCAGAACTAGGGAGAGAAAAGTTCTTGGTTTCTCTCCATCTTCCCAGGAGCAGCACTGTGATGTTTAAAAGCCAGGAACACACACATGTAGCTGTAGCTATAGGCTGGTCCATCAAGGTGGCGTGTGGTGCTGCTCCTCCTCTGGTCCCCTGGCTTCAGCCTCTTCTCTCTCTGAGCATGGGGCTCTGGGGAAATCCTGTTTTTCATCGCTCCTATTATGGTGACGGTGATGAGCGAGGTATAGGTTTATCAGACACGCACAGCACAGAGAGATAATGACGAATTTAGTAAAGCAAAATATGGGCAAGTCTATGGGGTATTGTGTGACAAAACTATTCCTGGGGTAATGCAACACAACAGTCTACTCAGCCCAGAAAGGGACCGCACAACAGACCAAAAAACGGCCCATCACTGAAGTCCAACCTGGAGAACCAATATGTTTTATTAGGGTTATTTACAGGGATCTGGATGGAGGGATACAGGAACGGAAATGACTCAAAGACAGCTACATCACCAATGCCCATCCTACCATGGCTGCCAACTCCAAGAGGTGGGAACCTAGGGCACGCTGCATAACCTGCAGGCCACTCAACAAGTGGGAAAGTGTCAAAGTTACTTGTCGAAACCTCTTCCAGGAAGGTTGGTGGTTTCTGTTTCTTCCAGGTAGAGGGTCTTAGAATCTTCTTTGCAGCTCAGCTTCATTTAGTCTGAGGGACTCTCAGCTTTTATTGTTTCGTCTGGGAGAGAGGGGCCTAGTGAATCTAGTGAGTTTCAGGGACTTCCTTAAGCTATTTTGAGTTGTTTACTTTCCTGCTTAAGTACCTTCCCTGCAGTATGGAATGTTTTATTCTGGGAGGAGACTTAATAAAACTTGAGGAGATCGTTATGTACTTTACCTGACAGGGGCATTTTTCAAAGGATAAAGATGAGAAATCAGTTAAGAATGCAGACAGAGAGACTTGTTGAAATTCTCTGAAGTTATATAAATCTCTCAGGAGCCAGAACACTATGAATAGGGAAGCCCTACTCTCTTAACAACTTGGGATAAAGCATAGAGTGAATAGGTCTAGGGTGGGTGGAAGAAAAGTGTCCAGTGAAGGTGTTCTCCTGTGTTAAAACGATGGCCGGAGGCTGTAGGTTGGAAGTGTTCCCCCCACAGGCTCTGTGCTGCATAGTTTTGTGACAATTTGACACAAGTCATAGTCATCTGAGAGGAAGGAACATTAATTAAGAAAATGTCTTCATAAGATCAGGTTGTAAGCAAGTCTGTAAAGCATTTTCTTAATTTGTGACTGATGGGGGGAGGGTTCAGCCCATCATGAGAGGTGCCATCCCTGGGCTGGTGGTCCTGGGTTCTATAAAAAAATCAGGCTGAGCAAGCCATGGGAAATAAGGCGGTAAGCAGCACCCCTCCATGGCCTCTGCCTCAGCTCCTGCCTCCAGTTTCCTGCCCTGTTTGAGTTCCTGTCCTGACTTCCTCTGATGATGAACAGTGAAATGAGAGTGTAAGCCAAATAAGCTTTTTCTCCCCGTTTCTTTTCTTTCTTTCTTTCTTTCTTTTTTTTTTTAAGATTTATTCATTTATTACATATAAGTACACTGTAGCTGTCTTCAGATACACCAGAAGAGGGCATCAGATCTCTTTACAGATGGTTGTGAGCCACCATGTGGTTGCTGGGAATTGAACTCGGGACCTCTGGAAGAGTAGTCGGGTGCTCTTAACCACTGAGCCATCTCTCCAGCCCTCTCCCCAAGTTTCTTAGGTCATGGAGTTTCATCATAGCAATAGTAAATCAAATACCTCTCAGACACTCCCCGGTCTCTAGCATTCCACATTTTGTGGAATTTAGTCACAGCGATATTTTCTGATCCTGACTTGAACTGGGGGTCAGGAAAGCTCTGAGCACCTTCACTGATTCTACCTTTGAACACTCAAAGCTCATGAAATAGTGGAGCAAGAGGGACTGTAAGTCAGACTAGTCCAGAAGGCAAACCTGAGGCCACTCTATACCTGAACCGGCAAAGCAAATGGCATGACTCCTTGGGGGAGTTTAATAGGAGGCAGCACTGTGTCTAACCCTGGTAGCTTGTGAAATCACGAGGGGCAGAAACTGCACACAGCTAAGGTTACTGATCTCACTCACTGTGATCAGAGTTGACTTAGAGATTTTAAAGCTCATTCTTGCTCAGAAAAAATGTAATAATAATTCATGTATACTTGACACTTCTCATGTAAGTCAGATATGATTCTGTGTATAGTCAAGACATTTTCAAGAACTGTGTTTCTTTATTAAATACATATAAGAAAATTAAGAGGGTCCTGCTTCCCTCCCACCCCCAAGACAGGGTTTTTGTGTGTAGTTTTAGCTGTTCTGGAATTTACTCTGTAGAACAGGCTGGCATTGAACTCAGAAATTTGCCTGATTCTGTATTCTATGTTCTGGGATTCAAGGCATGGCCCCATCACTGCCTGGCTGATTTGTTGGTTTTATAGGTGGGACATCATAGTGTAGGGAGATTATTCTAGTTTGTTTTCTACTGTTGTTTTTTTTTTACCATGGCTAAAAGTAGCTTGGAGAGAAAAGGGTTTATTTCATCATGAGGAAAGTCAGGGCAGGAACTCAAGGCAGTAACTGAAGCAGATGTCATCAAGGAACACTGCCTACAGTCTCGCTCCCATGTCTTGTGCAGCCTGCATATGCATATAACCCAGGACTACTGGCAAAGGGGTGAAGTTGCCCACAGTGGCATGAGTCCTCCAACATTAATCATCAAAGGATAAAATGCCCCGCAGACTTGCTTACAGACCAATCTGATGAGGTCATTTCTCAGTTGTCTCAGATGACTTAGCCCATGTCAAGTTAATAATCAACTAACCAACACAGAGATCAAGTTAGCCAGTTGTCACACGGCCAGTAAAAGATAAAGCCAAGACTTAAACACAGACAGGCAGATCCCCCAGCCTTCGTGTTTTGTGACAGGTGTGAAACAGGAAGAACATGTACCAGGACAAGATCAGAAACAACGATAGACACTGTTGGCCGATTTCCCATCTGCTCAGTGACATACTTAGCTCACTAATCTATGAAGTGTCTACAAATATTACCACCCAAGGGAAACTTCATTGCCTATTACCTCAGAGCAAAGAGATAATCAAACCGTTGACAGTCTGTTTCCAAGAAGCTTGTTCCTCAGCACGTACAGAATGTTTGCAGATACCTTTCTTTGCTTCTCTTGTGAGGAGACACTCTTGTGAACATGTGATGCCATTTTGTGATCTGATGGGAGGGTGTCTGAAGGAAGGAAGTATAGTTGTGTTTCTACAGGTCCACCAGGCCCCTTTATGGGTTTATATTCAAGAGTACTGAGACCACATGATCCTGGCATTAGATATGTGAATTATTGTTACCGTCATAACTCATTCATATCTGGCAAGTGTAATACAGACAGCAGTGACCCAGGAGAGATAAATTAGGTTTTCAAGGGACAGCTTTGTTACTCCCTCATTCTGTACCAGCCTCTTTGTATACTGAGACCCCACCAGCAGGTAAGCTGATATGGAATCTGTCCTCAGTGTTTACCCTTTCTTGGGGAGGACAATAGTTAATCCTGACATTACATGTCCCAGTGGTTAAGAAAGTGGGCACTACTACCAGAATGCCCCAGGTTCAAATCCCTCCAGTTGGCCCATTGAAAGGTGACCCAAGGCAAGTTACTCAATCATTTCAAGAGGACATGATTGAATCACTCAGGAAAAACAAATGAAAGAAAACCAAAAGCCAATGTCATAGGATTGGTCTGTGGAAAGAATATAAACCTAACAGAGTGACTGCTGGGCACAAAGACAGTGTTCAATAAGTACTAAAATTCTTTATAAATGCTGCAGTACAAAAACCAGAGTACGATAGAAAAACATGGGCACTCTCCCGTGCCCCAACCCCAGTGTAGGAGAGTGAGCCTGGAGTAAGTGTGGAGATTCTGTTAAGAGGGAAACAGGTCAGTGAACAAAGGCATACACATAGGATCCTCCAGGTCTTCTCCTGGGCAAGGGAAGGCATCAGTGAGGTGGTTTGAATGAGGATGGTCCCCATAGGCTTATTAGAATATTAAGTTCCCATTTGGTAGAAGTATTATGAGATGTGGCCTTGTTGGAGAAGATATGTCACTGGGGGTGCACTTGCAGGTTTCAAAGGACTCTTGCCAACCTCCAATTTTCCTTTCCCTGTCTTTTGCCATTGGATGAAGAAGTAAAGCTCCAAGTTATTTGTGTTATTTTTGTGGCCATCATGGATCCTAACCCTTTGAAAATGAAAGGCGGAAATTAAACACTCTGTTTTACAACTTGCCTTGGTCATGATGTGTTATCACAGCAATGCAAAACTAACTAGTGCAGGTGTGTGTGTGTGTGTGTGTGTGTGTGTGTGTGTGTGTGTGTGCACATGCGCATGTGTGAAGTTGGAGTGAACCCAGTTCATGGAAGAACTTGAGTATCGTCAACACAAATGGAATGGGCCAGTGTGAGAGTCGGGTCTGGTTTTCATACTTAGGTTTTACCCTTTGCAGACCCTGTTGGGTTTCCATGGAACCAGAAAAGAGGCCACTTTAATTCAGGTAAAAATGTAGCCAAGAACTGTACCATAATGTGGTTATTTTTTTATTAATTTGTTCATCTGAGAATTTGAGAAAATTCAGAAAACTCTCTTTGTTCTTTGGGAAATACTTGGTAAGAGAAAGTGAGTGATCTAGCGACACTGGTAAGAGAAAATGAGTGATCTAGCGATACGTCCTGTTTAGCTTTAGCTGTCCGTGTAGAGGTGCCAGAAAAGAGTGTCAACTGAGAGATTGGTCAGAGTGGAATGGCCAGGGGGCATGTCTGTGGGGGATTGAATGTTAGTTGATGGAGGAGGGCCCAGCCACTGTCCCTGACAATAGTCCCGGCTGTATAAGAAAGGCATAAATATGAGCCTGCAACTGAGCCAGTATGCAGTCTTCCTCCATGGTTTCTACTTCATGTTCCTGCTTGGGTTCCTGTCTTCCCTCAGTGATGAACTGTGACCTGGAAGCTTAAACAAACCTTTTTCTTCTTGCGATGCTCTTGGTCAGTTGTCTTAGGGTTTCCATTGCTGTGAAGAGACACCATGACCAACTTTTATAAAGACAACCATTTAATTGGGTCTGGCTTGCAGTTTCAAAGATTTAGTTCATCGTCATCATGGCTGAGAGCGTAGCAGCATGCAGGGCAGACATGGTGTTGGAGGAGCTGAGAGTTCTACATTTTGATCTGAAGGTCGCCAGGAGGAGACAGATTTCTGCAGGTAATCTTCCTTCAGGAGGAGGGTCTCTTCACTGGATACAGCTTGAGCATGGGACCTCAAAGCCTACCCACAGTGACACAAGCCTACAACAAGGCCACACCTACTTCAGAAATGCCACACTCCTTAATAGTGCCACCCCCTATAGGAAAGGCATACAAACACATGAGTCTATGGCAGCCAAACCTATTCAAATTACCATAGGAAGCATTATTTTTGTTGAGTTTCTTTAAGGATGTTTCCAAGTGGGTTGAATACTGTAATCTCCATTTGTATGGGCATCCAATCCTTTGAAGGCCTTACAACCTCGAGATTTGTGACATGGTATTATTATGTACAAAGTCTGTGCATTATAACTGAGCAATTGAGTTACAGAAAAAATAACCAAAAAATTCTTTATGTTTTAAAGGAGTTTGTGGCATTTGGGGGAACAACATTTATGTGTCTTAGGGTATGTGCAGCCCTGTGTGCTGTAGATTAGACCTGCCTGAGCAATGATAGCTCTAAATGGTAAGGGAGATTCACTGTATTCCTTGAGGATTTCAGTTGGGTCTTCTGTAGCTCTCACAGTGACCCTCATGCCATTGATGTTACTCGTTGCCCAGCATTTAAATCTGGAGGAAAGCCGTGCCACCAGTCTTTGTGAGTCTACCTTGCCAACTTCTCAGTTTCGATAATCATATGGGCCGATATTTGTTAGCATGGTAACGAATCATGAATGAGTTTCCCATGTGAAGTGGTCAGTATCAGTGATCACTGGCAACATGGCCTTGAAAGTAGAGGAGAGAAAGAGACAAGGAAACTGGGGAAAGAAGGGAAAGTTCTGGACACACATTCTCTGTGAACACTCAACAAATTAATGGGAGTCTTGATAGAAAACTAATGTTTTTGCTTTTTTATTCAACCATAATAAGACAAAGTGCCTTTACTCCTACCGAGACATTCCACAAGTCAGGTCATGAGAGCTAGTCAGCTGTGTGCTCTCTTAAAGCCACCAGGGGAACTAATCTCCATGGGAAACTCACCTAAAGTTTAGGGCTTCATCGCAGCTCGTTTGGAGGTTCTAGCGGATGAGGCAGTTACTCATGTAACATGGACTGGAGACCGATACCTCCCTATTATCGAGGTCCGCTTCTTTAAATGAACGTGTAGCTCTGTGGGGAGTATATACATGGAGTGGTGAGGCCAGAAGGAGACACCTGCCTTCCCAGCCAGAACTGCCAAACTAACCCGGTGATCAATGGGGTGACAGACGTCATAGCCAGACAATCCTCACAACTGAAACTCACTGGTTTTACAATATGGACAATATGGAAGCAGCTAGCCCGAGTTTACACTGGGCCTGTCTTTGGGAGGCTCATTAATATATCTACCCGGGTGAGAATATCTTGTCAGGTCGGCACTGGTATTCTCTGAGGTGCGGGGCATGCTCTGAATTAGCAATGAAGATATAGAGCTGCATTTTGTTGCTGTTGAGTCCCAAACGATTAAGGGATGAAAAAGGCATTCTCAAAGCTAGCTCCAACAGTATGCTGGAAAGGCTTTTCTCTGGATGGTGTGGAGAGCTCGATTCCCAGGAATAGGCTGTTTCTACTGAGGAAGAAACGTGATTCCTTCAAACTGAAACTTGAGAGTACTGACTGCAGCTTCCTCCTTGTGTCTCCGTTGTGAAGAGGCCTACTGCTCTGCCTCAGTACCTGTGGAGCTTTGGGGGAGGAGAGAATCTTTGCTGCAGGATATGATCTTTGATCCCTGGCCACCAAGTGCCAGGATTAAATTTTGGTCCTGGGTACAGTCCCCAAATATTCACCTTTATGTCCACAAGCTATATAGAGATGGAAAACTTGTAGAGATGGTCAGGAGTTTGTTACGTTAAAATGGACCATACTTATTTTTTTTATAGAACCTTGATGAACAATAGCAACATGATAAGCTGCATATTATATTTTCTGTTAAGCCTAATAAGTTAGAGGCACGGTTTTCTTTCTTTTCTTTTAATCACTGTGTTTTCTAGTAGGGATTTAATTTTAAGTCATCCGTGTGCTTAAAATATTACCATATATACTCAAAAGCTGAACTGAAGCTAAAGACTTCAAAGACATTTAAATCCATGATCTGTGAGTGTGGACGTCATAGCATCAGAGCATATTTAACAAGGGCAAGGTACAAGATGTTATTTCATTTTCTTTTTGTCTTGGTAGGTTTTTAAAATTATTATTAAGCACTCTGCTGTACAGGAGGGTGCATTGGACTAGCCTCTGCGTTGTGAGCTCAGGTCTCAAATTAAACTTAATTTGTGCCAATGGGGATTGCATCAGCTGGCTAAGTGCACACACACACACAGACACACACACACACACACACACACACACACACACACACACACACACACACACTCCTGGTGTCTTACTTTTGGTATCCTTGTTTTTCATCAGAATGTTTACTGTAGCAACAACTGCAAGGTCCTTGTCCAAGGTTCATTCCGGATGTTGGTTAACATGCCGCACACTTCTCTCAGCTTTAGTGATTTCCTAGGATCTTCTCCGACCTCCAGCTCACCTTGGCCAAGAGCTGTCACTTCTAATGCTTCCATCACACTTTAGACATGGGTTGATTTGTCTGAAAGTTGACTGCCTTAATCCAGAGACAAGAGCGCTGATTTAGAGTTAACAATTTGAGGAAATATCCCAACGCACTCAGAAGTCATTTCCAGTGTTACTATTCAGTGGTTCTAGCTTTAATTTCCACCCCTCTCGCCGTTTCTAGTACAAACCCAGTGAGTTGACATCTGCAAGAGAGCAGCGGGCTCTGGGTGGCAGGATCTACGCAGCAGACTCTGTGAGGTAGGCTGCATATGGCAGGATGTCTGTGGCAGATTCTACACCAAAGGCTCTGAGAGTCATCCCCTGTCCCCAGGCACCCCCGCACCCACCCTCTAAGCTTTCTCTTCAATCCCATGACCTCACCCAACCTTTTGTCCTCCAACTAGGCAGGTTTCTAAGTCTAAAACTCTTTAAGCCGTGCACAGCTGTAGTCAGGGGTATGACAGGTTCCCCCGCCTATCCTAACTTTTCTTTGAATGAACACACAAATCAAGGCCAAGAGAGAGCAAGTAACTCGCACAAGACCACAAAATCAGATGGCAGAAGGTGCTTGAATTCCTGACTCCAGACTCACAGCTCTTTCCGTTGAGCCTGAGACCGGGTACCGAATGTCTATGATGCCGCAGGGTTCTTGTGCACAGAGACAACTTTTTTTTTATCTTTATTAACTTGAGTATTTCTTATTTACATTTTGATTGTCATTCCCTTTCCCAGTTTCCGGGCCAACATCCCCTAACCTCTCCCCCTCCCCTCTATATGGGTGTTCCCCTCCCTATCCTCCCCCCATTACCGCCCACCCCCCAACAATCCCGTTCACTGGGGGTTTAGTCTTGGCAGGACCAAGGGCTTCCCCTTCCACTGGTGCTCTTACTAGGCTATTCATTGCTACCTATGAGGTTGGAGCCCAGGATCAGTCCATGTATAGTCTTTGGATAGTGGCTTAGTCCCTGGAAGCTCTGGTTGGTTGGCATTGTTGTTCATATGGGGTCTCAAGCTCCTTCAAGCTCTTACAGTCCTTCAGAGACAACTTTTTGCATTGCATTTTCCTTGGAAAGGCTTCAGACTCTTTGCTCCCTATACTAAAATTATGACCTTCCAGAGAGGGTCCCTAAGCAAAGGTGACATACGAATTGAAGAATCGTTCCAAATTTAGAGAAAGATTTTGGACTATACCCTCCTTTGTCTCCGAACTATTTATACTGAACATTGAGCGCTTGTGAATGCAAATGCTCTCTTGAATACAACAGTGAAGGCTGAGCCCTGGTAATACCAGAGAGCCTGGGGGATCACTTGCAGCGCGTTCTTTCATCCAGAGGAGCTCTTGCCTCAGTGTACCACGGTGAGCCTTTTGCTGAAAGGACACCGATTTGTGGTGTCTCCAGTCCTTGGAGACTGAAACAGGAACATCCAGTGGTGAGACGGGAGACACACAGATTTAATTAGCAAGTATTATGTTCTAGATTCTACACTGCAGGGCACACTGGCTAAAGCAGTCATCCTCATTCAAACCCAACTTCAACCGATGCTGAGTGATGAACTGTAGGGAGCTTATCTAACCTCTCAGTCACATAGGGATATAGTCACACAAAACAATGACACATTTTACTACAATAAAAAGATAATACAACGACTATAACAGAATGCCTATGTAAAAGATATAAAGGGATTCAAGCCAAACCGACAACGAATGAGCATGGGTTCTGTGCTCGCAGTATCCTGTTGCTAACCAACTGAGGTTAAGCAGTGTTCATCGGATCATTCTTCATTCAGAGTCAGCGGCACCTAGAGGACTGTGGTACCGGACAGAAAATCTAGCTTTCAAGCCTTTTTTATTTTAAATTTTAAACTACGTTCTCAGTCCCCACTACCACGTTTTACAGAGCGTGCCAGCCAGGGCATGCACGTGGAGGCAGAGGACAACTCTCAGGAGGCCGTTCTCTCCTTCAACCCTGTAAATCCTGGGCTTGCAACTCAGGTTGTCAGGTGCGGTGGCAAAAGCCTTTACCACTGAGCCATCTTGTCAGCCTAGGCCTTTCTTAACCTCCGATTTCAGGATTTGCACGCAACCTGTATGTAATTTAGACCATTTGAAGGTTCTATAGCCCCATTGACACTTTGTGGAACAGTGGGGGGATGATTTTCTTTAATGGTATCTTAAGACAGGCTGACCTTGAATTCCTTATATAGCTGAGGATGACCTTGAGCTCAGTCCTCCTGCCTCTGACTCCCCAGTGCTGGGATTACAAGTGCATGCCACGATGCTCATCTTAGAGATGTGCACAACGCTTGAGAAGCATCGCTTCTGTTTCACTTGTTTGTTTTTCTGTGTAGCCCTGGCTGTCCTGAAACTCACTTTGTTGACTAGGCTGGTTTTAAAACTTAAAGATCCACCTGCCTCTAGAAGCATTGTTTCTGATGCTTGGAATGCAAGTTTTTAACACACAAGGGCTCACCTGTGCAGGGCTGAACTAAACTTTACTGCTCCCAAGAACAAGATGAGCTACATAAATCATGCCCACTCATATAAGAGAATATAATGCAACCTATGACTAGAGAATAATATTAATGACCTAGAAGAATATTCTGGTAAGTTATCCCTTATAAAAACTATCAAAATGTCCTGTGGTCTTAATACTAACGACAGACATCTTGGGTATTATGGAAGAGTATTACCTTTGTTGAATTTTATCTCTATTTTGTAAGTTTTCTGTAATAAGCACACAATGGGTTTTTTAAGGAAAACCATGACCCCTAACAAGCAGTGTGAGAAAGGCCCTAAATTCCCACTGGCCATCAGAGGACAAGGGCCAACCATGTGCCCTTGGGAGCAAGCAACTGGAGCACAATGGGTTCCATCATTAACACCTGCCTTGAGGAAGGCCGGGACTGCTCAGCCATTGCTGCCCACCTGGCAACTGTTGAGATGGGATCAACTACCCTCTTACTTGTTCCTCTTTTCTGAGCCTCCGTTGCTTCTTGATACCTTCTGAAGGCTTGGAGGACAAAGGGAGAAGGCAGAGATCAGCAGAGCAATATGTCACTCTGCCAGCTCAGGACACAGCACCTGTGCCATTACCCACAGAACATGTAGCCTCAGCCAGGCCAGGTCCTGAGCCCAGCTCTATCTGCTGATCTCTTTTCGTCCAGGGTGGACCCTGTCTCCACCTCCCAAACTATCTGCACACTTAGTCTCTATCCTGCTTCTCCCTGCACAATGTCTGCCCCATGGGGCCAGCTTTAACCCTTTCCCCAGAGCCTGATCCAGCTCTTGCTTATCCTAGCAGATGGACCTACTTCCCACCCTCATGCCCTGCACAATCACTTTAACCATTTCCCAAGTCCCCTTCAGAGCCTAAGTCCTTTGAGCACATTTTATTCTTTGCCTTCCTTGCGCCAGCGCTCCCTGTTTAAACTTTGCCTTTTCTTGCCCCATCTTGTTTTCTCCCCAATTGGTCTGAATGCTGTCCCAATTTGATTAGTGAGTTTGCCTTCTTCGGCTCCTGCTCTGTTTTATTTATCGTCGAATATTTCCAATGCTCTAAATCAAAGCAAATAAGAAGCATTATTTTATCGTTAGAATGTAAACGACCTACAGGTTCGTATGTGCAGGCAGTGTTGCCTCAGATGGCTCTCTTCTGCCGCTCTTCTGTAATCGACTTGGAAGGAGCCTTGTCTCGCTGCCTGGCTGATGCAACAGCTTCTACCTCGGTGCACAGGTGGCTGCTCTTTTAAGTGGTTCACACACTATGGAACTCAATACACTATTGTTACTTGCTATACAATCACCTCGTGTAGGGCCTGACACATCAATATCCTTGAACTAGAAGAAATGAATGGGTTGGAATGACTCATCATCAACTCTGCCCTTTATAGGGTAAGGTAAGTCTGAGGCTCCATATTGGTAGTACGAATATGACTTATGAGATCTCAGAAGATGTGTATCAAATGGCGGTGCTTCAGGTACAAGATGGGTGGCTAGGCAGAGGGAGATTATATTATGGTTCTACCTACTAACAAGTGTACATCTTCCCATCCCTTATTTCTCCTTGGCTCCCCAAGGCATAGTGGTTACCATAGCAGCCAGGTGCTGATGATGCCTCCAGGGGACATCAAGGTAAAATTGAGCCAGCTCTCAAGTCCTTACTTCTCCATGCTCTTACAGGCCAAGGTGAGATGGTCTGAAGTCTAGCTGTTTGTCAGGCCCCCAACCTATCTTGGATCATTTAGACTCATAAACCTTGCTTCTGTAGAGTGCAATCAGGGCTCTGAAGTACCCTTCCAGAGACTCTCCTCCC
Source organism: Rattus rattus (assembly GCF_011064425.1). NCBI lineage: Eukaryota > Metazoa > Chordata > Mammalia > Rodentia > Muridae > Rattus > Rattus rattus. The sequence continues at coordinate 8,236,874 of NC_046157.1, forward strand.
CAGGTTGTATCTCCTGGCACCTTGCCTGGTTGCCTTGGAAACAGGTTCCACTGCGGACAAAGGAGGGAGCCGGGTCCTGCTTCCTCCTGGTCCTGCCGATGAGGATTTTTAGACCGTGGAGACTGCGTTGCCCGGCCCTGCACTTACCCTCTTTCCCTACATTCTCTATAAAGTGCAGTTTGCCTTCTATTCCCACCGACGAAGACATGTGTAAGAGTGTGACCACAGGTGAGTGGAAGAAGGTCTTCTATGAGAAGATGGAGGAGGTGAAGCCAGCGGACAGTTGGGACTTCATCATAGACCCCAATCTCAAGCACAATGTGTTGGCTCCAGGCTGGAAGCAGTACCTGGAACTCCATGCCTCAGGCAGGTGAGTACCCTGGAACTAAGGAGCCTACAGGCAGCCTGTGGAACCCTACCTAGCCCTGGGGCATCTTCTAAGGAGAAAGAACATTCAGAACCGGTGTTTCCTTAAGTTTCACCGTTAGGCCAGTGTAAACTAGAAGACAGGTAGCCCCTCAAAGGGAGCCGGGGCACTCAGTTTGAATCTAGGTTTTCTGCTGATTGCCGGAGAACTTTTTCTTCTTGTGGCTTCTCCACTTGGCAAATAAAGAGATAGATTACATTTATTAGTGTCTGACTCTAACAGCTTACACACTTTAGATTTTATATAATGTCTTTAAAAGTAGCTGTGACCTGAGAGAAGAGAGGCTTAGGTTCATCGGGGGACAAGGGATCTGTGCTCTTGTACTGGGGGAAGCTCAGTTTACATCTGGTTAATTCAGCTCCATTTGGTTTCAAGCAGTGAACACACGAATTGTGCTAGAAACAGACTCTTCTGTTGGCTCTGCGATGCTGGAGCAATCCTCTCCTGCCTTTGGACTATGCTCTCCCCACTTGCTGAATGAAGGGTTAGCCTAGAGCTTCCCCTTGTACTCCAGGGATGAGTGACAGTGAGATCATCTAGAATTCGTTACAGCTGCTGAATATTGGGCCCCTTCCAGGTTCAGCTCTGTACCCCAATTTTAGAAGGCTCCCAGGTGATTCGTAGCTACAGAGATACCCAAGAATAGCTACCTTCTAGCCCGTGGGTTCAGTTGATGGGTCTTATGTTAAGACTTTACTTTGGGGACTTGAGTGAGGGCAGAAAGGTAGTGCAGGCGACTGGGTCAGAAGCGAAGGCCTCCCTTCTTAGCTTGGCTCATTTTCAAGTTGTCTCTGACAGCATTGCTGACTCTCACTAGCTGTGTGCACATCAAGGTCTCTTTTGCTGTGTCTTATACACAAATGAACAATAGGCGATTTTCTGGGGCTTCTCCTGTTCTGACATTTTTAGATCCAACTGAAGCTGGAATGAGAGAAAGAGCTGTTAAAGATCTGGATAAACCTAAAGGCTAAAATGTGGGATGCCTGAATCAGACTAAGTTAGGAGGGCGCTGCTTCCTGGAGGTTCTCATGGGGTAGAGTGGGAGGGCTTTGTAGTTGAGACTTGGTTGCTGACTCATGATCCCCTGCTGGCCTCAGTCAGGGGGAGACTCTGGCCCTTGAGGGAAGGAAAAATCACTTTGGGCTCACATGGCCTCCATTTTCAGGACGTGGGAATGCATTAGCTCTGGACCTGCGCTAATAGCTAATGGTGCTAATAGTTTATTTTCTCCCGATTTAGGCCTAGCCTGCTCAGTGTTGACAAATAGGCTTGTGTATCTCTTAACCTGCAAAACTCTAATTTGCTACCAGACTTTCACATGGTGTGGGCACCCAGAGCATTTTATAGACAAGGAATGAGTTTGTTAGAGTTGGGATGAGGGGTAAGGCCTGAAGGAACCAGGCTGAAGGCAGACACGGACTCTGGAAAGCAACCAGAGAGCAGACCAATACGAGATGCCCCGTGGCAAGTCTGGGAGACTGCTCTTGTCCCTTGGGCACTCACATAGAGCAAGGAGGAAACTAATAGACCCTGGGGACTGTCAGCACACCGCCCTACCTCCAGGCTCTGTTTCTTCCAGCCTCAGCATCTCCTCACTCTTTCCTGGCCCGTTTCCTCCCACCATATGATCCTCTCTTCTTTCTCTTTTCACCACTGGCAGGTTCCACTGTTCCTGGTGCTGGCACACCTGGCAGTCGCCCCACGTAGTTATCCTCTTCCACATGTACTTGGACAAGGCTCAGCGTGCTGGTTCGGTGCGCATGCGCGTGTTCAAGCAGCTGTGCTACGAGTGCGGCACAGCACGGCTGGACGAGTCCAGCATGCTGGAGGAGAACATCGAAAGCCTGGTGGATAACCTCATCACCAGTCTGCGCGAGCAGTGCTACGGCGAGCGCGGTGGCCACTACCGCATCCATGTGGCCAGCCGGCAGGACAACCGGCGACACCGCGGAGAGTTCTGCGAGGCCTGCCAGGAAGGCATCGTGCACTGGAAGCCCAGCGAGAAGCTACTGGAGGAGGAGGCGACCACCTACACCTTCTCCCGTGCTCCCAGCCCCACCAAGCCGCAGGCCGAGACAGGCTCAGGCTGCAACTTCTGCTCCATCCCCTGGTGCTTATTTTGGGCCACGGTCCTGTTGCTCATCATCTACCTGCAATTCTCCTTCCGTAGTTCTGTCTAACATTCCCATGTGGCTAGGAGTGGGGAGTCAGTTGGTGGGAAGGAGTGAAGTAAGACTTGGCTTGGGACCAGTCACATTCTAATGCGATGCGGTTATCGATTTAATGGGAACCCTGATTAATTTATCCATTTTTTCCTATATGTAAAATTAAGAATATGGGCTGGACGGTTGATTTCTCAGAAGGGTTCCAAAGTCCTTCTAGGTACCTCAGGTATGTTCGATTTGGGAAGTAGACAATGAGTGAGTTGCTTTCTCTTAGTCCAATATCTGCCCCACCCCCAACCTCTGCCTTCTCCCTTGCTGTTATTAGAAGAGAACTACTTTCCATGGTGTTCCATGTAGGGCTTTGGTATGTACACATATATAATATATATATATATATATAATATATATGTGTGTGTGTATACACTTATATATATACACACATGCATGATATATATGTGTACATATATACATACATATGTGTATATTCACACAAACTTACATACACGCACATATATATGTATATATATATTTATATATGCTTAACTGCTTTAAAAAGAAAACAAGCTTGGAAATTATAGGACTGGGCTATCTCAGAAGATCTTAAAGCCAAGGGATTGACTTTGCTCTCTTGGTATTCTCACCCTGTCCTCATCCAGCTGTAGCTTTAAAGAACCTCTTTGCCTTCACTCTGAGCCTGCCTCAGGTACACACAGAAGTTTCCCTAATGGTAGAGAGGTGGCACCACTGGGATGCTTTTTCCACTGCACACTGTGTTTTCCAGACTTGAAGCTCCTGGCATCATGTCCTTCAGGTAGATCCCAAGGGCTGCCTGCCTGACAGAAGAGTGGCAGGTGAGGTAGAGCCACAGGGTGAGGCCTCGCACTCAGTGCTTGTGAGGTGGCACAATTTAGAGATGTTTGGAAGACAAAAAGCATATAGAATGGCTCCCCGTTGTCGTGGAGAGCTTTCAGGGTTCAGACTGCCAGGTTGCTAATGTCGAGAACAGGGGAACAGGGGCTTGGTTGCCTATGATTTTGCTGAAAGGGTAGCTGACTGTTTTTTACATTGGCTTTCGGGTCAAAGAGGCTTTCTACCTGGACCACAATAGTGAGTGCATTAAAGGTGTAAATAACTTGTTTGTAGAGAGTGTCCAGAAGCTCACCTTTCTTTCAAAATGGGGAACATTACAGTTTGCAGCCACAGCAGAATCGGAGATGTCCAATAATAGAGGATACAGCTGGTGGGGAGAGGCAAAAAGCTGGCATGGGATGCTCCCTAGAGGCCCTAGAGGTCCTCATTCACTGTCTGTGTTCGTGACCAGCTTCATGTCTCCTCTAGCCACATCTATAGAAAGTCACACTGTTCATAGTGTGGGAAATAAGAAAGCCACATACACAAAGACCTTCGGAGTGTCTGTCATTAGTGCACCTTTAATAGTGACCCCACATGGCCCCTGATCTCTATCAGCCCTTAATGTTCCCTCTCAGTGTCCTGTCTTCTCTCTTACTGAGACTCTGTCCAGCTCCTGCTCTGTAAGTGTCACCATGACCCTCGCTCTGACAGTAGCAATCAGCTGTGACTTCTTCCTTCACAGTATTAATTTCTTTAGCCAGCCACACATTCTGGCACTGCTCTCTAGGAAGTTCTGATCTGGGTCAATACAGTCAGCACCTTGAGCCAGGTTTAGACTGTCAGAGTCATCTGCTCCCTTCAGGGCTTCTGCCCTACCTGGAGTTTAGGAACCCTGGGGAGCTTTTAAAGCCACAGTAGTGACCCAAACATCCAAGTTAGAACAAGCCTCTGCCCTGCCTCTGCTGCCTGCTATAATACCTCTAAGAGAGGGGCAGCTTCATTTGTCTCCAGTTTATAAATGATACCTGGCAAATTCCTCTGATGAACCTTTCTGGATTTTCCAGAACTCTAGGGCTCAGTTTCTCTCCTCAGTTGCCTTACCTCTCCTTCTGTGCCCTGGGAATGCAATCCTCCCTACCCTTTCCCACCACGGAGCTGCTACAATGGCATTACCCTGCTCTTTGGTTTCTATCACTGAGTCTTTCTTGCCTTGCTAGAATACCTACCCATCTGACCCACTAAAATCTCTTAGTTTTGGATGTACTCCGCAATAGAATGTAAATTCCAGTCAGCACAGACTCTGTATTTATTTTATCTTCACTGAGCACAGAACAAGAGCTCTGTAAGATTTTGTGGAATGACTAAATCAATAGCTAGACTATCTCTAGCCAGATCTTTGCTTCTGTGTACTGTTTGCTCGTGGTAATATGTATAGTTTTCCTTTTCAGAGCACCAGCTATTTCCCTTGATCTTGTACCCACAAACTCCAAATAAAATATTTAAACCAAACCACTTAGAGGACAGGGTTGGTTTGTTTAAGATGGTAACATGGATTTAGACAAGCGATGCTGGACTTTCCAGGACCTGGAAGCTAGCGTTCTTCTGGACCGATTACTCCTGGGGCTTTTAGCTATTCATCTTGTCTCTACCTCAGGTGCCCTTTCTTGGACATTAAAACATCTCTAGTTCTTTCCTGGTCCCACCCTGAACTTATCCACATGAAGCCTTTTTCTTCACATGTCCTAATGCCGGTTTTCCCAGCCTGTTTCTGAGCACCCAGATGACAGGGAGATCATCATTGGTCAAGGCAGCTCATACTGGCTTTGACTAGCTCTGTCCAGTAAAGAAGCCTGCTTCTTTTTGAGCCTCTTTCGAAGGATTTGTGCTTTGCAGTCACCAGTTCACAAGTGGAAGGGCCCAGGAAATGCTCCTTCCTTCTCCTAACCCAGGTCTTTCTCAGCACTGCAGTTAGGGCGTTCTTTTAATCCCAGTCAGGCTCTGCCATCCCTCTGCATCCCTCCCCACTCTGTAAAAGCCAGAAATGGCGTGGTTGTAATGGTCTTATAACCCTTTTAGCATTTCCCCCTTCCAAGGCTGCACTGGCTTCTGGCTGTTCTTCATACATGGCTGTCCTTCATACATGCTGAAAACCCTCTTTCCTGGGGTCTGCTCTCTATTCCATCTGCCTTGGATATTCTCCAGAAAGGCTCCTGGCTCACCCTCTGACCTCTCTCAAGTCTTTTGTGAGTGTCACCCTTAGTCAGTTCTCCTTTGACATGCTATTTTATGCCATAACCTGCATTGGCATCTCACACTCCATTCATGATCTGTTTGCCTGTACATTTTGCTTTTTAAAGATTTATTTATTTACTTTATGTTTATGAGTACACTGTAGCTGTCTTCAGACACACCAGAAGAGGGCATCGGATCCCATTACAGATGGTTATGAGCCACCATGTGGTTGCTGGGAATTGAACTCATTTGAAGCAATGGTGGCCAAGCTTTTCCATTATCTCTGATCTCTTTGGCTGAGCATAACTCCATGGAGAGTCAATTCACTCTAGGCAATGGCATCTTGAGACAATGGGTGCTGAAGAGATCTTCAAACAAGGTTTGTGTTCTTTCTCTAAGTTTCTTGGGGGTAAAAATTCTAGTTTCTGATTTTTTCAAGCCCTGATCATGTCATGCTTCTTTATGAATTGGGTCCAGCTAGCACTCTGACTTCTGTCTTCAGGGGTAATTTGTCCCATATGAGATATAGTGCTAATGATATTAAGGAGGTCTCTCTTTGTCTCTCAGCTGAGGAACATGTGAATAGACAGAGAGTGATTGGTATCTCAGTGACATTTAAAGGGATTTTTAAAAACTTGAAAAAGAGTTTATTTATTCCAGTGGTAGCCCCCATCGTGACTTTAAGAGTTCTTTTATTCACATGCTAAGCACTGTGACTGTGTGTGTGACTGTGTATGACTATATGTGTGTGTGTGTGTGTGTGTGTGTGTGTGTGCACGCACGCACATACTTTCTGAATACATTCCCCTTTATCCCTATCCTTAGATCAGCTGCTCTGTGCATTTTGATTAAGAGACTCTGTCAAGGGCACCAGGCTTATCCCCTGTGGAATGCTTTGTGACATCTCTAAGAATGGGATGCAGCAAGGAGCTTTTGATGGGGACAGAGTTTCAGTGTGGGATCATTAAAACGTTCTAGGAATAGCTAGCGATGGTGATTCCACAGGAATGTCGATGCACGTACCACCGCTAAATGGTGCAACAGAAAGTAGTCAGGATGATAGACTTCACAGCCTTCCAGAAAGGAAAACGAACTTGCAATTCATGTGAATATGTTCGCTCTGAGAGTATGGAACTGTCACATGGAGATGCAGCGCAAGAGAAACGTCAGCGTAAGAGTTGTACGGGCTTCAAGACACAGCTTTTCCTAAGTCAACGGAGGCCTCAGAAGAGATGAGATGGTCCAGAAGATGTGGACAAATGAGAGAAGGGGGAAAGAAGGAAACTTGAGATGGGACCCTGAAGAATACCAACTCAAGAGGGGACCCTGCACAGCACCCACTAGAGAAGGGACCCTACAGACTACCCATTCAAGGGGGACTCTGCACAGCACCCACTCAAGAGGAGACCCTGCACAGCACCCACTCAAGAGGGGACCCTGCATAGCACCCATTAAAGAAGGGACCCTACAGACTACCCATTCAAGGGTCCCTGCACAGCACCCACATACAGAAATCAGGGAGAAGCAGGAACCCTACAGAGAGGAAAGAAAGAAGAAATAGAAATGATAAGGTGAATCAAGAACCATGTATCCTTGAAACTAAGCTGAGATCAGGTTGGTCATTGGAACTCTTTGGTGTGGAGTTACAGAAACAAGGTTTAAAAGAATGCGTTGTGTGTAAGATATCTGCTGGCGAACCAGGTGAGAGCTGCTCATTAGAGCTGTGGAGGTAAAAGTTTCACATTCATGGAACATTTGGTCCTAAACGGAAGAAGAGACTGCATCTGGGAGGGTAGCATAGGCCAGTGAAGGAAACGAGAGAACAGCGAGGACTCAAAGCCCAGGGCCCATGCACAGACCACATTTTTGTATGTTCTCTGAAGGACAGTGCCTTGCTTCTCATGTGTGTCCTGAATAACATTTCTGTGAGCAGTGGTGTACAAATACATGCTTGAATCCTTCCTTTAATCATTTTGGTTATTTCCATTGCTAAAAATGGAGCATCTGGTGTTGGCAGGATGGCTCAGTGGGTAAATGTGCCTGCCCCCTGAGTTTGATCGCCAGTACTTACACGAGAGAGAGAGAGAGAGAGAGAGAGAGAGAGAGAGAGAGAGAGAGAGAACACTAGAGCTGACTCTTGTAAATTGATCTTTGACCTGTGCTGGCTAGTTGTTTATTATTATTATTATTATTATTATTATTATTATTATTATTATTATTATTATTAACTTGATACAAGTTAGTGTCATCTGGGAAAGTGTCATTTGAGAAAATGCAGATTGGCCTGTAGGTAAGTACACGGGGCATTTCCTTGATTAGCAATAGTGTGGGAGGGCCCAGCCCAGTGGCAGGTGGTTCTGAATTATGTAAGAAAGCACACCCAGTGAGCCATGGGGTGCAAGCCAGGAAGAAACATTCCTCTATGGTCTCTGCCTCAGTTCCTGCTTCCAAGGTTCCTGCTTGAGTTCTTCTCCTGACTTCCCTCAGGGATGAACTGTGAGCTGGGATGTGTAAGCCACATAAACCTCTGGGTTGCTTTTGGTCACGATGTTTACTGCAGCTCTAGAAAGAAAACTAGGATGGACGTCCATGTATGTACTGTGACATGTGCTTGTGCCTTCACACACATCCACACACACACTGAATAAGCAAACAAACAAAGTAATAAAGTCAGCATTTGGAAAAATAGTTCTACCGGTCTTTGCAGACTGACTTTGGGCCACAGAAGTTTTCCACTCACTGAGCATGTGAGATGTAAAAGCTGCGGTCTCCCTGAGTCCTCTCTGAGCACCCCTGACCTGAGCTTGTGGCCTTTCGAGTCCTTCACATGCACAGTTGCTGCCGAATCCTTTCATGTGGCAGCGTCTCTAAGTCAGGGCTGTTCCGTTTTATAATTCCATCTGTAATATCTTGCCCTAAGAATCAGTGGTTCTATAGTCTCTCTTCAGCCTTCCAGGGCGGCACTCCTGCTAAGACCCTAGCAAGACCAGGGCAGCTCCCAGACTGATTAGAACACTGCAAATAAAGTGTTGGCTTTGCTCTCACAGTCCATTCCACTCCCTCTGGGAGAGGGGTGAGCTGAGGTGAGAAAAAACATGTTTCCTACGGCTTCATAGGTTTGCTGATATTTGACTGATCTCAGCATGACGATAAGGTTACTTTAGTCATCCCATGGTCATTTTGTAATGTTCCTGTGGGGGAGCACACACGTGGAGCTGCCTGGTATAGTTATGCCAGTTTGCTACGATGGCTTCAACTGCTCCTCTTGTTCCTCGACTCAATAGAACAAGTGTTTGCACAGGACAATACGGATGCTGCCACAAAACCAGACCCTGCACAGGGCAGTAGGGAAGATGCCATGGGACCAGAACCTCTACAGGCTGGTGGGATGCTGCCAGAGGTCCAGCTTAGGATGTTGCCATGGGACCAGCCTCTGCACAGGATGGTGAGGATGCTGCCATGGGACCAGTCTTTCCCCAAGGCAGTGAGGATGCTTCTTATGGTCTCATCTATTTCCCTCTCTGCAGGTGAATGCCAACAATCTCTCGTAGTTTCTGGTTTACATCTCGTCCTCTCCATTTCTTTCATGTGAGGATAGACTCAGTGTTTCTGATTAGAATGCTTGCTGTCTCCTCTGCTTTGGGTCTCATGGACCCTCTTTATAACTCTAAGGCATTATGTATGATTCTGAAAGGCTATTTAGCTGTGGGGGTCTCTGTAGACATCATGGCCAACAGAGTGATGTGAGAGACAAGAAGGCAGCTTGCCTCAACGTGACTCGGTAGCTGATGTTGGTTCAAACTCTGAGAGTCTGTTAATTTTGGGCATTTTTAAGCACAGCACAATTTATATTAAAAAAAAAAGTTTCCTAGTGATAATTAACTCAATCCCATGTGCAAAGCAGAGCTTAGCACTTGACTGCAATGAAACTCTGTAAAGTACGTGGAACAACTTCTATAGAAACAGGTTCTATATATTAACTGAGAAAATAAGTTCAAGCTAAGGGAAAGAGATGTGGGGGAGAGATATTGGGTGTCGTCTTGCCATATAGACAGAGCACAGGTCATCAGGGTATAACCATGGCTGCTCCCGGCCTTCTGGGTGGAAAACAGGTTCTATGTCTCTCCCTTTGGAGAGACAACCCTGCCTGCTTTGCATTCCTGTTTTCCCCATGTTTATCTGTGAGTACAAGGACCTGCATGCCTCCTACATTTAGGAAAGTAAACATTGTCAAAGCCTTGGGTGTGAGAGTTGGAAGACCCATTAGAGAATCGATTGCTTTATTAACCAGACAATAAAATGTCATCAGACTGTAGAAGTGTCTTGTGTCTAAACACACAAAGAGATGCAGAGCAAGGAGACTGTCTTTTCCTGGAGAGACACACAGACAAACATCTCTTCAGCCCAGAGATGGCAGTGAGGGCAGCCGGAAGGAACAGGGCCACCCAAGACTAGCTTAGTCAAGCACTGAGTTTATTGGGGAATTCCTTACGGAAGTGTGAGGGGCAGTTGCAGCTCTGAGAAGCCTGCTGCTCCATGAGGATGAGGACTCACAAATGCTGCGACCCTAGCACTACCTGGAGCCCCTTAGGCATGCCTTCTCCCCAGCACTTACAACTTGGCAAGGAGCCTTGTGCATCTTGGCAGTTTCAGAAATTTCCTGAAATTTGAAAGTTTTGTCTACTTCCCAAGTTTGTTAAGTTTCATTTCTTTCCTGAGTTTCATGGGGCCTCAACTCCTAGAGAAAATGCTGGAGTTAGGTCAAAACCACTATCCACCAGAGTCCAACCCTTACCTACAGCTTTAGTCTGGACCTTTCCTAGGACTCTTCCTGTCATAGGAGATGCTTCTGATTTTCTTATTCAACCCTCATCTGTCTCCCCTGTTGTCCCCTGTACTTGTGACAGATAAGGAATTTCAGACTTGCTTGTGGAATGTTTGTCTCTGCAGAATTCTCCAGGTTGGTTCCACATGCCTCACACCACATGATGAACTTGTTAGATGTACTCAAAGTGTTATAAATAAACTCCTCAGGGGACATTCCAGAAACATGGCCCTTTTCCCACTGGAGTGTTGGAACACACAGATTTTGGTGCTCTCAGTCAGAGGAGACCTGCAGGCACCACATGCAGCTCCTTGGGATCCTTAAGGTTCGGTCAGCAAGAAGTAATACTTGGTTGCATCCTGAAACCCACTGAGGGACAGGGCACTAGCCTCCTGGAGAACTCCCCTAAAGTCTCGAGAACCAAGAAACTTAACAGAAGGAAAATTAAGGCACCTGTAAAGCAACTCAAAGATACCAGACTCATATCATATAGTTGAAGATCCAGAGTGTAGGCAGATTAAGAGTCTGACCAGCACAGTGCACCAAGGGTTCGCAGAAGGTCAGGAAACACACAGGGCTGGGACTCACTTGAGGACTAATCCTGCCTCTTACCAGTCAGTACCTGAGTGCGTTGAGCTCATCCCTCCTTCCATCAAAATGGGGATAATGTTATATCATTCAGTATTGCTCGGGCCCTGTCTGCCAAGTGGCACATGGCGTACTAAATGGTCGTGCCCTTTCCCCCTTCAATTAAACTCCTCTCCTTTGAGCCCCGACAGACTCTGCCACGCGACTTCAGATAAATGCTGCTATCAATGCTTATGAAGAAAGAAAGTGATGTGGATTGATCTCCCAGCCCAGGTTTGGACCGGTGGTTTGGCTTCTTGTCTTTCTATTTATTTCACAACCATGACTTTGCTTTTCCAGAAGCATGGTGACCATACTTCATTCTTCAAAGATTGCTATTTTAAAAACCCAAACAGAAAACACCAGTGGTTTTCGGGCTCTATTCCTACTGGCTAGAATACCCCAGGAAGAATTTAATTCTTTTCCAAGTCTCATTCTGTCTCTCTGTAAGACTCCCAACCAAGGCATTTCCTTTGGAGTCATTTCTGGTATTGTTTGTGTCCTAGCACATGCAGGGAGTAGATGAAAGCTGATTTTATTTTTTTTTTCCTGAGAACCAGGTGGATGTGTGTCTGTGGTACAGAAGTCCCACTGGTCTGGAAGTTAGACACCTTTGCTCTACTTCTGTCTCACTTTTACCTGTGCTGCTGGCCTCAGCTGACCTGGGTTTTCTCCTGCATAAAATTTCTGGTGTGGGCAATAACTGAAGGGTCCTACACATGTTGACCTTGCTGTGCTCTGTTCAACCATCTGTGTTCTTGGCCATTTCCAGGGGCATCTTGACCCCGATCTTTCCAGTGGCCTATAGAACTGTTACCCCAGGATTCCCTTATGCCTTTGTCAGTTTGGAGTTTGTCCTTCTTATCAGATAAATTCTAGCTTCTTCCTTCCCTTTATACTCTTGATGCAAACTTCCATCAACCCAATGCCCTTGCTTCCTCTACGGATGCGTATTTTGAAAGGCACCTCCCTTGGAAGGTTTGGCCTTACGCAAAGACTTGGGTGGTGCTGGAGTTTCAGCTTGTGTTCTGTCCTCTCATTTCTTTTCTTTCTTTTTTTTTTTTTTAGCTCACTAAAAACAATTTAGAATTTTATACTCAAGAGCTTTGTTTATGTCATTTCCACCCCACTCCTGTCCCCAACTCCTGCCATGTCTTCACTCCCATTCAAATTTTCTCTCTCTTTTTTCAATTACAGTCACACACATATGGATATATAAAGGTAGCTTGATGAGTTCATTTAATGTGGCTCATATGCACTCATGTTTAGGACTGACCACTTATGAGCAGATACTGTACTAACTAGAGAAGCCATTGACTTCCTATAACTCTTCCTGTAGGGGAAGGACCTTCTGAGATTTCCTACATTTATGTTGTTTGTCTTAGTTAGGGTTTTATTGCTGTGAAGAGACACCATGACCACAGCAACTCTTATAAAGGAAAACATTTAATTGGTACTGGCCTACAGTTTCAGAGGTTTGGTCCCTTATTGGCACGTTGGGAAACATGGTGGTGTCCAGGCAGACATAATGATGGAGAAGGAGCTGAGAATTCTACATCTTGATCCACAGGCAGCAAAAAGGAGACTGTGTGCTACACTGGGCATAGCTTGAGCATAGGAGCCCTCAAAGCCTGCCCTCCTAGACTGATACAGTTCCACCAACAAGACCACACCTACTAATGGTGCCATTCCCTATAGCCAAGAATTTAAACACATGAGTCTGTGGGGGCCATTTCTAGTCAAACCACCACGGTTGCCATGCCTACCAGTGTTGTCATTGCGCAGGCCTTGTTTTGATGACCATATTGCTGAGATTTCACGGTTGCAGCTTCCCTGTCCTACATAGAAGATGCTACCTCACACAGGCATCCTGATCCTCTGTATCTTACAATCTCATTGCCTCTTCTGCAATGGTCCCTGAACCTTAGGTGAGAGATTGTGTTGCAGATGTATCAGCTGGGGCCGGGCACCCTATGGTTGCTGTTCTCTACAATTTGAGCAGCTGTGAATTTTGGGGATCATCTCTGCTGAAAAAGGAAACTTCTTTGATGAGAGTTGAGAGCTTCACCTGTCTGAAGGAAAAAGATAAGTTTTTAGAATGAAGTTAGAAAGTATATTAGTTTAGGAAAGTGGCAGTTTTATCTCCTGCCTGGTAAAGACTTTTACTTTGCCCCTCCCAACCCCCCCACAATGGATGTAGAAATACTCTGAGGTGTAATAAGGTATTTTTTATATGCAGGATTCATTTACTTAACACATGACTATTGAGTATATATTTTAATGAGCTATACATTGTTATTTTCCTATTGTTGTGATTAAACACCAGGACCAAGGAAACTTACAGAAGAAAGGGTTTATTTGGGGCTTACAGTTCCAGAGGGATGAGGCTGTCACCATCATGACAAGGAAGCAGGGTAGAGGGGTAGCAGAAATCAGGCATGGCAGCAGGAAGATCTAAGAGCTCTCATTTCAAAAGCAAGCAGAAAACAGAGTGAACTTGAAAAGCTCACCCTGGTGACAAGGTTCTTCCAACAGGGCCACACCTGCTAAATGTTCCCAAGAAGAACCAACTGGTCCCTGGCAGGGATTGTGTTGATGTCTGTGGCTCAAGTTACCACTCAAGGCCAGGTAGATGTCCATTGCCTGTGCTGCTGCCTGTAGTCATGTTGATGTGAATGGCCTGTGTTGCTACCTGAGGCAATGTTGATGTCTGTGGTCAATCTTACAGTTTCAGATGTGTGGATGCCCAGTGGTGCTCCCTCTAGAGGCGATGCTGATGCCCATGGTCCATATGTGTTACCACTGAAGAGCATGTGCATGTTCATGATTTGCACTCCCACAGGAGGCCGTATTGATGTTCATGGGCCTGGCTGCCTCTGAGCACCATATTGTCCCACAGGAGGCCATGTTGATGTTCATGGGCCTGGCTGCCTCTGGGCACCATATTGGTCCCTATGGCCCATGTTGTTCTAGAGGCCATGTTAATGTCTGTGTCCTGTGCTGCCCCCAAGGGCTAGGATTGTATCCATGGCCCATGCCATGGTAGAGGGCAGTGTTGATGTCCACAGTAGGTACGATCATCAGAGACCATGTTGAGGTCTGTAGCACATGTTTATGCCTGTGGTCTGTGCTGTCACCAGAAATCATGTAGAAATCCACGATCCATGCACCTGCTGGCTGTAGAGGGCAAGGGAACTTCTTTTGCAGAGGCACTGGATGCTGTACACTCAAGCATGAGAAAGAGAAACATGGAAAGTTTTTCTGTGAACCCCTACTCCTCCCACCTCTCCCCCCCCATAAAAGTAGCAGGCTAGACAGGAAGCCATGGAAGAGAACTATTACAACGTGTGATAAGGATGTTGAGGTGATGCTCTCCACAGTGGATGGCTTCTGGTGGGGGTGGGTACGGGCTCAGTTTTCATTAAGGGTCTGGCCACTGGGAGTTTGACCATATTTCAGTGAGTATATGGGCAACACAGATTGGACTCTGTGTTCTTTTTCTTTTTAGGGAAGGAGGGGTGGTTACAAGGTGGGGAGCAGACCTGAGAGGACTGAGGTTGGGATGCATTAGGTGACATTACCAAATAATCAATAAAAATACTGTGCTGGAAAAAGAAGAAAGAAATGGCAGGTATCGGTAGTAGATCAGAGCTGGCACAGGGCTCCAGGTCTCCACCGTCAGCAGCAGCGCTCTCTGCCCCGGCACAGCCCACCTCCCCTCACGGCACCACCTCACTGCTTGGCTTGGGACCCTGTCGGGATTCCTCACACAGAGCACTATTTCATCACATCTGAGCAGGACATGGACTTGCGTCTATTTTTTTTTCCCCAGTGTGTTTGAAGTATTTCATAATTTCAAAATGTACTGAAATAAAAAATGACTTAGTGGGAGGCCTAGACTGCCAATTAGGAATTGAGCACACAAGGTCACCCAAAGATGGGAATGTGGAGTTGTTTAAAGGAACAAATTCAGTTGTCATGGGTCCTATTGGCAGGCCTTGGGCACGTATGGCATTTAATAGACATGGATTAAGTAAGCCGCATGGTTGTAGGAGTTGGGAAAGATAATGTCACCTTATAAATAACCCAAGGGAAGATAAAAGTCCCCATTGTCTAACTGGGTCAGCAGCTTCAGAGACCTTGAACCTGGGCCGAGTCTGTATGGAACCTGAGGACTCCAGAGGCTCACTCTGGTTGGTGCTGGATTATCACTATAGACTGGAAGATCATAACTTCTGCATCAGCTAGCTTCATGTTACTGTAACAAAGTATATGATACAGGATACTTAAGAAAAGAAAGGCCTGGGGTTGGGGATTTAGCTCAGTGGTAGAGTGCTTGCTTAGCAAGCACAAGGCCCTGGGTTTGATCCTCAGCTCCGGGAAAAACAAAGACAAAATAAGAAAAGAAAGGCTTATTTTGCTTAAGGTTCTAAAGGCTCAAGGGCATGGTGGTTCCTTTGACCCAGTTCTCACAAGGCAGTGGGCGACAACAGTAGAACATGTGTGTTAGAGTGAGCGCAAATATCTTAAATCGGCAAACAGAGAAAAGAGGTAAATGGATCATCATAATCTTTTGAGGCCACAGCCCCACTGACTGAAGCATCTCTCACTAAGCCCTACCTCTTAAAAATTCTCCTCCCTCTGAACAATGCTCCCCTGCTATCTCTTTTGTCTCTGTGTTTTATTGAGTAACCTCAATCCAACTCATAAGTCTGGGACAATCAGGCTCCCACATTCTTCAGAGGTTACATTCTGGCAGAATAGTCTAGAACAGTGGCTCTCAAACGATGTTCATTAGAACCACATGGACATCTTCAGAAACCTCCAGCCACCCCAAGAGTGAGCATGTGAGCAGGGGATTCTACCCACATCCACTCCACAGAGACCCCACTTTTGTGGGGAAGGGCATTCCTGTTTGTTCTGACCTGTTTGTCACTCAGCATGTGTGCCCTGGGCACCACTTGGACTAGACACACCTTCTCTTTGTCATAACACGCTTTGTCCCCTATTTCTCTGGGGGAAGTCCCTCGGAGCCTCTGTGATCTGCCCTGATGTTGAAACAGCCCTAGCTCTTCTTCCCTGTGATCAGAAGCGCACTGCTGGGAATTGAGCCTGTGCTTTTGCATCCAAATGACATTTTCTTGATCTCTTTGAGGAAAAAGACCAATGCATACCAGATGCAGGAGAGCACTACAAAGGCCCTGTTTGTCTCCTTGTCTCAGGCTCAGAGTAACCCACGCTTCCTTTCTAGCGTGATGCCAGGAGGCAGAGAAAAACCAGAGACCTGGAAAGCACCATTCCTCTTGGGGTTTGGTCCCTGCTCTGTTTCTACTTTTGCGAATTCTCTCTGAAGTATTCACAGAGGGTGAGATTAGCTAAAGACATCTTTAGGACTGGCCCTAGGTTCTCAGCACTCCAGATGCCCAAAACTCTCCTTCCTGTGGATTTGGCTTCACCGAGGGACAGTAGGTCTCTTGTCTGATGGTCTGAGGCCATCGTGAATCTGAGTTCATTCTTTACAGTGACACCTCATTTGAAGGATGAAATGATCATGCATCTCCTTGGCTCAGAAAGCTCAAGTCTTTCCTTCCCCCAAACCCAAAGCTTCTTGGGCCGTTCATAACCCCACAGTTCCACAGCCTCCCCAGACGGTGTGGTGTTCTTTCTTCCGACATGTCTGTCTCTCAGGGGGAACTGTCCCAGCTATTCAGGGACACCATGTCACTCAGCTTCCTTCAGATATCCAGGGCCCTTTCATCTATTGTTCTCCAATATGTTGCTCTCCAGTTTCTGGGGTGGTTTCCTTGTCTTAGTTTCTTACTGTAAAAGAGTTCTGTTTAGGAAACACTACAGCAGAAATAGTAGCAATGACATTGATACTGCGTCACAGCGAAGTCCTGGATCACAGGCTAGAACACCAGGGGACCTTGCCCCATCTTTGTTTCCTATCAGCTGAGTAAATGGAGTCAAAGGCTGAGGCCTGGGAAATAGTGACTCTCATAATTTTCTGGGAGGGGCATGTTGTATGGACAGGAAAACTCAGAACAGCGATTCTCAGATTGGACGCCCGTTAGAATCTTCAAGGGGTCTTCTAAGAAGCAACAGTGCTCAGACCTTACACCAGACAGGAGAAGGACCTGGGAGTCTTTGTGTCCTTAAGCCCCCACTTTGACCCCTGTGTGTTACCTCTTTTCTCAATAGTTGGTGTTCCTGTGTAGGGATTAAGTAAGCCCCAGAGTTCATTGGAAACTGGTTTTTCCACCTGTTTCTTCTACCACCTAGCTGACAGGTCACATAACGTTTCTGTTTTAGAATTGTTTTTCCTTTATAAAGGTTGTGATGATGGCACAGAGAGTTATGGTGTCTCCCACACTAGTCGTATCTGTTTCTGACACACAGTATATCGTTCAGAACAGTGGTTTTGCCCTAGTGAATGAGCCAACACAGACAGATCGCTCACAATCAAATCCATACTTTTGTTTGGATCTCAGTGTTTGCCTCCCCACCCCCACATTTCAGGATCCCACAGAAGATGCAGTTTTTTGTGATGTCTCCTAGCTGAGGGTTTCAAACTAAGTGTTTTAAAGTGACAGGCCTTTAAGGTATGGTGAAGCCAGAGGCCTAAAATCAAAGTGTTACCTGTCCCTACCTGTCCCTGTCTTCTGGGATCTTAGTGGCAATCCTGGGCACTCCCTGCAGGTACCTGCAGGATTCCGTACCGACTGACATGGAGTTTTCCTCTGTGTGTTTGTGCCTTCTTCTCCTATGAGGATAACGGTTGTTCTTGCTCTAGGATGACCTCTTCTTAGTTAATTACATTGATAATGATGCTATTTCAAAATAATTCACATGTGGAAGCACTATAGTTTAGAGGGTCAATATCTTGTGAGGGAGTGGGGCACAACTTCTGTGGGCGGTGACATTTTTTAACGACATCCCTGCCCCCCTCCTTTTGATATCCTGAACAGTTTGGGGCCTTATTGGTCAGATACCTTGCAGAATACTCTTCAGTTGCAATTTGTGGAGAAGACTGGAGAGGTGCAGAGCCCTGTTCGGTCTCACTGTGGGTGCTTACTGTTGGTATCAACCTTGACTTCCTGACTGGGGTAGGGTCCATTACTGTAGGCACTGAGGAGTAACTATGTTTTCCTCCCATACTGTTCTTTATCTTCCATGTGTATGGTGGGGGATCGGACCTGATGTCTTGTGCATGTTAGACAAATGCTCTTCCCCTGAGCTGCACCTAGCCCCATACCGTGCTTTCTGGGAGAAAACTATTGTGTACTGCTCACTCTCAAGGGATGGACAAGTTTCTTCACAGCAGGCTTGTCTACTCTCACAGTTTCTGTGTTCATTAAACGATTTATTCATAAAGTATGTGCTTGCGATCATTTGTTTTATATTTTGGATTATTCTTCAATACGGCTTTTGTTTTGTGGCTCAGATTGTTCCAGCTTCGTCCACTGGGGCTCTTTGCGTTGGGTCTTTGCCATTTGGAGGTCCCCACTAGGGAGGATGTTTTTGAATGCTTCCTTAGTTTCAAGCACTCCAGGCTTGTCTGGTGTATTTCATGCCCAAGTTCTAGAACGAACTTCAAAGGGGCCTTGTTTACAGAGGATTATATGATACACCGGAGGTCTGGGCCTTGGCTTGTTTGTAGCTATGCAAGTTTTTGCTTCTAGGGTGCTTCAGTTGGCTTGCCATAAAATGGGGATCAGAGGAGTAATGTTTACCACGGGTTATTGTTGGAGTTCACCTAAAGAATGTGCATGAAAAAGCTTCATCATCAATGAGCTCACTTATACTAACATCGTCTATGTTTACTTCCAAAAGAACTTTTATATTTGGACTAAGTTTACAATTTCTCAGTATTTTCCTTTTCTGCTGACTCGTGGATTTAATAATCTCAAACAAAAGAAGGCAGGCATTTTTTTTCCAGTTTAATGACTAGACTGAAGTCAACCTTTGCTGCTTCAGAGCTTGTCCCTTGGTTTAAAGACCCATTCTAGACTGAGATTCACTGTACTTCTGCTGTGAGTACAGTGCTCTGATTTCCTCTCTCTATATATCTTGCTTACCTCTTGCATGAAAAACATCTTAGAGGTGATGAGTTTTTTGTTTGTTTGTTTGATTTTTAAGTCATGCCTTTGTAGAATAGATTAACTTACGGCAGAAAGAAGGTACATATTCCAGAATGTTGACTATGCCAGAGTAGACAGACATCGAGCATACAAACTAAAAAACAAAAACAAAAACCCTTTCTTATCTGGATGTGGGTGGTATTTGAGAAATATAATTTATGTGCTGAGGCATCGACTTTATAGTATCCTGATAATTTGCAGGGACAATGATGTAGCTTTCTTTCTTTCTTTCTTTCTTTCTTTCTTTCTTTCTTTCTTTCTTTCTTTCTTTCTTTCAGGAAGAATGAATTCATAAAACCAGAGACATGCTTTCAAATCTACAAGTCAACTTTCCCATCAGTTTCTCTCTTTTCATGGTACACTGATCCTAATCGAATAGAACAAATTTTTGAAACATGTAAACAACTTAGCAGACCCATCAGTGCATGAAAAAGTACACAAGCCAAGCAGAGCTCTTTGACTCAATGCAGATGTTTATTGGAACGAATGTGTAGTTTCCCATAAGAACAACAACTTCTTTGACTAATGAATCCCAGGCACGATCATCACTGCTAATACCAGTGTTCACGGTGTGAAATCACAGCTCTCATTATACAAATTAACTTCTCGGGAGGTAGATTTCAGTTGCCTGGAAGGCGGGCCTTCTTATGGGCAGCACATTTTAGAGTTGTTTAGGAACTGGCTGGATTCGAAGGTAGTGAGTTGGATGAATTTAGACAAGGAAGTCTCCATGGTTATACCATTCTTCCGTGTCTCTAGTTTCAAGTCATCAGTTCTCTTGGACCATAACAGCAACTAGACTTCTGTCTTAGTGTTCTATGGCTGTGAAGAGACACTGTGACCACACAACTCTTACACAGGAAAGCACTCAGATGGGGTTGGCTCACCACTTCAGAGGTTTTGTCCATTTTTATCATGGCAGAGAGCATGGGATAAGCAGGCAGACATGGTGCTGAAGACGTGGCCAAGACTCCTACATCTTGATTCACAGGCAGCAGGAAGAGATAGCTCATGAGCCTGCCTTGGGCTTTTGAATACCTCAAAGCCCACTTCCAGGGACACTTATTTTCCACAAGGCCACTCCTACTACAAGGTGACATCTCTTAATCTTTTCAAGTAGCAATACTCTCTGGTGAGCAAGCATTCAAATACATGAGCCAATGGGGGCCATTCTTATTCAAATCACCACAAACTGGTACTTGTGGGACAATGTTCAAGTTCCATGGGACATTTAGTTATTTTTTCAAGATAAAGATTAAGTCATAATTGGAGGAGAATAAATAGGATAAACTGGGCTCAGCCAGAAGTTGGTATCTGCATGGTAATCCTGAGGCATTTAAAGTGTTGAATATTCTGATAAGAATATTTATTTACTCTATTTTAGTTCCTGATGAAGAATTTTGGAAAGAGGCCGGTTTATATGTTGATTCTCATGCTGGTTTCCTGGAAATATCATAACTATGGGAGGAGCTGGTAGTATCTGAGTGGAAGTGGACTCCCGTTCTTCTTCTAGAAGAGTTTCCTTGGCTTCACTTGTAGAAATGCACACTCTCCGAAGGTCAACTCCCTCTGGCATTCCCCTTCAAATTACAGACAACATTAGGCTTTCTTCTATCTCCATGCCTCTTAAAATAGACTCATCAGGGGTCATCCGCATATCAAAGTCACATGTGTGCCACAGCTCCACTAGGAGCATCTTGAAGCCATGACCCATACACTCCTCACTGCAGCAGGCTGCAGCAGCAGTCAGCATGACCTGGAACTGCAAGCTCTTCAGGAAGTGCTGGCAATGGGCAGGCTACATCAAAATTCTTCATCAGGAACTAAAATAGAGTAGCAGCTTGCTTGAGAAGTATCTGATTCCTGGCTCCGTGCCATCTCTTTGCATAAAAATCAAGAGTATAGGAATAGAGTGCCTTGTTCTGAGGGGTAGAGGGGTGAATTGTCCCTGAGTGTGCAGCCTTGGGCTGAATGCCCACAAGTCCTTATTCCCCACTGTCTTCCTCATTTATCAGAGATTCTTCTGGACTCTAGCAGCAGCAATGCTGGCCAAGGGGCAAAGTCTTCTATGAAGAACAATTCTCATACACAGAAACTCAGGGCTGGGCTTCTGTTTGTTTGAAAATCTTGTCTTGGATGAGGTCTCTAGAAGCTTCTTCAAAGACAAGTGTTCTCAGGTGGATGAGACAAAGGGGTAGGAATCAGAGAAATGGCAGGCTGAGCTGAGCTAGGATGTGGAGAGGGTGAAGGTGAAGGAGAGCAAGAGAGAGTCCAAGTGCGTAAGGCTGAGCCTGCCAGGGCCTGCCTTGTGCAGCCCATGCCTAGAGGGTGAAAAGGGACTCAGGAAAGCCACTATTCTTAGAGAAAGGGGAAGATCTTTGGCTGCACTTGGCCTTGGTTATGTCCTTTGGGACATGAGTATGCTGGATCACTGTGGGAATTTCAGGGTCAGGAGAATTTTGTCCTTTGAACCTAATGAACATTTCCCTTTTGGATTACTTTGAATTTAACTCATCATAGGGGATGTGACTCCATTGGATTCTAGTGCTAACAAGCACCTTCAAAACAAGAAGAAAAGACTTGTAGTGAGGGTCACATGAGAGTTAGGGGCAGATGTCTGACTTCACAACCCACCATCCACCCAGCTCCTGCTTCTCTCAGACTTTCTTACCATTTGATACTTAGCTCAAGTGCCAAACGACATTGCTGGGTGTGTCACTGGGAATCATGTCATAGGGCTAAGAACTTTATTTAGTTTACATTTTTATGGGGGATTGGGGCTGGGCTTGGGAGGATGGTATTTGGTGACGAAGCTTAGACTCTAGGGGGCAGATTAAAGCAAGGGCTGAGGGTGAGTGGAGAGGTGGCACTAGTCTTCCCTAAAACCCGACCAAGAGTTTATAAGGGACCTCTACCTGCCTCATGGGCACAGATGTCTTTTGCTAAGTCACAGTTTTGGAACACATAGTTTAGGTCAAACACCAGACTAAGTACTACATTATTATTAACTTTCTCCTCAGCATGCTTTTGTGAGGTAGATAAGGTCTGGGGCTTGCTTCTCATTGTTGAGGAATAGGCTCAAAGAGGCAGTCAGCTGTCTGTCATTATGAAAATCTTAAGTGATGGATCCTGGATCCAGCCTTCTGTTCTGACCCCACTATGCTACTCTGCCTCTATAAAGAGCGAGGAAAGGGGGGCTAAATGAATTCCAGTATCACCCAGGAATGGACAGGGAAGACCGAGGACCCGGGGAGGAAAGGTTGCTTGCATTTGCTGATCTTCTGTTGGTGATTGACCATACAGTAGGTGCTGGGCTGGGATTCAAACTCAGTTCCTCACCCCAGTGACCCTCTGGATCCAATCCTTGTTGGGATAGATGTAAGAATAAACTCCATAGCGATCTTTCTTCCCGCAATCTTCACCCCAGGACACCACGCCCACCAGGTACCATTGGTCTCTCTCTGCATCTTTGGTCACCATGGGGCCTCCAGAGTCGCCAGCACAGGCGTCTTTCCCCCCTAGATAAAAGGGAGATACGATAAAATAGAAAGCCCCTTTCCCAGAGCAAACCTGTGTCTGAACTTGTAGTTCAGACAATCGGCCACTGGAGGGTGCAGCAGACCATTGGATCTAAACTCGTGCTCTGTAGATCGGGCAAGATGATTCCAGAAAGTGTGGGTTCAGGAAGGGATGCCAAAAGTTCTGTTTTTCCCCCATCTCTTTCCACTCTCCCACTCTTCCTCCCTCCCTCTCCCTCTCCCTCTCCCTCCCCCTCCCCCTCTCCCTCTCTCTTTTCCCACTCCCTGTTCCAGATTGAAATCCCAAGATGGCTGTTGGGATCTTGTCTTACCTTCCTTTTCTCCGGCACAGATCATGTCCCGGGTCACTTTCTTCCCCAGTGGGGTGTAGGCCTCTTGGCAGGTATGGTAGTTTACAATTGGGATTTCAATCTGGAACACAAAGCTGTGGTTGGTCCTCACACCTGGCCGAGGAGCCCTTGCTGTTTTGACAGCTCTGAGAGGGCCACCAGCTACCTTACTCTTGGTTTCAGGAACTGCTGTGTGGTGCAGGTAAAGGCTGAATGGAGAACTGGGCTCACCTGCTACAGCCTCAGCTATAGACTTGCTGTAGCTACAGACCCTGGTCAAGCAGCTTTGCCTCATTGAGATTCACTTAACTTGTCTGTAATGTGGAGACAATACTTGCCTAGCACATACCAACTCCAAATATGACAGCGTATAGAAAAACCATGTCAGTTTGTATATGCTTCCTCCATCTCTGCTCTGGAACCTGGTGCATGTGACTTTAAGAAGGAGAGATCTTACTTAGACCACTGAGACTCTCATACCTTATCTTAAAGACGGACCTCATGGTTTTTTGACAAACTAGTCACAAGTGGTTACTCAAAGGAAATGAACAATCGAGTGCTTTGACAGTGTATAGGTTTAAGTACTGTATGCTCGGTATTTCTGAACATGAAGAATATTGTTTTTTGACACATGTGTGGTTCTGCCTGCATGAATGTTGTGTGCCACATGAATACCTGGAACCTGTGGAGGACAGAAGAGGACATTAGGTTCTCTGGAACTGGAGTTACAGACAGCTGTGAGCCAACAGGTGGTACTGGGACTTGAACCTGGGTCCTCTGCAAGAGTGACCATGTCTTTTACAGCTGTCCATGCCAAATGCTAGGTACTTTGACAGCTTCTCCCACTTGCTCTGTAGCAACTCTCACTATTTTCCCTCATTACTAGAACCGAATGGAACCTGTGCCCCAAGCACACTCTCTGTTGGTTCTTGTTATTATAGTCCATGAAGATTCTCCTTGGGATGGCCTTCCTAGGAAAGTGGAAAAAGGAAGCCATGTCATAAGGACATGCTGTCAGCATGTGCTGGAGTCCCTGACTAACTACTATTCATCATATGAGTATGGCCCTTTGGGAAGCCATCTTGAACCATCTCCCTTGTATGTCCCAGAGCACCTTGCCCCTCTTCATCACCTTCATTGTACCAAAACTACTTCCTGTCTGCCCCCTGTGACTATAAACGTAAGAAGCCCAGGAGATAGACCACTCCTTTTGTCCCCTCTTTTCCCTGGCAAATCTTGTAGCTAGTTCACAGGAGACAGCAAGTGACTACTTGGGAGTTCATGGATAAAAACAATGATGATGATTGCTATACGTTCAAATTTTTAAACTGTGATAAAAATAACATATGCTCAAGGATTTAAATATGTTGAAGGATTTAGAACCCAGGCCCATAATAGAACCCAGGAATGTCAGAGCCAGGCAGTTATTAGAGGAAATTTAGTAAGTTTGATGAGATCTCTAATCCCCTTCACCTAGAACGGTGAAATGACTCTTTCAGGGACTAAGGAAGTTCCTAGGGCCCCAGACTTGGAGCCATGGCTCCTTAGGTCAAGCTCAGGATTCATTTCTGAAATTACAGGGGAGTGGCTTTCAAGTGCAGTGGTCGAATCCTCTACTGCAAGGGCTGTGCTTCTTGGAGCCTGCCCTGCTCTCGATAATTTGGTGCGTAGTCTTCATGCTGCACAGATGAATCACGAGCCTGCTGGGTACCCACACTTGCTGTGTGCTGGGAGAATTTCTGTATTCTGAGGTTTTTTACACACTGCCAGACGCACAGAGTGGTATTTAGAAACTGGAGCCTGTGACCAGTTAAACAAACATATCAAACTTCCTGGGACTTCGAGTCCCATTACATTTTGGAGTTGAGTCCCTGTCTTTTATCGTTTCCTTCCTCCAAGCCTCCAAAGCCCAGAGCAGGCAGTACACAGGGAAGAGGCCCGACACAGGCCAGGTGATGGTTGTTTGTAGGATGTGAATTAAACCCCACCTCCATCAGGTTCTCTGGAAGCCTCTGTAGGAACTGCTTCCCCCAGCCGCTGACGATGACCATGGTTCCTGGAGGAGACAGTGTGAGGAGAGAGACTGAGGTGAGTGTGCTGAAAATTGCCCTGCCAGCATCATCCCCCTCTGCTGGAGGAGAAAGGGCTGAATCCGCTACCTCAGAGAAAGGCAGCAGGCAAGGAGGAAGAGGGCGGGAGAGCTGCTGAGGTTGGGGGGCATTTGCTCCTGTGATGGGTTGCCTGGTTTCTTTATCTACCTCACCCTCCTGGCAGCTGGCAAGGCACCGAGGCTGTGTGAGAGCTGTCATTTCACCCATCCTGTTCCCTGTTGAGTCCTCATGTGTGCAGTAGTGTTAGGGTGTAGGAAGGAGGTGCCTGGTCAGCAACTATGAATAAGTATGGAGCCCACCCAGCACAGTCAGCAACGGGTCAGGCTACATTTTCTCTCCTTGCCTTGCTTTAAGCCTCAGACTCCACATCCAGGAAACGAAGGGGCTGGACTTGGTAATCCCTTAAACTAGCCATGACATCCTATAAGTTTATGAAATCACAGATGTGGGGACAATGTGGAACTAGCTAAGGGTAGAGAAAGCCAGTGCATTCTTATTTAATAAGGAGCCTTGGATACGGAAAACAGGGCTACATTTAAGTTCTGAGACCCTCCACATCTGCAGCTAATGACACGCTGTGCCTCAGCTTTTCTCCTTCCTTTCTTCCTTTCTTCTCCCTCTCTTTCTTTCTCTATTCTCTCTCTCTTTCTTTTCTTTTCACATTGTGTTGGTTCTTTTTATGTCTTTTACAATGCATTTCGATCATATTCATCTCTCTCCACATCCCGCTCACTCAACTTTGTGATTTCTCTTTTCCTTTCCTTTTCTTCTTTCTTTTCCTTTGTTCATTTCTTCCAATCTTTCTCTTTCTTCCTTCCTTCCTGTCTTAAACCCAACAAATCCAATCTGTTTAGTCTATGCTACTCTTGGGTATGTGGCCTTACACTGGAGTGTGGTTGACCCTCCAGAGGCCACACCCTTAAGTTAAACTGACTCTCCCTTTCGCAGAAGCTATCGCTTGCTAATATCTCCTCAGTTAGGGGTGAGACTTTGTGCCTAGCTCCCTCCCCATGGTGGGATTTTTGTCTGACTTGGGCTTCCAAAGGTCTTATGCATACGATCACAACTGCTGGTTCGTCATGTGCGCAGCTGCCCTGTTATGTCCTGAAGACAGCCTCCCTGTAGGCATCCATCACATCTGGCTCGGACATTGTTTCTGCCCACCTCTTCCACAATGATCCCTGAACCCTGGGAGGTGGGGTATGATGTAGATGTCTCATTTAGGCCCAGGCATTCTCCCAGCCTCTTACTCTATGCAACTGGACCACTTGTGGGTCAAGTTTTGGTTGATCTCTATCTTCTGAAGAAAGAAGTTTTTCTGGTGTGAGTTGAGAGGCGCAGTAATTTATGGGCATAGCGGTAAGCCATGCCAAACGTTCTACAAGGCCTAGGGGGCGTAAATAAGTTAGTGAGTGCCAGGAGCTGGTATGTGTGAAGTACACAGTGCCTGATTAGTGAGAGCCAGCTTTACCTACACATTTCCTGCTGGCTCACTTCTCTTAAACACTTCTCAGATTCCAGCTGTGTGTGTGTGTGTGTGTGTGTGTGTGTGTGTGTGTGTGTGTGTGTGTGTGTGTGTGATCTTTAAGCCTCAGGAAATGAGTGAGGATATGACACACTGAATTCCAAGGAAAAGGAGGCCAGCTGGCCTGAGTTGGCCTCCTGCTCTGCTCCGGGTTGGACATGTTCTGATTATGGTATTTCATTTTAATAACACAGGCAGCCTGCTGGGGTTTTGTGTCCAATTTAGCGGTGAAGGACTTAAGCTGACTGAGGCTGGTGGCATCCTCAAGATGACTCACCAGGAAAGCCAGCGTTGTGATTGGAACTGTGCTGGTGATCAACTACTGTCCCTTAGCTGCAGCTTGTCCTGCCACCGTTTATTGGTTGTGTAGTGCTGGGGACTGAAGCCTGAGCCCAGAGCATACAGGGCAAGCATGCCATGCAAAGTTCTGCTGCCAACCTGAGCCACACCCCCGCCATCTTTCTCTCTCTATGCTACTTTGTCATGCTGGGGTGTGACAGCATAAAATGGCAGGTTTTCTTGACTAACAGGACTTTCAGAAAAGGTTGACACTGTCTACTCTTCTACTCCCTAACTCCAGTCTCCTCCTTACCCTCCCCCAGGCTACATGCAATAATTTCTTCCTGCAGGCACGTGTCTCCTTTCTCAGAATCTCCCCTGTACTTATTTAGCTCACTAATACAATAGGATGCTGCATCCTCTATTGCAGTCCCTAGGCTGGTTGTGTGGTTCCTATATGGAAAACACATATGCCTGTTTATCTTGTGCGGGATACAACTTGGGTCACCACGGAATTAGTTCCAATTTTGTTGTTGTAGGGGAAGCAGTGGGAAGTCACACAGGCTCTGAGACAAGGTGTCTGTCCTTCTACAGCCTCCGCAGCTCTGGGAAGACTGCCTTGCTATTGCTGCAGCTTCAGTACAGGATATGGTCAGGGGAGAGATACTATGCTGGCTAGTCTTTATGACAACTGATATAAGCTGGAGTTACCAGAGGGGAGGGTATCTCAGTTGAGAAATACCCTCTGTAAGACTGAGCTAGAGGCAAACTTGTAGGGCATTTTTTAAATTAGTGATTAATGGGGGAGGGCCCAGCCCATTGTGAGTGGTGCCATCCCTGCATTGGTCCTGGGGTCTATAAGGAAGCAGACTGAGCAAGCTATGAGGAGCAAAGCCAGTAAGCAGCGCTCCTCCATGGTCTCTGCATCAGCTCCTGGCTCTAGGTTCCTGCCCTGTGAGAGTTCCTGAACTTCCTTCAGTGAAAACCAGTGATTTGAAGTGCAAGCCAAATAAACCCTTTCCTCCCTGGGATGCTTTTAGTCATGGTGTTTCACCACAGTAGCAGTAACCCCAACTAAGACAGGTACCTTCAGTGGAAGGGTGCTCAGGCAGACAGACAGGCATCACAAAGTCGTTCAGCCTTGGACTCTCTGACAGTTCCACCAGACCCAAGTCGTTCTCAAATGTGCTGGGGTTGTACAGTGGGTGGAGCATGATGTGCTTTACATGCAGATGCTGTTCGTCTTCATCTGAGCGCCGTCTCCAGTGCTTTCCTGGGCCACAGAAGGTGTGTGAGGCAGGAGCGAAGTGGATGCTTGCTCCCTATCAGCCCCAGTCCCATCTAGTACCTGGTCCAGCCTTAAGTCCTCTCTGCTACTACCCTCTCAGCCATCCTGTCCTACCTTCCATACCCCTCATATTCTCATGGTTCCACCTCTAACATTATTATTAACCAGAGTGTCTAGTTGATAATAGTTACTCTTTATTGTCTGGGTCATATGTGGTCTGCTTAGTGAAGCCTCTCGGGTACTTCAGTTAGAGGATTTCCCTATGTGATAATCCAGGTTAAGTCAACTACTGTATACTCTCTCTCACATGTATGTCTGAGCCTTGGACTGTTACATATGCATGTGTAGATAGGAGAATATATCGGCAAAGACCAGGAAACTAGAATGGAATCCACATGAACAGAAAAGGCCTCCAAGGGAATTGGGATAGGGAAGACAATAGATCAAAGTGGAATAGAGGAATATTGGGAGTAAAAAGGCATGGCAGGGAGACAGGTGAGCAGGGTGAAGGGCAAGAACCAACCAAAATTGCACACACACACACACACACACACACACACACACACACACACACACACACAGCTTTGTAAACTAATCTTAAAATAGAATAATAAATAAATAAAAATATTGAAAATATTTTATTTATTCTTGGTGCTATGTTTTGGGTTTTTCAAAAAGATTTCTTTTTGTTTTAGTGTGTGTGTGTGTGTGTGTGTGTGTGTGTGTGTACACGTGTGCCATTCACATGCCCATGGGTACCTGTGGCAGTCAGAAGCGGATGTTCTGGGACTGGGGTTGCTGACACAGAAAAGGAACTCTGGAGCCCTGCAAGGGTGGGTGCTCTTACTGCTGAGCCGTCTTTCAGGTCCTCTGAGACCGATTTGTAAGGCAAGTTAGGTCACAAAAGGAGAGTTTCTTAACTCCAAAAACAAAGTTTTAATTACTAAAGGTCTTGATGTGCATTAAAAAGTTATTGCCCTGTTGGGGATTGGTTCTAATGATTTGTCTTACTCAGCTCCCAGAATCACATGGGAATCTGTACATTCAGATGCTAAAGGAAGCCTGCCCTCAGTTGACTCTGATTGGGAAATAAAGTTGCCAACAGCCAATGGCTGGACAGGATGATAAAAGCGGGACTTTTAGATTGCGAGGCCAAAGAACAGAGGAAGGAGAGAGGAGAATTGCCACGACTCAGAAGAAAGAGAGCTACCAGCCATGTAAGAATGTGGGAAAGTGACCAAAGGGGCCACTCCCCCAATTGGGTCTGGTGTAGCAGAAATGAAATGTTGACTTAGCAAGTTGACTCAGGAAAGTTGGAGGGGGAAAGCTGCAGGGAGGATTAGAAATGCTCGGCAATTGAGCTAGTCAAGGCATACCAAAATTAGCTGATGTGAGTGTGTGCGTGCGTGTATGCATGTGTGTCTCATTCACAGTCCAGAGAGTTCTTAGGTGCATGCTCTGCATGTGTGACCTGCCAGGAGCTAAAGTGGTTAACTAATTCACAGCCACATTTTCCTACAAATTCCCAAGGTTCAAAAATCCCTGCTTCCCTCTTGCAACAGACTATGCTCCCCTTATAACGTTTACAGGCTGTTATGTGTAGCCTTAGTTCTTAATTGGACCCGGACAGAGCGTTAAATTGATTTGAGCCAGCAGGTGCTCTTTAGTCTGTAAAGGAGAGTCTTGGAAATTGTGGCAGTGGGACTCTGTTCCAGAAACCACAGCTGGCTTTAGAGACTTTGGCCCGGACTCACCCATGATAATTTTGAAGTCAGAAGGGCTGAGCAAATGTGAGTTGTGTAGAATTGGCTCTTCTGGATCAAGTGGATGGTGGAGGCAGTGAGCAGCTGTCAAAACCCAGTTGGAACCTGAAGAATAGAGCACACACATCCTATGTCCTGCCCTGTCCCATCCCACCTCCCAGTGAGTCAAGCTGAGGTCCTTACTGCTACTCAAGAGCACCATCTTAAACCCTACAAGCGTCCAACCCCACCTCCATTGTGTTCATGGCCCCAAGTCAGACACTCACTTCCTTATTTGAAGAAGAAGAGTTGAGACTGTGATTCTAATTCCCTATTTCAATCTAGGCCAGGACTAGACATTTTAAAGAGGTTTTTGGGCTTTCTTAAAGCCCATGGCATGGGTAAGTATCAGCTAGCCATAAGTGGGTTCTCAAAAATCAGGGACAGGCAGTTTACAACTGTGCCTGGGAGCAAATTGTGTGTTCTAGCTCCCCACTCCTCCTACACTCAGAGACAGCTTGAGCCCCAGGAATTCTGACACCACCAGGTTCACAGGTAAGTCCCATACCACCACCCCAATACCTGGTCAAACTGGCACCCCCACCCCCACCCCAGGGTCCAGAGGACATAGGACCTCCTGCCCTGCTGTGGAAGATCACATCTTCCTTCTGGTCTGCAACTTGATCTGGGAACAGATCAGCTGCTCCAGCACCCACTACCCTACCCTACCCACACCCAGACTAAGCTTGACTCCCAGGAGGTCTGCCCCAGCCAGGCTCACAGATTAGGCACACTCCTCCCACACTCAGAGGCAGCCAGATCCAAGGAGGACCAACATAACCAGGCCCATAGGAGGGATAGACTTTAGAGACAGCAAGGCCAGTTAACACCAGCGATAACCAGACAGCTAGAGGCAATCATAAGAACACAAGCATCAGAAAACAATTCCACTTGGCAGCATCAAAATCCAGCTCTCCTACCACAGCAAGCCCTGGATATCCTAACATACCTGAAAAGCAAGATTATGATTTAAAATCCTATCTCATGAAGATGATAGATGACATTAAGGAGGACATAATTAACTCCCTTAAAGAAATACAGGAGTAATCAGGTAAACATATAGAAGCCCTTAAAGAGGAAACACATAAATCCCTTAAAGAATTACAGAAAACACAACCAAACAAAGGAATTATCATTTTATAAAGGAATTAACAAAATGATCCAGAATTTAAAAATGAAAAAAAGAAACACTAAAGAAATCACAAAGGAAGACAACCCTGGAGATGGAAAACCTAGGAAAGGGATCAGGAGTCACAGATGCAAGCATCACCAACAGAATACAAGAGATAGAAGAGAGAATCTCAGGTTTAGAAGATACCATAGAAGATATTGAAACAATAGTCAAAAACAAACAAACAAACAAACAAACAAAAAAGTACAAAAAGCTTCTAATCTAAAATGTCCAGGAAATTCAGGACACAATGAAAAGATCAAACCTAAAAATAATAGGTATAGAAGAGAATGAAGACTCCCAGTTCAAAGGGCCAATAAATATCTTCAATAAAATTATAGAAGAAAACTTCCGTGACCTAAAGAAAGAGATGCCCATAAGCATAGAGGAAGCCTACAGAACACCAAATAGATTGGACCAGAAAATAATTCCTTTCTGTTACATAATAATCAAAACATCAAATGAACAGAAGAAAGAAAGAATATTAAAAGCAGTAAGGGGAAAAGGTCAAGTAACAGATAAAGGCAGACCTATCAGAATTACACCAAACTTCTCAACAGAGATTCTAAAAGCCAGAAGACCTTGGGCAGATGCCATACCTTAAGAGAACACAAGCACCAGCCCAGGCTACAATATCCAGCAAAACTCTCAGTTACCATAGATGGAGAAACCAAGATGTTCCATGACAAAACCAAACTTAAATTATATCTTTCCATTAAACCAGCCCTACAGAGGATAATAGAAGAAAAACTCCAGCACAAGGAAGGAAACTACACCAAGAAAAACCAAGATAT
The DNA here is from genome assembly GCF_011064425.1 of Rattus rattus. Classification (NCBI taxonomy): domain Eukaryota; kingdom Metazoa; phylum Chordata; class Mammalia; order Rodentia; family Muridae; genus Rattus; species Rattus rattus. The sequence continues at coordinate 8,268,981 of NC_046157.1, forward strand.
TAATCTTCTCACAAGGAACACAAAAGAGAACCACACAAACAACAAAAAGAACAGAAACCAACAATCATTGGTCTTTAATATCTCTCAACATCAATGAACTTAATTCCCCAAATAAACAGACATAGGTTAACAGAATGGATACATAAATAGGGACCAGCATTTTGCTGCATACAAGAAACACACCTTAGTGACAAAGACAGATACTACCTCAGAGTAAAAGACTGGAAAAAAATTTCCAAGCAAATGTCCCAAGAAACAAGCTGGAGTAGCCATTCTAATATTGAATAAAATTGATTTTCAACCAAAAGTTATCAAAAAAGATGAGGAAGGACATTTCATAGTCATCAAAGGAAAACTTTGCCAAGATGAACTCTCAATTCTGAATGTCTATGCTCCAAATGCAAAGGCACCAAATTTGTAAAAGAAATGTTACTAAAACTCAAAGCATACATTGAATCTCACAAAATAATAGTGGGAGATATCAGTACCCCACTCTCACCAATGGATAAATCATAGAAGGAGAAACTAAACAGAGATACATTGAAACTAACAGAAGTTATGAAACAAATGGATTTAACAGATATCTACAGAACATTTCATCCTAAAACAAAAGAATATACCTTCTTCTCAGTACTTCATGGTACCTTCCCAAAAATTGACCATATAATCAGATACAAAACAAGCCTCAACAGGTTCCCAGGACCCAACAGGGATGACATTAGCTGAAATACCCAACAGTGGGGAGGTAGAACCTGAAGAGATCACCTCCAGTGGAAAGGCATGGACCCCAGTTGAGGGATGGGGCCACCCACCCATCTCAAAATTTTTAATCCTGAATTGTTCCTATCTAAAGGAAACACAGGGACAAAAAATTGAGAAGAGACTGAAGGAAAGGTCATTCAGAGACCACCCCACCTAGGGATCCATCCCATCTACAGACAACAAACCCAGACACTATTGCTGATACCAAGAAGTACTCGCAGACAGGAGCCCAGTATGGCTGTCCTTTGAGAGGCTCCACCAGCATATGACTAAGATAGAAGCAGGTATTCACAGCCAACCATCAGACTGAGCCCAGAGACCCCATTAGAAGAGTTAGGGGAAGGATTGGAGGAACTGAAGGGGATTGCAACCCCATAGGAAGAACAACAATATCAACTACCCGGATCCCCCAGAGTTCTCAGGGACTAAACCACCAACCAAAGAGTATACATGGATGGGTCCATGGCTTCAGCCACACATGGAGCAGAGGACTGCCTTATCTGGCATCAATGGGAGGAGAAGCCCTTTGTCCTGTGTGACTTGTTGCCCCTGCATAGGGGAATGCTAGAGGGGTGAAGTAGAAGTGAGTGGTTGGGGGAGCACTCTCGTAGATATATTCAGGAGGGGAGGTTGGCATGGGAAGTTTGCAGAGGGGAGACTGGAAGGAGGACAACATTTGAAATGTAAATAAATAAAATAACCAATTAAAAAAGTTCTGGCGAGGACTTCCTTCATCCCCTTGTTTGGGTATGGCCCTGATATCAGTTTTAGCAGCACCTGGAGGTTCCCCAGAAATGAAAAATGTCTTTAGCAAGATCCCCCAAGTAGTTCCTATGTACATGAAAACTTGGCAAGTCCTGAGGACTATGTTAGCAGCCGGCTAGATGACTGCACACTGGAATCACCTGGAAAATTAGGAAAGGTGTTAGCATTGTGATCTGTATCCAGGCCATAAGCAGCAGGGGCATATGAAAGGATCATCCTGCAGTCAGGGCTGAGGACCACTGTTCAGAGCCAGCTCTGTTATTAACAACTATGGTCCCTCAGAACAATGGTGTGGCTGGAGTGACAGTGAGCTAGCGTCTCTTGATTAGGGTCCTAGTGCACTTCTTGGCTGCCATCTTGCCCTGGATGAATGGGCTCTCGATCTTTGTCTAATGCAGAGTCAAGCTTTTAACCTTCCTTCAATGGAGATAACAGCAATAGCTGAGGCCTGGACACATCCAGTGGGAGCCAAACAGAAAAAAAAAAGCATTGTAGACTGAGCTGGGCTGGGTTGGGGAGTGTGGATCAGTGATCTAGGCTCTAGTTCAGAGTCGAAGGTAGAAGGTTCTTCCTGGAACAGCTCCCAGAATCTACTTGTCCCTCTCAGAAGGAGTCACATGTTCTGGTTTCTGGTTCTGGACAAATCTCAGCACAGAACATCCTCTTTCCTCAGGCACACCCTGAGCCTGCCCATGGCTAGGGATTATTGGAGCAGTGGGTAAGGTGGGCTGAGGCACCCAGGATAGGAAATCCTGCTTCAGAGCAGGGCTTTCTGGATGAATCTATGTGTATGCTCTGGCTTGCCCAGAGATTAACTGAAGTTAATCTCTGAACTCTGCCAGCTCCCCACCCCCACTGACCCTCAGTGCGAGCACAGCCACAGTGTTCTGCCCCTTCCTAATTCTATTAGAACCCTCTGGTCTCTGCTCTCTCCTGTCTACTCCACCTCAGTTCCAAAGAAGAGCAGCAGCAGAGATTGCAGATCTACAGAGCTGTGGTCAAGTGTGAAGTAGCTTTTTGCTGGGTCTACGGTAAAGTGAATTTCAGCTTTCGAACATACACGTACAACCAGTTTCAACACTGGATGAACATTATTGACCCAAAAAGTCAGTGTTTGAAAAGCTACTTCAAAGTCTTAAAGCAATGGGTGCTTTTCACTCCTCCTAAAGAAGTTGGGATCATGACAATTGGTCTCCCTTCCTTCCACCACCATGACTCTTGCTCTCTATCTCTGCCTCTTCTGCCCCTTCAATAGGATTCCGCCCTCCCTTTCTTCTTTCCTGACGTTTCCTCTCTCTTGGGTCTCTCTTCTCATTGTCATTTGTCACCTTTATTTCTGTCTTATTCTATCCTCAGTTCTCTCCCTCTTACGTTCTAGGTCCCATGTTTACTGCCCCTTTTGTCTCAGTCTGTCACTGGTGTTCTCTGATTATCTGCTTTCCCTTCTTTCTTGGTCATGTCCTGTGCCCCGATCCCCACTGAACTGGCCAGAACGTGCTGAGAAATCTGCCTGTTTCCAGGATCTGATCTGAATTCTCAAGTACACATCCAAGGCCCTTTAAAGCCTGTTGTCCTTGATTTCCAAGGCTGCTGCTGCTGCTGCTGCTGCTGGTGATGGTGGTGGTGAGGGTGGTTGGGAGGGTGGGAGGGTAGGGGTGCATTTCCGGTTCTCTCTGATCTGTCAGCTCTGCCACATCCCAGCTCTGTGTCCCATGTTGCATTGATTTGCAACTCACTTTCAACAGTCTGTCAGGAGACTGACCAGAACCAGGAAGTGCTCCATAGCTCAAGGAATTAGAACAGGTGTATGCCTGCCTCTGGCTCCAGCTGCAGCCTCCCTTGACCACACTTATGGGGCAGTGATTCTTAAGGAAGAATCAGCCAGTTTTCAAGGGAAGGTTGTTCCTTAGTTTCTACCCTGTTCCCAGCCTTGGGTCTTTTGGGACCCTTTACTTTCTTCTTACCTAAAAGGCTTCCCCCACAGAAGGGTTGCCCATTCAGTTGTGACAGCATGGCAATCCACGGAGTGGTACCCTTCTGGGCTGGGCGTCCATTGAAGATCCTGGAGATGTGCTTCCGGGAGAACTTGGGGAGACCACACACTGTAGCCAAGGGAGGGAGGAACAGGTCATACTTTGTACTATGCCTTACCCATTGGGGTTACCAGCTTATCACTGTTAGATGGATGGAATTGAAGGACAAGGGCTGTGGCCGGTGTCACATCCCAGTGCTGAGCTCTGATAAAAACCACCCTACTGGGTTTGGTCATAGTTTTTTCAGTTCTGTGAACGTGTAGATTCACCATCCCCTTCTTTTTCTCTCCTCCTCCCTATTGATGTTGGTTTTCTGTGACTCAAAAATGTTAGACTCCTAATAAGAAGCTTTGTGCTCCATCACTGGGGGCTCTTCCTCCAGGTCGTGGAATTACACACTGCCACAGTGATGGTCTTTTTACTTAATCCCCTCATCCTCTGCCTTCCTTGCTGCGGATTCATAGACAAACCTACGGCTGAATGCCCTTAGAAACCACCCAGTGTCTTCTTCCTATCACACACTTCAAGAAGTCAAAGTCTACAGAAAGTTTCTGGCTTGCCAAAGGTCACTCCACGGGGAAATGGCACAAATATAATTCTGGATCACCTGACCCCAACCCTGGGCTTGCTCCCCTCCGGCCAGCATCTTAACTCTGAGCAATATGGCTTCCAGGACCCTTAGAACTCTCTGGATCCAGGCAGTCATGTGCCACTTTCAAAGCGAAGACTGAACTGAATCACTGGCAAATATCCTGCCTCCTTGCCAATCCTTAGCATCCCCCAGTGCTGCTTCAAGTAGTTTACGCACCAGCCCCAGCCAACATCCTGCTCCATTCCAGCAGACACTCAGGGCCCTAGGGATGGATGCCCTTCTATATTTTCCATCTCTTCTTCTTTTACAAAACAGGGTCAAGGCTTTTCATATGTGTGTGCATACATGCACGCATGCACGCACCCACACGGTATCAACCTCTCTTCATCTCACAGTGTTTCTTTTCCCTTGCAATGAAGCCCCTCTAAAACCCTTCAAATTCTTTCCTCTCTTTGGACCTGGATTTAGATGAAAGTGCTATTAACTGATTACACTTAGAAATAAGGCAGCCATTGGAATAATCTATACACATATACTCTGGTAGCTTTGAGTCCTAAATGGAACCTCAACACCGATATTTCCAGATGTGGGAGGATGCTGGTTTTAAGATTGTTGTCTGATGTGTTCTCTCTATTCTTACAACTTCTTATCCCTGGATCCCCAACCACCTGAAGCTGGCTGTCCTTTTAAGTAATGGATAAGTAGACTTCAACTTCAAAGAGCAAAGGAGAAACAGGGAGGTGAAAACAGACCCTTGTTTGAAATTAGGAACTGTGGTAAGATTAAAAGATTTGTGTGTTTGAAGGAAGCTGAGCCTGGGTACAGAACAAGACTTTTCCTGGATGCCACGGGGAGGGGATGATGCTACTGCAGCCTGGCAGAAGACAAGGCGGCTTAGGCCTGGGTAAGAGTTGCCTCTGGGGGAAGAGTTGAGAGCCTTTCAGACTGGAGGGAAGGAAGGAGTTGCCTAAGAGGGAGAGAGAGGATAGAGGGAGACTGGGGTGTCAGGGGTGTCAAGCAGTTCAAACACAGGCAGCTTGCACCCTGACAGTCCCTGAAAGGACAATGGCAGTATGGATCCTACCTTGATGAATGTCTACCCCGGAGGCCTTTGCCAACACCCTCAGGCCACACCACATGGGTAACTACTTCACAGCTCTCCAGTCTCTCTCCTTGGCTACTGAAGCACTTTTCTCTTTGCCTTTAACCTTCTCTTTCAAACCCTTGGCTTCACCAGACAATACCTTCTATCTCCAGGCCTTACCCCACCTACTGCTGGTGAGTATCAATTCACGACTTCAACGTGCCCTCTCTTCTGAAGTTCCTGATTCCTTACCAGCTTCAAACTTTGCAAAGTTGAGCCCTCGCCCTCGTCGCCCACAAGCCTTCCTCCCTCTCCTGGTTAATCCAGACCTCTTCTGATGTCTGAACTGGCCACATTCTTGTTGCTTTCCTTTTCTTTCATGCCTGTCTCTTATCAGTCATTAAGATGACAGAAAACGGGTTGGGGATTTAGCTCAGCAGTAGAGCACTTGCCTAGCAAGCACAAGGCCCTGGGTTTGGTCCCCAGCTCCGAAAAAAAAAAAAAAAAAGATGACAGAAAACTACTAGATGTAGGCTAATATATCTCCCTGTTCCATGGCCCAGCATGTACTCCAAATAATGCACCAACCAGAATATAAAGTCAACATTGCTAATGGAAAATACAAATCAGAAATGCAGTCAAGTTCAAGACACGGCAGTCTTTGAAACCAGCAGTATGTAGAGCTTTCAAAGGCTGATTTAGAATTGTTTTAGTTCTCAGCAGCATATAAAAGCATGACACACACCCAAAAGTATGAAACAAACCCCAAATTAAGGCAAACCATGTGTACGCTCCATGAAGAAGCACCACTCTCACAGTGCACGATGCTGGCCCTGCATCCCCATTTGTGCAGTGTCTCAGGAGATGCCCACTGCTTGAGCTTTGCTGATGCACCACTTACCCAGGCCTAAGCCGCCTTGTCTGCATTATCATGCATGATGGGATTTGCTATGTCTCACTAAGACACTCAGTAGCCCAGCCTTCTGTCACTTTCCCTGACACAAAAGCTGTACTCAGATCTGCTGAACTTGAATTTCTGGGGGTGGGGGGTTGGGTATTCAGCAGTTTGCAGAGTTTAACAACTAGTACCACAACATGAATCCAACAGGATGTACTCAGAACCTCTGGCTAGAGGACGGGCCAGAGCAGGGCTTTTAAGCCTATGTGTCACTGTCCTCTGCATCTTTAACCAAGGCCTACACCTGCTTACTTTTTCTCTCTTGTCCACTGTGCCCCTTCTCTGTCCTCCCCTGTGGTCTCTTTCACCTCTACTAAGTCACTCCGAGTCCCCATAGTTATACAGAGTTGTACCTTCTTTTAATTACATCCTCACAATACTCAAATCTCATTCCTCTGGTGAAAGTTAGCTCACTTCACTTCTGTTAACATCTGTGAGGACATAGGCCTGTTTTGTCTGCTAGTTCGAGCTCTTTGAAGCCATGGGTATACATTGTGGGCACTTAAGTGATGGGAGTTACAGCCTTACTGCTGAGAAAGAAATACGTCAACAGCCAGCAAGCACCACCTTTTCCTCCTTACCTTAGATGCCAGCAGCTATGCCTGCAGTGGGGGTGGGAACCTAATGAATGTACTTGTCTTTTTAAAAGCTCAAAATGAGTGAGCACACTTCACAACAAACTCTCAAACGAGGGTTGTTGGTTATCCACAGATTTATTGCCGCTGTAGACCCCTGACAAGAGAAAAGGAGTGCAGAGGCCCTTGTAGAGTAGCAGAGCCCGTGACATTAAATATACAAAATATAGTATCACTTATATGTGCCATTCATGGATATCAGAGTGTGATTTGATGACCCTTCCCAGTTCCCTCCACATTCCCTCTCCAGGCCTTTCCAGCTGCTTCTGTCTGACGGACATTCCTGGGACAGTGAGCACTCAGCCTGTGAGGGCCACGGCCGATGCTAGCAATCAGGGAGGTGTCCGTTGAGAGCGTAGGGATCTTCTGATCTCACCTTCCAGATGAGCAGACTGAGGTTTGCAGGAGAAAATGATGGCAAAGGTCATATGGGCAGCTGAAGGGGGAGTTTGGGACAGAACCCAGGACTCAGGGCTCTCCATCTCTTCCAAGTGAGTGAGACTCTGTCCCTCAACCTTGACCCCCAGCACACCAAGGGGTAGATAGGTTGGAGTACGCCACTTGGTAGATTCTCCACCGAGCTCAGGCTCTGGGTTAAGTATAGTCTCAATCACATACTGGAGTGACCTGTCAAGTCTTATGTCCATATTTTCTTCTGTTTATCTGCTGAGAAGCAATGGGCACAGTGGGGCACCATGGGGCACAGTGGGGCACAGTAGGGCAGTCTTCGCTTTCTTCAAGTAGTCACCAGTCGTCATACATATGGCTGGGGGTAGGTCGTCTATAGCTGACACTTTCCAGGGCTGGAAGGTTGCTCTGTGTTTGTGTGGAGTGGAAGGTGTTGAGGCCTGATGTGTCCTGAGTGGACAGCGTGTGTTGAACGGCTTTCCTCCCTCAGTCATCAGAGTCCTCATAATACCCTCTTGGTTGTCTGAAACTAACGGAGGGCACAAGGCACAAGCCTTGCACTGCAGGAAGCTTTTAAGAGACGTCCCAGGAACAAAAGTGCTCCCAGATACTGTTCTCTGAGGGACAGCTCAGGCTCTGATCTTGGTCTCCCAAACCTGAACTTTTATTTCCTAGATGAAGAACCAGACTTAGTGCAAGCCTAGAAACCAGGGCTGGGCAAATACATGGATACAGACTTTAGCTGAAGGAATCGTTTCCTAATTATCAGGACCAAGCTTTCTTATACATCAACACTGGGCTCCATGGCCTTGAAAAGTGATTAGGAGTGGTTGACACTTAGAGAGGATCCAAGCCTTCTGGAACCCCCAGCCCCACTGGAGAGGAGAAGCTAAGAGAGAGGAAGAGGCTTGGTTGAAGCTTTGGATTGAATTCTCTTGCCTAGAGATTTCCCCTGTATATTACTCACCCCAGTCTTGGGGGTTGGGGCTATCTCTGGAGCACGAGTGTACTGCAGTTTATTTGGTCTGGTAAGTAACGTGGAATATGCTGTTGGCAGTGTGTGTGGTGTAACCTCACTTGAACTGGGGCAGGGTAGCAGCCCGGAGGAAGTGCTTGCCTTCACCGTTCCACCTGGAGCTCCCTGACACCCCTGGGGGAGTTCATCTCCTCCAATAGCCAGTCTACATAGTTGGAGACCTTTGTGTAGACTCCATATACTTGCTTGCTCCCACATTCTTCAGGTCCTCCCCAGGACACCAGGCCTTGGGCTACCCAGTGCTGGCTCATCTCATCAAAGATGACGAAGGCCCCACCACTATCCCCAAGGCATGTATCCTTGCCACCCTCATAGTAGCCAGCGCAGAACATGTTCTCTGTGACGCTGTAGTTGCCTGAACGAGATTCATAGCTGGCTTTGCATTCCGCATGTGACACCACGGGTAGTTTGACATACTGTAGGACATCTGACAAGGTTCGCGTGCCACTGATGATGATCTCATCCACCGTCACATTAGGGTTGGAGATGCCCCAGCCAGCCACCAGTCCCAACATGTGAGGGGCTGGACCCTCAGGCTCAGGTCTCGGGAGACAGATGGGCATGACGTGGGCTCCCAAGGGCACAGGCTCCTGCAGTTGTACCAGAGCTATGTCATGGTTGTAGTTCTGGATGTTGAAGTCTGGGTGGAGTACCACTCGGGCAGCAGAGCTATTGACGGCTCCTGACTTGTCCCGCACATCATGTAGGCCCAGGTAGACAGTGACATGGTCCTTTGAGACAGGTATGACTGTGTTGTCTCTGCGCTGGGAACGCAGCACGTGGGCTGCTGTGAGTATCCAGGATTCAGAGAGCAGGGCCCCGCTCCCAAACCACTTGTCGTTTGGTATCCTTGATGTGTCTTCCACCACTATGAGGGCCTGCCATGGGAAGAGGCCAAGCTCAGCGTTCCGACCGCCGATAATTCTCTTCACCAGGTTTGGCAGGGCGCGGGAGGGCTGCCCACACACTATAAGAAGGAAGAAGTGGAAACAAAAGACAGGGACAGAGTCAGCCGTGTGAAAAGAAGCAAGAGAAATTCACACTGCCCCCACTGTGGATTATGCCACCATGGAACCCCCACGTGCCCGAGTCCTGCTGCTTTGGGACAGCCCAGCTAGGATTCAGTTGCATCTAAATCTCTCTGAGTTGGCCTATGTCTAGGTTGGAACCTCATAACCAGAACCATTCCAGTACCGGATCATTTTATGGTTTGACCTCATCCAACCTGAGCCACTTATGGCTAAGTCATTTTTGGACTGGACCATATTTAGCCAGATCACCATTAGCTGATCACCATTACCCTTTTTTTCTCTAGAAAGGTATCTTATCTCTCAGAAGCCATCTCTCTGACAGGTACTTTCAGAGAACCACCTGGAGTTTTCTTTAGATGTCCACAGAGAAATCGAAAGAGTCTAAAAGGCCATCTATCAGACAATAGTAGTCAGATATCAAGCTTCTAACTCCCATTATGAGCTAGAGGACCTTAGGCAAGTTGTGTGACTTTCAGAAACTCAGTTTCCAAATGGGCGTATTAGTAGTGTTTGTTTTATGACTTATGCAGCATGTGGCACAGTTACTGAGTTCAGTGAGAATCTTGCAGATTTCATGCTAGGCTGGAACACTTGGGTTCTTGACTTTTCCACGTTCTCGGTGAACTGAGTCAGAGCTCCTGTTTCTGGATTTCAACTTCTGAAAGATGATCTATGAATTTCAAATTTCTTGAATTATTTCTCTCTTTGCTGTGTCCACAGCTTACACCTAATTGCCATTATTTAGAGGTTGAAATTAGCTCAAGGTGACGTGGCTGTAAAGTCAGGTAGCAGAGCCTAAACTATGCTATGAGACAGATGCTTCATTTGTGTCCCACACTGCCTTATCGAATGTCAGATTATGGTAATAGGCTTACATCCTTTCTCTGGCCTAGAGGGCTCTCTGGAGCGTGTGCAGTACGGCTCAGTGTTCACAGGGCACGGACACGGTGGCATAATCCACAGGCAATGATGCATGAGCCTTGCTCAGGATCACCCATCATTGCCCCCAGGGGTCCTTTAGTACCTTTAAGAGAAAACTTCGCTCATCTGAGTCACACCCTGAGCATAAACATCACCAGGCTCCCACAGCCAAACCCCTCTGGAGCAGAGAGTCTTCAGTGGCAACCCCTTAATGGCTATGAACAGCCCCGTATGGACCTTCCCTGAGAAGGGTGTTTGAAGTCGGCGTGAGTTTGCGTCTCCTGTTGTCATGGTCAGGCTACCCTCTTGGGCTCCGAGCACTTAGAACAATTCTTTACAGACCAAGAGGCATCTGGGTTTCCTTGTGACTTTGGGAGGGTCACAACAGGCTAATGCTTTCGGATGCTCTTCTTCCCAGAGCCAAATGCTTCATCCATGATCCTCGGTCATCCTGCTATTTTCTCCAAGTCACATGTAAATAGACCTTCTAAGTTTCTGGCCTGGTCTTTGATGTTGAGTGCCAGTCTCTCATTACAAAGAGCAGACAAAGAGGTGACATTGCAAGGCAGGTCTGGGACATGCTCTACATAAAAACTCATCTAGCAAAGACCATGATCGGACGAGGGACAACTAGATGACCCAGGCCACATCACAACAAAGATCATGCCCAGCAATGAATGATACATCTCCCCAACCAAGGTGTCAGTACATTCTGAGGTCACGGAAGGTCAGAGCCCAGAGAACATTAAAGGACAGCTAATTTATATATGGGGAAACAATGTTTAAGAGAAGGCAATTCACTTACTCAGAATCATTATATTAAGAAATGAAAAGTATCTCGCTTTTCTGGACTACCTTCACTTACCCATTACAACGTTTTACTTCTGATTTATCTTTGATTTTTCAGGGGGCCAAAATGATGCACCAGGTCTTTGGGGAAGTTTACCAAGACAGGACTGTCTCCTCCTCTAACCCAGCCCCCTTCCCCGCCCTCTTGATTTTGCTTCAGCTTCCTTAGTGGGTGGGACTCAGCAGGTATGACTGAGACACAGCTGTTGGTGGGGATGGTCTCAGGTCCCATGCTTGGAGTCTCCCATGTTCCTCACAGCTACTCTTCTGCCAGTAATATTTTGGACAAAGGATGTTTTTAGAATGTTCAAAGCTTTGGCTACGCTGAAGCCAGATTTTTTTTTTTTAAAGGTGGGTACTGAAAGAATTAGGTTCCTTAAAACACGAAGGTTATGTTCCAGATTCTGTATACCTTTAGTTGAAATAAAATATGCCCTACTAAGGAAAGTGCAGCCCTGTGCATTAAACAGCAATGTTTCCAGTTAGCTTTCATGTCAGTAAAATAAAGTGGTGAATCCTGTCAGCTTACGACCCTCCACCCCTATAGGTTAGACACTGTGGTGCTGAATGAAATGGGCTTGTCCATTCTGGCTCGATACTTAGGCATGAAGGAATGAATTTGGAAAGTTCTAGTGAGGTTCAACGATACATTACAGTTCTGCCCAACTCTGCATGTTAAAGGAATTTCATAACTCAGTGTAGCCAAGCTGCTCTTTACACAGTGAGGTTGATGGCCACGAGGAAGCACAGTGTGAGCTGTCTCTTGGTCTTACTCACCCACTTCTGAGGTATGGAATCCTAGCCACAGATCACACGATCACTTACTGAAGATGCCACCTACAAACAGCAGCACTGGGCCCGGGGCCCAGGCTCTCAACTCCCCTCCTGGCAAGTGTTCTCCAGTCACAGACTGCATTGTGGCTTCCCAGCATGGGGACTGAGCTTAGTTCTCTTGGGCACATAATCTTTCAGGCATATGGACATCTGAACCTCCAGCTTGCTATAGACCCCACTCTTCTGCTCTTTTTTAAAGTCCTCCCCACATAGTCCTTGACTATGCTTGTGGCCAGGTAAGTGAAATTGTTAAGTGTGGATGGTATGGCGTCTTCCTTGTCTTACCTTGCCTGCCGATTTCTGGCAGGGTCCCCACCCACCCACTCCATTCCTGCACAAGCATATATCTCGACTTCCCCTTTCTAGGAGGCCCAGTGCACCCATGATGGAACTGACTCATACACTGTTCTCCTCTTCAGGTCATGAGGATCAATCTCAGGGACCTCCTCAACCTAGCAATTGAATGTGTAACCTGCTAAGTGAATACCAAGGGCTACTAACATGCGCCACTCATACAATGTGCTCTCTCAGCTTGCTCAATATTTTCATTCAGCACAATGTAAAGGCCACGGGATGCAAAGCTGCTGCTCCAGGAGAGGCGCAGAAGGACTCAGGAAGGACAATGACATCTCAATGTCCCTTCGCTGCTCTCTTAAGTGCCTCGTCATTTAACAGCTGCTATTCTCGATTTTTAGAAATTTGAAACGTGTACATTACAACATTGTACATGTTGAAGTTAATGTCTGTGGGCTGTGTTTAGCCCTTTGGGGAGTCATTTTGGGCTGTGGTTCTCTAATTGTTCATGGAGTGCAAAACAAAGCATCTATACTTTTAAAGTCAAAGCAAATTCCCCAACATCTACACGCATTCAAACACCTCCTGCTACCACATAAACCTTCTTCCCACTTTCCAATGGAGACAGTGGCTGAAACACGGAGGTGGCAGAATCAGAACTATTTGAGCACATTTGAGCATATTAACACTTTTGGGGTCCAGTAGCACATTACAGATCAGTCTTTCATTGACATCTTCTCTGGGGTTTGGTGTGTGCCTAAGGACAGAGTGTCCATTTTCTTGACTTCCCTGACACAATTTCAGATGCATACACGAAGTGTTTTGGAAGAAAAACCTAGTGGAAAGGATTATTCTTGAACAGCAGAGAGATGGGGGAGGGAGGGCTTCTGGGATTCTAAAGTGGGCCAGAGTTAAGACACTGGTTAGTTTGAGAAGAGGCCAGGTTAGACCTTTCTGACCTTTCACCTTCTGATGACATCATTTCAAAAGCAAAGCATTTCCTTCTCAACTTCACAGTAACAGACCTTGGGTGGGAGACTGTGAGACAAAGGACTTGGTGGGGGAGGTACCTGGAAGGCAGGTGGGCAGGCTTCTCTTGAGCACTTCATTTGTCCAGGTCCCATGAGCAGAACATGTATATACACCTGAGGGAAAAGGTAGGAGAAGGGAAAGAAAATGATTATTTGGAACATATAATATTCTTCAGCTATGAATTACTGTCCCCAGAAATAAACACCACAGTTTTTGGCATGGCTCCATAGCTCCTATAACTCTGACTTTGCTTGCCTGAGGGTTGTAGGTCCCAGTTCCTACATTCCTAGGCCCTGGCAGGTCTCTCCTTTTCATGGGTCACAGAACCTTCGTTCATAAAGCTTCGTGCAACACACATGCCTTTCTCTCCTTTCTTTAAACACTGTAATAAGTCACTTTCATGTCCATGGCCAACGTGGGCCTGAGGATAGTCCTGCGAGCTATAGCATGCTCTCTCTCTTTTTTAATTAATTTATTTATTATCTATAAGTACACTGTAACTATCTTCAGACACACCAGTAGAGGGCATTAGGTATCATTGCAGATGATTGTGAGCCGCCATGTGGTTGCTGGGAATTGAACTCAGGACCTCTGGAAGAGTAGACAGTGCTCTTAACCACTGAGCCATCTCTCCAGTCCTCGCAAGCTCTCTTGTTTAAAGATGAGATTTGGAGACACAGGGAAACTATAGGACTATTCCTAGTACACGTGGGCAGAGGGTAGGTTTTATGCTGGGTTGCTTTTCTGATGGAGACCATGAGTGCTTTTAAAAGTATTGACAGTTTGAGGCCACAAGGCCTCACTCGCAGGAGAGGTGGGGTACGTTTCTAATGAACTTTCCTCTTGTTTCCTCCCACAACTTCACTGTGACCAACAGACTGGCTGTTCCTAATGCTTTAACCTGGGCCTACATGCTACCACCTGACCCCAGGGGAAGCCAGGAAACTCATCCAGAAATTGTGGAGAGGTCCGAACAGCAACAGCTGTGGCTGCGTTTGGGTCTTGGTCTGAGACATGTTGGATTTCCTGCTAAGACATGTCATCTGCTCGTCCTTCTCTCAGTCCATCTGACTTTTGTGTGAGACATGAGAAAAACCCTTGGAAAGAAGCCCTATAGCTCTACTCGGTGAATTTGGCCTGGTCAACCAGAGGCAGAGACTGAAAATGGTGGGGTCAGCAGTAGCGGCCATTTTCTAGAAATCCTAGCCTTACCTCAGACATATGAAGGGACTTATTTTGGGAGGATTCAGACTTCCCCCAGGGTCTCAGTTCTTCTCTTGGTTCTGTGATGTGTGTATCTTCCATGTTCCACCAACAGCTCTTATTTACTAGAATTTCCTCAGAATTTCAAGTTAAAAAGGGGAAGCGCTTTTGCTTTTGGTCCTGGAACGGTTCAGTGTGCCAAAATGAACCTATTCACTTGAGCATATCGGGAGCAGGGATCAAATGATACGCCTTATGAGAGAACACTTTGTATCATAAGGTTTGGCACACCTATAGGCAGCCAATCCTCCTAGAGCGGCTTCAGGCCCCAGCTCCGAGGCCCAGTAAGTATGAGTTACCATTAGTATGGAGAGCTTACCTGTGGTATTGTGAAGCATCTTGTAATAGGGTTGCTGGCAGGAGTACCTTATCTCAGATTTGTACGTGGTGAGGTTGTTTCTTGTGGAGAAGGTTACTAGCCCATGTTTCAGCACTGCTGGAACTCCACAGTCTACAACTGAGAGAGAAGTGAGGCCACTTAGCTAATGTTTGCTCTTCCTCTTGTGGTCAGCAAGAGATCTGTTTTCCCTAGATGCATAGTTTATACACTATTCATAACTCCAGAGAGAAATACTATTGTCTATTTGACCGGTGCCCCTGCAACTGCACAGTAGGCCACTAATAGGCTTTTCTGCTTTTGGCATCACTCCACTATATTCCTACAATATGGTCAACTTACCTACCCTGGTCAAATTCAGGGCAGGGACAGGTCTGTTGAGATTTATGCAGACCCAAGTTTCTGCCCAACTACAGCTTCTTTCTTAGACTTCGAGTTTGTTTTGCAATCTCCTCTGGTTCTGTTGTCCAGGCACGAAGCCCACAGCTCAATGAGAAAATTCTGGCTGACCTGAACCAAATAACCTTCCATTTTTTCCAGTCCCAACCACAGGCTGAAAAAGAACATTTAATGTGCTCACATTGGAGCTTAGTACTAAAATAACAAAACCGACCAAACAAAGAGTCCTTAGTTCCTACGTAAGTATACAGCCCTACCCCACCCTGCTTCCTTGCTTCAGGGAGCTCATGAATCTGTCCCCAGAATGCAGGGAGAGTCAGGGGTGGGCAGATTTCCAGACTTCACCGACTCTTTTTCTCCTTTGACAGTGACAGGGATACTGGAGCTGGCTATAATCTCAGTATAGGACATGACCAAAGATGCCTTGTCCTTAGGACACACTGTAGGAAGCTTGCTTGTCTAGCCACATCGTAGGTGAGTCGCTAGCATGGATGGAGTCCAGCATGATCTCAGTCAGTGTATCTTTCATGGCCTCTGCATCAGAGGCTGGGTACCCAATCTATTGATTTCTATTTCTGTTAGGGAATAATGCTTGCTTTTAAGAAAACCCTAATCTTACATATAATAGTCGGTGCTAGAATTGGGGAGATATGAAATTCCACCATTGGAAAAGATACCAAAGCAGAGCATGGAGACATACTCTTTATGTGACAGATGAGCCTAGAGAGGAGACACTGATGGTCTAGAGTTACCTGGTGAATTATTCTTAGTGTGAGAACTAGACCTGACCTCGATTTCGGTGTTCTTCCAGTAAATGGTACTAGCTGTTCCTAGGTTTGTTTGTTTTGTTCTGTTTGTTTTTAATGTGTTTTCCAGTTAAATAGCAAGCATTCCATGGCTAGCATAGACAATAGTAGTCAATATTTCCAGAGTTCTGGTAGAATTTCCAAAATCTCTACCTCCCCTTTAATTTTACTGACACCTCTTGAGAAATACAGGAGGCAGTTAACCTCTCAAAGCCAGTCAGACATTTGGATGTTTTTTTTTTTTTTTTTTTTCTCTGTCTTCTTTTTTGGTTGCTTTTTTTTTTTTTTTTTTTTTTCTGGGGCTGGGGACCGAACCCAGGACCTTGCGCTTCCTAGGTAAGCGCTCTACCACTGAGCCAAATCCCCAACCCCGACATTTGGATGTTTAACCTAGGACTTCAAACTAACCTTTAAGATCGACTAGAGTTATCTACCTTACAATTTGTCTGATTTCAGAACCTTCCAGATTAGAAGAAGGGGGAAGAGGGGTTGAAGGAAGGAATACCATGTATTTCTTTCCCACAGGGTCCTTGCCTTCAAGATCCTTAAACAAATCACTTAATTTGATTTGCTAACCCAGAAAATAAATGCTCTTGTAGTTTGTGAAGTAAACTAAACCAATCAAACCCAATTCTAACCGAAACCCCAATCCTAACTGTAACCCTGACCCTTAAACCTAACCCTAATTCTAATCCTAACCTTAATCCTAACTCTAACCCTAATTTTAATCCTAACCCTAATCCTAACTCTAACCCTAATTCTAACCCTAACCCTAATCCCAACTCTAACCCTAGCCTTAACATGGTGGTTAAGACTAGAATAATGTAAGATAGTAGTTGCTATTTAAAACTGTAAGTAGACTTAAATGTACTCTCCTGATGAGACATGAAGATTTTTTTTTACCTTCAGGAAATCTCCTAAACAGGATACTGGTACTACTGGTGCTCCCTTGAGCTGTCTAGAAGTTCTTTTGGCCTCAATAATCCTCATGACCCAACTCTCCTGTCCCCAGTGGAGGAACTGAGTGTTTGACCCTGGCCTTGAATGGTTGACGCTAGTAAGAGATATTTTCTAGGTAGAAGGCATGCTTTCTTTGTCACCCCAGATAAGTCACTCTGCCCACTGATATGGCTGACGGGGTTGGGGGGGTGGTGACAAATGGAAAACAAAGGGCTATATCAGCTTGATATTAGTCAGTGTGGAAGGAGCATCCTTCTTCCCATGTGCAGAATGACAGGAAGAAAGTCATGTTTCTTTGAGAGGAGACAACTTTCCCAAGAGCAGTCTTTGGTGACCAAATCAGTATGTGTCAGAAACTGTTCCCAGTTGACTTAGTAAGGGTATTTCGCTTGTTCTATGTTTGTCTTAGGCCCCTCCTACAGCCTGGAGTCAGAAGGCTCTTCTCTCTCTTTCTGCAGCCTGCTCTGCTCACCACTCTCTGCCCCGTATCTTGTCTCTGGCCATTTCTTGCTGCCTTTTATGTTTCTTCCAATACATCTTTCTTGGCCTGAGCTCTAAACACACTGTTCTGCAAATCAAGGGCTTCTTGGAGAGCCACATGTAAGCATTTGAACCCGGTACTCAGGACCAAGGAGGAGACCCCATGACCATCCTGGCCTCGTTCTCTTTCTCTCGGGTCACCTGTATGCCAACGTCATCAGACTCTCTCGAATGTCACTTTCCTCTTACAGGCACTGCCTGGACCATCCCTGAAATCTGGGCACTTTGTATCCATACCACCACCTCATGAGGTCTCGAGCAAACACTGCTTCTTCCTAACACGTTTGTGAGACTGCTAATTGGGCAGGTCATGTTCTAGTGTCCTTGAAATCTTCACTCTCGTCTCTTAGGTGGTGTGTACCTTATGTTGTTTATTTTTACAATTGTTTGGACACATATCAAATCTTCTCCTTAAGCTATGAGTCCCTCTATCACCTTGACCAAAATGATGATGAATACTCTCTGGGCTGTCAAACAAATGTTTGCCCAGTTGACATTTGTCTTTAGTGTCCATCTCATCTCCCCCATCAAGGGCATCTTTACCTCAAGACAGCAACCACCTCGGTCTCCAGACTGTTCCTCCCCGACACTCATGGGATTCTGCCCTCACCAAGTGACCACCTGATCATCAAATTGGGTGGTCACTGACTAAGAGCTGGGCCCCCACGTCATGTGTGAACTCAGACAGACATTGCCTTTTAGGTACCAGGATGCACACTGCTGTTCTCCCGCCCTTTCTTCACCATTGTTAATGACCTAGTTATAGCCATGAGCCCAAGCTGAGGGCTGCTGCTTCCAGATGTGACGCTCATTTCTTTAAGGTTCCTCATAGTGGGTTTAAAAAAAAAACAAAGCTTATAAACAAACCCCAATAGTAAAGAACCTCAGATAGCAGAACTTCATCCCAAAAACATGTGAACAGGACACACATTCTCTGAATAAGAAAACACGCGGATTTGCCAGCATCCACACTCTGTGTTATTATTCATTTTATAAACCCATGGTTGTGAAGACAGTAGCAAAGCCGGAGATTTGAAAGTCATTAAGTTGTTAGCACCCTGACCCATTTAAACTTATAGTATGGAGTGGACCAGTCACCAGGGCCCATATTGTTCTAGGTCACGTGATTGTATATTAAATTTGTGTTTTTCGAGCCAAGGGCCTATTTTCCTCTGAGAAGAGCACAGTTCACTTAGAGATTAAAATAACCACCCATGGTCTTTCATTGCTTTTGGGAGTAAGTTCGAATGGTGAGCGAGTCCTCGGGGGAGAGAGTTTGTTCCCAGGCAGGCAGCTCTGTCTGCTGACGAGGCTCTGGCCTGGCTCATCATCCGTTCTAATTCACTGGAGTGGGCAATGGAGTGTCGGTGGGTGGGGCAGGGTGGGGCGGCTCTGTAAGGGGTTGGGTTCTCTGTAAGGAATCCATTCTCAGATGTCTGCCCTGTGTGGGGTTCCCTCCAATGCCAATCTTTTCACTCTGCCACTTGCTCTGACTCCAGCTCCTCCTCCAAATCGATCTCGCTTTCTGTCACCATGGTGAAGGCAAAGGAGGGTCAGGAGGCAAAGGGAGGAGAGCAGAGAGAGGGAGGGGGAGGGAGAGAAAGAGAGAAAAAAAAGGAAGAGAAAGAAAAGTTAGCAAGCCAAGCAGAAATAGTTCATGCAGGAAACACAGAAACCATTCCACCAGAGCCGACCAAGAGTGCAGTTTGGGCACAGCCAGTGTGAAGGACAGTTTGGGATCGGCTGAATTTGTATTGTTCTGAGAATTTACACAGTCTGACATTCTGGCTCCCGAAGAAAGATACATTTCTACCCCTGGCTGGGAGCTTTGCATTCATCCAGCCCAAATGCTTATTTGACAGATGGCATTCAGAATATAGCAGGACTTGTCACCACTTTGTGGTGACAGGGCCAAGATTCCCATAATTCCCACTTCCTGTTCATCTTTACATTTTTTTTTATCATCTTTCTTTCTCTTTTTCTCTCTCACCCCCCCCCCTTTTTTTTTCCTTTTGGAGACAGGGTGTTATGTGGCCTAGGCTGGCCTCGAACTCACTATATAGCTGAACATTTCACTACATTTCTAATCTTCTTATCTCCGCACTCTTATCTCTGAAGTGCTGGGGTTACAAGCATGTGCTACCATGGGAGGTAACACATTCAGTGCTGGGGACTGGATCCAGGGCCTTGTGCATTCTAGGCAAGCCACCACCTGAGCACATCCCCGGTCTCTCTGCTGCACGGTCACACCTTGCACACTTTCTGTCTGTCTCCAACCCCTCCCTTCACATTCCCAAGGACTCAACTTGTCAGTCTTCCCTAGGACCTAGCAGAGTACAAGGTACCCACAGATGCTCAACGATGCTGGCTGTGTGTTAACATGGGCTGGAGCAGCCCTAATGTAGTTTAATGCAAATGAATTGGGTCAAATTTTCAGTATAAAATGTTAACATGTTCTGTGACTGTCTAGCATAGGTCATATAAAATAATACTATCTGGGGGCTGGAGAGAGGGACTAGCAGTTAAGAACACTGGCTACTCTTTCAGAGGATCTGGCTTCAGTTCCCAGCATCCACACGGCAGCTCACAACTGTTTGTTACTCCAGTTCCAGGGGATCTGACACCCTCACACCAATGCACATAAAATAAAATTAAATGAATTATTATTTAGAAAATACTATCTGATGTGGTAGTGACTTTCTCTGCCAAGGTGCCCGTTATTATAACCTGCATGTGTTACCAGGAAAAAGTATTACTAGAGCTTTCTGCTTTCCAAAACTATAAGGCCGAGCTACCAAGCCCCACCCACTGATGGGGACGGGCTGAGTATAACTAAGTGCTTACTACACTTGAATGTATTTCTGGCTCTTTACGGGTGTGCTGGGTGTAGGAACCCAGTTAGTTGTCACTACAATCTTGAGCAGGGAGGATGAGGCTAAAAGAATATGAGCAAATTACCTATGGCTAGAATCTACATTTAAAGCCACTACTTCCCACCAACAGAGTCTGTTTCAGTCCTGAACACTGAAAACCTCTGTTAATCTTCTTCAGAATGACCCTTGCTTTGCCCCTCCACAGACCTTGCTAGAGCCCAGGCACGCTGCCCACTGGGCCACCTACTGCAGGAGTACATGAGGTCCTCAGGCTGGGACCTTGTCTTCTTCATCTGAATTCTCTACAGAACTCTGCAATGGCATCTAGTAAGTGCTGAGCTTATTACTGAAGCTATAAAATGGCAGTCTTTTCCCCTCAAGGGGGGCCCTGACCACAGCCCATCACCATATGAAAAAGAACACAAGCCCCTTCCGATTGTAAATGCTGCCTGGGGTTTGCCTCCTGGGAGCCCTCCCACCAGGATTCCTTGGGCACAGTGGGAAAGGATCTGGCTGAAGGCCCTGTGGCAACTATTTATGGGAAAAGAAAGGGGACAGAATCCAAAGTCATAAAACAGGCATGGGGGGGGACTATACTATCTTAATTTCTCATTCTCTATTCTAAAGCAAGTCACTGAGTCCTCCTCCCCTCCCTGGCTCTGCCAGCACGCTGTTACTATATATAGCTGCTGAAATCATGATCCTTAAAAGTTTTACATTTGAAATTACATGGGTATGAGAGTCATGGAGTAGTAGCTGGAAATCTATCTATCTATCTATCTATCTATCTATCTATCTATCTATCATCTATCTATTATCTATCTGTCCATCTCTTTATCATCGATCTATCATCTATTTATCTATTATCTATCTGTCATCTATCTATTTATCTATTATCTATCATCTATCTATATCTATCTGTCATCTATTTAATCTATTTTCTATCTATCTGTTATCTATTATC
Organism: Rattus rattus; assembly: GCF_011064425.1. NCBI lineage: Eukaryota > Metazoa > Chordata > Mammalia > Rodentia > Muridae > Rattus > Rattus rattus. Next base: position 8,290,357 of record NC_046157.1, read on the forward strand.
TATCTATCTCTATGTATCTATCTATCTACCTATCTATCATCTATCTATATCTATCTGTCATCTATTTAATCTATTTTCTATCTATCTGTCATCTATTATCTATCTATCTATCTCTATCCATGTATCTATCTATCTATCGATCTATCTGTCATCTATCTATTTATCTAGCTAGTTAGCTAGCTATTTATCATCTATCTATTATTTATCTGTAATCTATCTATCTATATTTTACAAGACCCAGTAGTTTATTTATGATCATTTCTCTCTAGAACCAGTGGCATATATTCTAGAATTAAAGTTACTCTAAATTCTCTATTTTACAGTCACAGTAAAAGGTCTTTTCCATGGTCATGTAATGTTAGGAGCACACAAGGCAAGAACTCTGGGTCACCAGAGCTAATGAGGTTCTCTGTGCTGACCACGCAGCTCTTCCTACACAGCTGTAAGTCATCAGCTGACCCAGAAGACTTAGGAGGTGAGTGGCTGGCACACAGGCACTCAAGACCACTGGGGTCAGAGCATGAGTGCCAAACTAGTTTCCCAAAGTAGCAATTCCTGAGCTCAAGCTCATTTCAGACATTGAGACATTCTTATATTCCTTTGGCACATTTGTACCCTGTCTGAAAGTTGTGTGTGTGTGTGTGTGTGTGTGTGTGTGTGTGTGTGTGTGTGTGTACGAATTCAAAATCTTATTTCTGAAATGGGCTCTTATATTTCTTGGTCTAGCTATTACCCAGTTATTGATTTCTGCCCACACCTCTTAGAGAGCTCTGTCAAAGCTTTTAATCCCTGGTTCTCATTACTTCAAGCCCACCATGAAGAAATGCATCATTGTAATTAATCCCTTTGGTTTCCTTACTTTTACAGGTGGGAATCTTGTTACTCCATGCACCATTCTTCAGACACTCAATTTGGAATGTGTCCATCACCTCGTTATCCTGAAGAGAAGCCAGGAAGGTGTGGGAAGGAGGAGGAAGTCGGTTAGTACATATTTACTAAGATAACTCAAACTTCAAACTTGGCTATCTTCAACTGGGAATTACCCCCATGAGTCTCAAAGGCAAACTTGCCCATGAACGTGTTACATGTCACATTGTTACCTGTGTTTACACTTTAGGCCTGGGCAATTGTCTCTAAAGGAAAAACTATAGTTTTAGACTCTAGTTTTAGAGCAGTGGTTCTCCAACTAGAGCAAGCGGTCAGCATCACCTAGAGAAGGCTAGTGAAGCCAGGCTACTCGTCCCTGCCACCAAGATTTCAGTTCAGTACTTTTGGTCTACCCAAGGATTCATAGTTCTAACAAGCTCCCAGGTAATGCTGCTGCTGCTATTGATCAGGCCCCTTCCCAAGGGCAATTCCTGCAGAGCACTGGGCCTCTAGCTTGGCTATACATTGGGTTCACCTGGGGAACATAACAATACCAATCCCTCGTTCCAGTCCCAAGTGCCCGCATGTGGGAACTTCGTTTTCTTACTCTGAAGGGTGGCTAGGTGGACTGCCACTTTGGAGGGAACAAGAGGGGTACCCATCTGCCACCTTTAAATCTGCTTCTCTTTTGGCACTATCCTCCTTCACCTCTGAAGAAGTTCTTTAAGGTTGTAGTCCCTAATTATTAAGCCATATGAAACCCTATTTAGAAAAATTCAGGGCAACGCATACTCTGATAAACAACTTTTGGGTCGTGTTCTGAAGTGAGAGGTGATGGAACGCATCCCTTTTGGATGTCTGGAGTCTTTGGGAAGTGTAACAGGATGCTTGGAAACACTTGACTGGCAGAGGTTTTCTGGCCCACTCGCTCCCCTTCCCAGGCAGCATTCTGCACCTTTAGCACTTTGTAGCCCGTGTCACAGCTGATGAGCACTTGGTCTTTGAAGGAGTACACGGCTTGCGAGGGTTCAATTTTCCCATACACGGGGGGTTGTAGCTTTGGGCACTCATTTCCTGGCAGGAAGCAAATGAAAAGACAGCAGGTGAGAAAACCAAGAAAAATGACAGCAAAGGGACACTGAGAAAATGACACCGAGGAATTGAGGCCTGAAATGAGGTGGAAACAACGTGGCGGGGTGTCTAGAAGAAGAGTTTTGAAAGCAGGGGCAAGTCAGTTTGTAACGTGGCCTTCCATCTCTTCATTGGTAAAGTGAAGGGGTCAGCCACACAGTTTCTTGAGCCCTCAGAGACTGGCCATTGTCTTACAGCAACAGGGCGCTCACCCCCAGGCCTGTACTCATGCCTCTTCCTATCCCAGTTTAATAAGCAAGGTCTTCCTAGTCGGTTGAAGCGTGTGCCCTGCCTTTTTTCACTCATTGGCTACTCAGGATGACCGCAGCCTCACGTTCTTCCTAAGGCACCAAGGGACTATAGTGGGATGCTTCTGCTTCTCCTCAGAAGGCTGGTCCTGACAAGTACCTCAGTGACAATGCCTGGCCCTGACACTTTCTCAGGGACAAACTTTCTTTTGTTAATTTTCTGTCACATCTCTCCTCAGGGTGCAGGCAGAGCCAGGCCTCCTAGTCCTATGAAGATGATTGGTCACTACTGGTTGGGGTCTACCGTCTTTTTTCCTTCAGTTATTACAGACATATTGAGTCATATGACTCTCTCTGGGTTTGTGTGAGGACTAGCTGCCATGAGGCACTTGGAAAGGCTGTGCTGTGCCCGAGGCCAGCACAGAGACAGAACTCTACAGTGAAATCTCCACAGATCCAGAACTTCCAATCCACAAGCTCCAATCCCACACTTGGAGACAATCAGGGTTGGGAGGTCTCCTTAGCCTAATGAATCTCCATGTGAGGGAAAAAGAGAAGCATAATTTATTTTCAGTCTCTACACAACGAAGCACAGCCAATCTTGAGTTTAAGTTCAATCTCTTTGGTGCCCACTCCCCATGTATAGATAGATGGGAAACTCACCCAGGAGAAGTATCTTGGTTCCCAGGTTTTCAGTCAGAGTTCTACTAGATTCCCAGAGGAGTGGTCCTCTAGCTAGGACTATATCCTGAATCCCTCAACAACCCTCCTTGTAAGCAGAGAGAGCATAGTGGCTCAGTGTGGCCTGGGAAGGGGGAAAGGTTACCTGCAGCCCTGTAGGAAAGCCTCCAGCCTCGGTTCTCTCCTGAATTGTCGCTGCGGAATAGGATCTGGATGCTATGACTCTGGGTGCTGATTGGTTCTGGGGATTTCTCTCCACAGAAGGGTCCCCATACTTTTGAACCAGCTTTAATCTAAAAGAGGCAACATATATGTAGGGAGAGAAAAGTCACATCTGAGTGGTGTACAGTCCTGCTTCAAGCAAATTAGTTCTAGAATTTTCTGGAAGTCTTAATATAAATCCATAGTATACAGTCTTGTTTTTTGTAGACTTACCAGTTACCAAATTTTTTTTGCCCATTTTTGTCATATTTCAGTGGTCTTTGGAGTTAACAGAGCAAATTAATAATGCTGTGATTAAATATAAACATTTTGTGGGTGGTCCTGAACAGTACACAAAACAGGAGAGGTTCCCACTCTCAAAAGAGTCTATAGTTTACTGGGATGACTAACAATAAATAAACAAAATGACTATAAGCAAATATATATAGTAGGAGCATGTACTGCATTTTACAATTCTAGTATTGAAGTATATATAATCTACATACACACATATATAGACTATAATCTATGGACGTCATCATTTGTATGATAGAAACATAGTAACTAGCAACTTTAGCTGATAAGACCAGTCCTACATCAAGTAGCATCAGATCTGACACATAAGGTGCGTAGAACGAAAAGAAGACCACTTTCCATGCAGATAAAACCCAGCATATGTAAAAATGAGAGGCAGCAGTGGGAAACATCTTGGCAGGCGTGAGGACCAGGAGAAGCCAAGTGGCAGGAACAGAGGGAGTGGTATACCGTGAGATTGGAAAAAGTCATAAGGGTCTCGCTTGTTGAGGAATTGAGCTCAATTTCATGCATGGTCTTGGTCTGATTCCCTTGCTCTAACCCTCTACACTGTGGGAAAATAGATGAGGCAGGAGCAACAATGGAGGAAGAGCACCAGTTGGGAAAGACGGAGACAGGCAAGGCAGAGGTGAGAGGTTCGGACTGTAACGGAGGCAGTGGAGCAGAACAGACGGCAGGAATCACCACTGAGTTATTCAGAATCCCCACCTCCCAGTGCACTTCACCCCCTCCCTTCTCTCTCTGAGAGCCAGGATTCCTTTGTAAGCATTTGGTAATGTCTATAATCCTGGGTGACATCATTTTGCTGGTACAGAGGACAGGATACTTCAAAACACTCAGGACCTTGATGTGGATCCCATGCTGGGCTCCTAGAATTCAACTTGTAGTGATCCAAACCAGTCAGCAAGTCCTGCTCCCCAAGTCACTTTCTCTGTGACTAGAGGGACTTTGACATATTAAGGTTTTTTCCATTGGTAGAGAATTTGACATACATGCAATGTGTCTTGATTATGATTGCCCCTCACATCCTCTTCCACCCTCCCCAGATCCACCACGTCCCCCTACATGACCAATGTCTTCCTTCCATAATCGACTGCGTCACTTCAGTGCCTTGCATCTGTGCGTTGCTGTATGGTCACTTCCTGGTACCCAGGTAACCTACCGGGCCACTTCCGTAAAGAACATTTTATCACTGTATCTTTATCACCTGCCGAAGCTCCTCAGCTGGAAGCGAGCCTTTGTGACCCCCTCCCTCATCTATGCTGAGCTTTTGACTGGCCTGATATCGAACAATTCTTCTAGAGGCAACTACAGCTGCAGAGACACCGTTTGACGGGAGTCCTTCCAGAACTCTCTTCTCGCAACCCTTCCGTCTCCTTTTCTGCAGGGTTCCTTGAACTCTGTGAGGAGGGGTGTGATATAGATGACCATTTAGGGCTGAGGACAATAACTCATTTTCTGCAGTCTGACCAGGTGTGAGTCCACGTATTTAACCACAGGCCATCGTAAAACGAAGCTTCTCTGACACAGGTTGAAAGCTTCATTAGCCTCTGGGTGTAGAGGTGAGTGTTTAGAAGGCAGTTTGACAGTCTATCCACTTAGCGAAATGATAGCAGTGGGTTCTTTCCTGAGGTCTACGACCTACCCAGGCATAGGTTCTTTGCCAAATCTATAGGGCCAGGCATGAGTATTGTCCTGCGGTGTGGGGCTTAAATTCAACTATAAGGCTGTAGGTCACTGTAGGAGGAGCGAGTCAGCAAGTTCTCACTAGCCGCCCGCAACAGCTCACGCATGCGCAGCAGGTGTTTCCACATTTCGCTAACCCTGGGAATCTGTCTGATACCCAGAGATGAACAAAGACAGATCACGTGACTGGTGCTGGCTGGGCAGGAGAAATAGTTGGGGACCAAGGGGAATCATTAAGTTCATTAAAAGAGTCTGCCTCTGCTTCTTACCAGGCTGCCGGGATCTGTGTCATTGATTCCTGCACTTTCTTACTCCCTACCCCCAGGGATCGTTTTTTGCAGAGCCCAGGGCTAGGGCAACAGGTCACCCCATAACTTTTATGCCACTATTGCACCCAAGGGCTTATCTTGCAAAAATCCTATTATAGATCACAGGGCTCACACCTGGGTATGCCTGTTGGTGACTGTTCTCCCTCAGCAACCTCAATGGCACCACAGGTACTATGAAAGCTAGGCAAAAAGAAAGAAACTACTAGGTCAGGACCTGCTTGACTTCTCCATGACCTGTGAGTCAAGTGTAGGGTGTCTTCAGCAACAGAGTCTTACCATTTAGCTCTGATGGGTGGCAAAGAGCACATAACAATAGCTTGTTTTGTTTATCAGGGTTCTAAGGGATCTCTCTGACTAACAACTTGAAGGGTAGTGTCCTACACCCGCCACTGGGTGTTTTGTTTGATAACCATGGCTTCTGGGAGGAGCATTATTCTCCCATTTGGGTGACTCCACTTAAACTCTTGTGTATAAACCAAACAAACAAACAAACAAACACACAAACAAATAAATAAAACGAAACCTCTAAAATGGCTCTTTCAAACATCTTTAGCGTTAGTTTTTCCTCCTGTCTTAGTTAGGGTTACTATTTTTGTGATAGCAAACCACCCCCAAAAGCAAACTGGAGAGTAAAGGATTTATTTGGCTTATACTTTCTTTTTTTGTTGTTCGTTTTTCTTTTTAAAGAATTATTTATTCATTTTATGTATGTGAGTACACTGCCGCTGTCCTCAGACACACCAGAAGAGAGCATCAGATCCCATTACAGATGGTTGTGAGCCACCATGTGGTTGCTGGGAATTGAACCTTTGGAAGAGCAGTCAGTGCTCTTAACTGCTGAGCCATCCCTCCAGCCCTAGCTTATACTTTCATATCATTGTCCATCATTGGAGGAAGTCAGGAATGTAACTCAAGCAGTGCAGAAACTTGAGGCAGGAACTGATACAAGGGCCATGGAGGTTTGCTGCTTATTGGCTTGCTACCCATAGCTTGCTCAAGGCTGCTCTCTTATAGAACACAGGACCACCAGCCATTCACAATAGGCCGCCCATCAAACACTAATTAGGAAAATGCTCAACAGGCTCACTTACAGCCCAATCTCATGGGAGGTATTTTCTCAGTTGGGGTTTCATACTTTCAGATGCCTCTAGCCCGTGTCAAGGTGACATAAGATTCGCTGGCACATCTCCCTAACCTCCTTTGCCTTACCCTCCTAACCCAATGCCCACTTGAACCTTTCTAGAACCTTCTTTCATCCCATACCACCTGTCCCCTGTTATCTGCCCTCCCTTAAAACCCCACTTCTCACCCTGCCATGGCCTCTTTCTAGTTTCCTGGCTTCTACAGTTACTCCAAAATAAACACATATATCTCAAAATTCTAAGCTAGCATTCACAAGTGAGAGTGGACATGTGATATTTATCTTTCTAGGATTGGGTGACTTCACTCAATGATTTTTTTCCCCCAATTCCATTGATTTACCTGAGAGTCTCACCTTCCTTTATTACTGAATAGAATTTCCTCGTATCTATGTCTGGCATTTTCAGTATCTACTCATTAGTTGATAGACATCTAGGAGACCATGTCCTCCTAGCTACCGTGACTAGAGCAGCAGTGAAGATGGGAGATCAGTTATCTCTGTAGTAGGATATGGATCCTTTGAGCAGATACCAATGAGTGATAGATCTGGCTTGTTTAGTGACTCTGCTTCTAGTTCTTGAGGAACCTCTAGATCAGTGGTTCCTAACATTCTTCATGTTGCAATCCTTTAATCCGGTTCCTCATGGTTTTTGTTCCTACCTCATAACTGCAATTTTGCTGCTGTTATGAATTTATGCTCCTGTTTCCTGTTGCTCTTAGATGACTCCTGTGAACGGTTGTTCAACCTCCAGTGGGGTCTTGACTCACAGGTTGAAAACCTCTGCTCTACGCTGATTTTTTTTTTCCACAGTGGCTGTATCAATTTATGGTCCCACTAATGGTTTCATCCCAACCTCACAGCACTTGCTGTCACTTGTTTTCTGGATCTTCGCCGTTCTGACTGTGGCAAGATAAAATCTCAAAGTAATTTTAATTTGCTTTTCTCAATGGCCAAGGCTGTTGAACACTTACATTTTGTTGTTGTTGTTGTTGTTGTTTTAATCACTTGTATTTCTTCTTTTGAGAGTTCTCTGTTCTAGTTCATTTTTTAAACATTGGGTTGTTGCCCTTTTTATGTTTAGTTTTTTGAGTTCTTTGAATACTTTAGACATCAGTCCTCTGTCAGATGTATAGCTGTTGGATGCCTCTTTACTATGCCCGTGGTTTCCTCTACTATACAGAGGCCTTTGAATTTCACAAGGCTAACAAGAGAGACTCCTCAGGGAGCAATACAGAAGAAACTGAGAGCAGCTTCTGGTACCAGTATGACACTTAGTCCTGCAAAGGCCAGGAATAAAACTCTGCCATCAGCTCAGATAACCTTCGAAGTGGTTTGTTTCTCAGAGCCTCAAGGTAAGAGTCCCATCAAATCGATGTCTTGAATTTAATCCTATGGGATTCCAAGTAGAGAGCCAATAGAGCCTATTTGGGACTTCTGGTCTACCAAAGTGTGATAAGAGTCAATGCATGCTGTTGTGTTGGGAGCACCTTATCCACAGCAACACCAACACGCCCATGTTTCCTGCTGAGTCAGCTGCAGCCATGACCCCTCTTAGCTTCTGATTCACTAAGGAGCAAGCCAGATATCAAGTTCTTGAGCTTTCTCACAGGGGTTCCTGTGCTTCTCTGCTTCTGCCACTGCACCCTGTGTCTACTTATCAGAACTTGTGGGCCCCAGTTCCCATCTCTTTTGTTTCCTTGAACAGCTCAGAATCCACACAGCTTAAACAAGCACCTGTCTACACAGTCAGGGGCACCTATATTTCTCTTGGGTTCAGCATCTCCCCCGAAATCAAAGCCCAATATTCTGCTTCACTCAGACACTTCATGTAGGAATTTCTAGGTACTTCTAGTGCTCTAAGAACTTCTGATCATATTCCCTGCACATCTGAGAACTGTTTCTCTTACCATCCCAGCCAAAACTCAAACTTAAGTTACCTTGTGTTTGACTGATACAATTAGAATAACTTCAAATGTTGCAGTTATTGGCCTTGGGCTCTTCTCCCTCATTATTGCCTTCATAATTATTTCGTCCCTCAAACAAAACCACCAGCATAATGTGTGGGATCAGGTACAAACCAAAAATGTGAGCACCTTTTCCAGGGTGTATCATGAAGTTCAAGATGGCAAGTACAACCCATTAATCCATGAGTGCAAGGCCCCATGTGACTGCACAGGGTGCACACTATAGTGCTGAATGTGTCTCAGGGGACATTCCCAAACTATTTGACTTTGTGATTCTTTACCTCATATTACCCTACTGGCTAGGGAGCCTGTTTGGGATCCCAATCTGCATCTAATGAAACCAAGATATCACTTTAATCATTCTGGAAAGCAAGTGGCTCGGCTTCCAGACCTAGGAGAAGCTGAAGAGCTAAAAACCTGGCACTCTGACTTTTCCCAATTGAGCTAAGATGCACCCTTGGGACAAACAGCTATTGCACAATTACCTTAATGTAGTCATAGGGACAGGGCACCTCAGGATGGTCTTCAATGTCAAAAATGTCCTCAAACTGCAGGGTAACCATGAAGCCCTCCTCCAGGTCAATGGTATAGGAACATTCAGAGCTCTTGGGGTAAGGGTTGGGGTAATCCGGGCTGGTGATTGTGCCTGTCCTCTGGGTAAAGAGATTGCCACTGCATTCCACTGTGGAAAACACAACAGAGAAAATGGCACACTACTGATACAGATCACACACACACACACACACACACACACACACACACACACACACACACACCCTGCTTCTCTGCCACTGTGTAATCTTTCCAGCATTCCCAGGAGGTGGGAAGATAAGGAATTCCCATTTTCCTGGGACCCTGAAACTCTGTGGAAGGTTATGGTTCATCCACCATCACCGGTGGGAAAATCTGCAGTCAAGACTCAATCACAGACTTCCTAAGTCTCTCTCCAGATGGGCTTACACTGGATGATGACCCTTGCCATGGGATCCTCTGGCAGGGGCAGGCAGCCACTCTGAGAAAGAACAGTTTTGAGATGGAGGGGTCAGACGCTGTGTCCAGACCTCTTTGGGTCTTCCTTCCTCCTTTGCCCACACTTCTTTCAGATTTCTGTTCAAAGTCACTCTTGGTCCTCATCTAAGAAAAGTCCTTCCTACTCTCCACTCCCCTCCACACTCCCCTCTACCCCCACACCCTCAATGCCCAGCTCCTGCCTGTCTCTGGTTGGTCGCATAGCTCCGTCCTCTCTGACATCACGACATACATTCTTTTACTGACTCCTTGCCTATACTTAACAGAGCTTTCTGAACTACAGGATTCTGCTTTTTTTTCTGGCTATCCAATACCCTGGGAACCTATCCATGACTTAGCCCACTCTAGACTTCTGAGCCTTGGTCCTTTGGGCGGGTCCCTCCCAGGCCTGTCGTGTTCATGTTTTGTAAGCCTTTGTTCATTCGGTTCATTTTGCAAATGAAGAAACAGTAGCCCAGAAGGGCAAGCATGACTAATGTAAAGTTCCACCAGGAGCTGCAGAAACAAGGCTGCTTGAATCTCCATCTGTTTTCACTTTCTACCTCTAGCATCTTCACAGGGATGTGTCACCCGCCTGGGGGTTAGAAATGATTCTTGGGAAATCTTAACTCTCCCTATTCCCTGTGCACAGACAGATATGTAGTTCATAAGCATAGACTGATACCTGTAGCTTTCTAAAAACGGTTCTTGGGGTCAGGATGAAAAAAAGTGAGAATCCTTGACCCTGAGCTTTCATAATTTTCTTTGTGAAAATTTCCTTTTGATGCTACTACTTTATGGTGATGGGCTAATATAGAAGGCATTCAGCTTTATTTAGCAAGTTTTGAAGGAGGAAGTATAGAACTATTGCCTGCAGCCTTGGCTTCCTCCAGTGAGCCCTCTCTAAGTTACCAGGGTCTTACCAGGGTCGTTCTAACCCATGGGCAAGTCCCCTAAATGTTCTAAGTTCTACCACTCCTCTGAGTCGCTTTAGAATCTGTTCTCCCTGTGTTGAGCGATGCTCCACAGTCCTTCACTTTGGGCAAGGGAAGCATCTCAGCCCCAACCTGAGCTGCCAAGCAGAAGCCACGATACTAGAAGGTGATACAGCGAGAGAGCGAACGGGGCCCTTTTCTTGCTGTCTTTATCATCTTCCCTCCTCCATCCTGTGGTCTGTGGTTCTCTCTGTTAGAGAGGGACAGAGGAGCTGCTGACACCCAAAAGGGAAAGGACCCTTTGGCTGGGTTTATGGCTCAGAGGGAATGGGCTGGAAAACCCATGTTTCTCATAACTGGCACAGGTTGGCTATTTGCAGTAGGAGAGGAGACAGAAGTGAGTGGAACAGACTTTCTGCCCTGGAAAGACAGCTCAATTTCAGAGCCCCTCTGACAGTGGATCATGGGCTCCTAATGGGGCTATGTCAGTGCAGCAACTATACAGTGTATGTATTCTTGACTTCTTTTTTAAAAGTGTTCTTTGTGTTTCTCTCCTCTCTGTCTGTCTATCTGTACCCCCCCCTCTCTCTCTCTCTCTCTGTGTGTGTGTGTGTGTGTGTGTGTGTGTGTGTGTGTGTGTGTGTAATACAGGGACCAGATGATACAGGGACCAGAGTTCGATGTCACTTGTTTTCCTCTCTTGCTCTCCGTCTAAGTTTGGGAGAGGGTTTCTGACTGAACCTAGAGCTGGCTCACTGTTTTGTTTCTGTTAGAGTGGGGAGCCAGCACACTCTTGGGAGTCTACTCGTCTCTGTCCCCCCAGAGACATGCATCAAAAGGACCAGCACAAGCACATGAGTGCAGAGGTACATTTTCCTGCTTGTCCAGCAAGATCTTTACCCTGAGGGTCGTCTCCCCAGCCCTGACTTATTTATTTTTAATGGTTTACACTAAGATCTTCCCCGACCTTACTGGAACATGCCACATAGCATGACCCAGCACGGAATTATCCCAAGGCCCTACCTCGGCAGGTCCTGTTGTCTGTGTGGAGGATGTAGCCAAAGCGACAGGAGCAGTAGTAGCCGCCGATGTAGTTGTGGCAGTAGTGGTCACAGGACAGCTCCTCATCTTCCCTTTCCTTGCACTCATCCACATCTGTGGGGCAGCCAGAGCCTCCCATCAGCCACCACATGTGTGATGATTAAACCATATTTATAAAACACTTAAGGTCACTCATTGTTTGGGAAGGGTCACACCTTTCTTGCATTTGATTCTGTGTAAAGCTCAGAGGTGGTCGTTGTCGCCATTCATCAAATGAGGTAAGTAGAACACAGAGACGTTAGGCAACTTGCCCAAGATCTCAGAGAGCTAGGTTTGAACCTCACCAATCTGAGTCTTGGTAGAGGTAGTTACTACATGGTTATGATAGTTGATAATTACCACCCTGGGTCGCCAGCCTTATCCTGTGGATGGTGAAACTGAGACAGCTTGGCTCACCACCACACCCCATGCCCTCCGTCCCTGATATAGATTGAGTCCTGTCCTAGATGTTTGAGCATCCGTTTCTCCTATAGGCATATAAGTGGCCAGTAAGTCTATAAAAAAGATGCCCACCATTATTAGTATCAAAGGATACAATTAAAGCCACACATATTCACCACAGTAAATAAAGATGAGGGAAAATGATAGACAGCATTTAATGTTGATGAGGACATGGAGCCACCATAAATGTCATACACTGATATTTTCTTTGGAGAAAATCTGGCAATTTCTTATAAGACTAAACACAGCTGTCCTCAAACCAGTAAGTCTCCTTATCTTATAAGGAGTGTAAAAAACTACGCAAAGCCTAGGTATCCCTCGATGGGGAATGCACAAAAGCATTACAGTGTATCCATTAACATTGTGCAGCACCTTCTGTCCAGGGAGCTACAACACAGACGAATCTTAGCAACTTTATACTATCCCCAACTGTATTATATTCTGATGTTCATTTCAAAATACAAGAAATGCATATGAAAGATTTGTACATTTTACTTTATATTCTACAGTGAAACAATACATTATTACTAGGTGTTGAACAAGGAAGTGATATAATGATGTCTGCCGTTACTTTGAATATATCAAAACAGGATTAATTGTTGGCTGAGTGGTAGCTAGTTAGACAAGTGGATCTGCGATACAAAAATGCAGGAAGTCACCGCAGGCAGAATCCACGGGTGGGTGTCATTAAGGCGAGAGCCCAAGGCAGTGTTCATCTCTAGAGACAAGGGGAGACCTGATGAAGAGGTGACTTACCTACAGCCATGTAGTGGGCGTCAAAACCTGTGAATCGTTCCTCATTGGAGAAATCTGACCGGAAAGTGACAGACATAAAAGAACCAGGCGAAAGAACCACTTCCTGGCCCGGGGTCTGCTCGGTATCGGTGGTCTCCCTGCCACAGAAGGTTGCCAGCACCTGGTCTTCGGTTTCTACCTTTGGGGTCAAATGAAAAGGGGTAAAATGAGTGCTTTCCCATGTCAGCCTCTCTCTGGATCTCCGAGAAGACCGAGGACAGGGCTGGCCACTAGCAGATGAGGGCAGAGTTGGAAACTCAAACAGAGGGAGCTAGGAACGGTCAGATCTTCAGACCGCATGGGACTGGTGTAAGCGGAAATGTGGTCATGTGATCAGTTCCATTCGTTCTGTTCGATTCCCTCAGCAGGCACTTGGTGTGCGCAGCCTCACTGCCGTCCGAGTGAGTTATTCATTGAAAACAACTCCGTGGACAACTTGAAAAGAGCTAGATAGCCTCACAAACGGATTCTACATGCAGCAGGAACCTAACCACGCTAACAGGGAAAAGAAACACTAGCCACAGTAAGTCAGTCACAGAGCATCCAGGGTGTGCCTGCCACCAAACAAAGCGCGAGGAGTCAGGGTGGTGAAAGCTCTGAGGGATGGTGGTGTTGTGCCGAGCAGACACAAGTGGAGCTGGAACCGTGTGATGAGCGAATTCACAGAAGCAGTCAGGGCTTGAAGGCTTCCCAGTGCAGCACAAGCTACTGGACAGTAAGAGTGCTTTGTTTTAATAGCCATTTCCCCAGCCCGCGGAATAGAACCTGGCACACAGTTATTTATCCAATAAATATTTGCTAACAAAAACTAAAACTTCAAGACACGTTATGAGGACTCCGAGGAGCCAGAGAGTCGGTGAAAATTGCAGGAGGAGACTGTGTTGGAAAGGACATTGCAGCCCGTTGTGGTTGACCTTTGGTGACGTCAATGCTGCGAGTGGAAGACATTAACATTTTTTGAGCGAGAAGTCATGTACTCATAACTATATTTAATAGGTAGTCCTGAAACATTTAGAAACTGCTTTTGGAGGCGTCCGGAAATTGCATGCGTGTACATATTGAAATCAGACTCAATTTTTCCCTCCTTGATAAAAGAGTTCCTTACTTTGGAAAAGCCAGGGACCCTGTGAAAATTTGGATAACAGAATAGAGATAATCTGTTGCTTGCCGAAAGCTGACTTTTCGTGTCTGATTTGGAGAAACAGCTGGTTGCCAGTGTTATTCGTCTATGTGCATTTAACCTACTTCCTTACCCGAGCGACTTACAGCTCGCTTGACTCCTTTCAGCTTGTGTTTCTGTTTGTTAACATCTGCACTGATGTTTTAACCAACCTACAGGAAAAGATCCTGCGGAGAATGGTTTCTGTCACTAAAAGAAAGTTCTCAAAGGCCGTCTGTCTTGAGTGGCTTCTAATGAGTCCATTGTTCTGTCCCATAGCTAGTATGGCAGAATATCTTGACATCTGACACTTCTGTTTTGAAACTAATGGTTTATTTATTTAAAATAAGAAGGAAGGCAATTTGCCCTGGCAACAAAACACAAGGACAATTAATCACTAGTGTTGGGAACTGAAGTGTAAACAGAAGATGAGCTCAGGGCCTTGCTATTTGTTCTCTCCCTGCAGATAGTAGCGATCTCCCACAGACTCAGGCTGCAGAATGTGCCTTTCTCTACACAGCTGAGCTGCCACTCCTCGGCCTTCCAGCTGCTATTGTGGTTAGTGGGGGTTTCCAGATAACTGAAAGTTTTCTAACAGTCATCCTTAAAATCCTTTTCTATTAGGAGAGAGCGCTCGCTTTCAAATAAGAAGTGTTTTATGTGAACCATTATTTCCTTAAGTAGAATACACTAAGCTCTCCTTGGTGAGCTCCAACATCACAAATGTCAAACGCCACTATACTACATTTGAGTGGGACCCTCGGGATACTGAACCCATCTATTGTTTGCCCTGTTCGGCTGTAGGCCTCTGTAGGTTTTATATCTCTTTTACGAAGTGGTCTACTTAGTGTACAGAAGTAGCCTTACTTTCCATCTGCCCGTTTTTAATGTTATGAACTAGAACCCATTGATACTGCTCTTGTTGGAATTCAGTAGAAAGAAGATTTAATGGATTTAGAAGAAGGACAGGTGGAAGAGATTCTTCCGTGGGTAAATGCAAAAGCCCCAATGTTCTAACCTGGCGTTAGCGGTTTCCAGCCCCGTAAGAGAATAGACCTGTAGGTCTGTAGACATCTCAACACACAGATCTATGATGACTGGTGAAGATCAGCGAGTTTACGAACCCTGTAGAAACCATTGAAAATTGAACACCAATGAACTGTCAGGACTTAAGCAATAAGGACTCCAGCCCAGAAACCTTTCTGTAGCCTGGAAGTCCTGCAGCCTCTTGGGTTTTGCAGAGGGCAGGGCACAGGCTCTTTCAAGCAAAGTCAGCCACAGATAATCTGGGATAGAGAGCTACTGGGGACCTAGAATGGCTTTCCTCCCTCCTCACAACTTTTGGGATTAAGGCTTTTTTCAAGATGGTAAGCGTTCACCACCCGAGGGCTACCCCAGGCTAGAGAACAGGAATGTATGCTCTAGCAGAAAGCCAAGAAAACTGAGTCATAGGGATTTGTAGAAGCAGACAAGAGGCAGCCTGAGGTCCTAAGAATTTAGCCTGCAGCCCAGAATAGAAGCGGGGCATCCTGCTGAAGAGGAGGACCTGCCAGAGATTCAGTTTCTCTTCTTCCAGAGGAAGCCGAGGCCCAGTGGGGAAGTGAGTGCAGAGAGCAGAGAGATAACACTGAGCACTCCTGATATCATGTTTTGCTTTTGAGATGGTCCCGGGACTCAGGGAAGAGGCATCAACACAGGGAGTGTGACACAGAGTGTGACAAAGGACACAGGCACTCAGCCAAACAACTTTCCTGGCTCTAGAGCCTCTTGCAACCTTATCTTGGGCTCATGTTTTTTTTTTCCTCCCAGAAAGAATGTGGCTGAGTGACAGCTCGAGCCGTAACCTAAATAGAAGTCTTGGTGACCCTGGTAAACATTTATATCCCACTGTTACAAAGGGCTGCAAGATCATTTGCCTCTGAGTATAGCAAGATTGAGCTGTGGCTTCTGTTTTGACTGCCCTTGTATCTGGGCTCATCGTATCAGTGTGTCGGGGGTAACTTATCATGTGAAAACATGGAATGCATAACTGGAGGCCCCTGTGACTGACGATCACAGACTCTGCACTTCCCATTTCGTAGGATGGCAACTGTCTTGTTGTGAGCCATTATTATTTAGGGCATGTGGCTGCGTGTTGTCAGTTTGGTTTCTTTTAACTTAATTGTCCTGATTTCTGTCTGGACTATAATATGAACACTGCTAAGAATGACTTATTCTGTGACATGAGCTAGCAAGCATGCGTCCTGCCTTCGGGGATGTGAAATTTAGTAGGAAAATAATAGAAATGCTCAAATGAGTGCCCTATGATATTGCCAGGGCGTAATAACTGTACTGAAAACGGGCAGCCTTGGGCTTTAAGGAAGGAAAACAGATGTGTCCAGCTGAGAGGGTCCAGGAAACCTTTAGGGACTACTAGACATAGCTCAGTTGTAGAGCACTCACAGGCGACACCAAAACCCTTCTGAAACCTACTCTGGGCCCGTGAAGAACATTTCAAGCTTATTTTAGGCAGACATCAGCATCCGTGCTGAAATACCTTATTAATAATTTAGCTGATCTGGGGCCTTAGGATTTCCTTCCTGTATAATTCTAGGACTGTTCTAAAGAGGAGCTTGTGCAAATCTGGAAGGCAGTAGCCATTACTCTGATAATGTTGCTTTGGGCAAATGGAGAGGACCTAGTACGTTCTGACTTGTCTTCTTATCCCTCTACTCTATACCCAGCTCTCCCCTCCCACTATAGGCTCCGAGGAGCAGCAGGGGCCCGGAACTGCCATCAGATATGTGGATGTGGACCTTGAAAGGTGCTGTCGTCTTTGAGCCAAGAGTTCTAGAGATCTCCTTAATTAGATTCCTTTGTAGATGTCAACCTTTCCACGAAAACCAGGGCTTTAGGAGAACTGCTTGGTAGCTTCCTCTGTGTCCCTCAAACTTCCCACTCCCAACATTCTTCTCCCAACTCCCCTAATTCTTCCTACAAATGAGCTCTAACATTCATGATCTTACATGCTCACAGAGACTCTGATTCAACTCTCCTGATTGAATGGTGACAGGCAGCAGAATGCTGGAATGTCCATGGCCATTAGTTTGGGGAAGTATAATGAACTCAAGAAGAGTGGTAAGGAAACCACTATTGGAGTCTTGCTAAAAAGAGCATGCGAGCCCTGTGGTGGGGAATCAATTGGGAATTCAGTTGTGGTGGCTTAGAAGATGAGCATCAGTACAGTGGGTTGGTATTTCTGGTAAGAAGACAGCTATGGAGTACTACGTGTGGGCATGCGCCGTTGGCTGTGCACGACCTAGTTATCAAGAAGAAGCAAGTATCCACTGAGCTTTCAGAAGTGTAATGACCTAGAGAGGACTGGGAAGGGGTTGGGGATTGGTCCTTTCGCTAGAAAGAAAAGTAGCTGCAAGGTAAGGGTGAGGTCAAAGGCGTGGTGTTAAGGACCTGTGTGTTGACCTCTGAAGGACTTGAGGCTGAGTGTGGAATGTCCTATCACCCAAACCAGAGGTCAGATATGACTCTTACAGACTCTGAAGTGCCCTCTAAGCACAAAAGCCACCTGGGAAAACAACCCTGCTCGTCATTGTTTGCTGTTGTTTTGTTGTTGTTTTATATAAAGAATTCTATTCTCGAATCAAGAAGACTCAAAAGAGACATTAAGGGGAACGTACCAGCTTCAACTAGAAATGACGGGACAATTCAAATGAGATGAGATTGGGTTCAAGTAGGTTGAGAGCTCCTGGGTACAAACTTGAGCTCTGACTTAGGGGAAGGAAAGGATGTCTTTGAAGGTGGAATTATGAAGCCAGACGCAGAACCAAGACAGTAATCCATAGCCACAGAGAGCATGGGACTGGGACTCCTGTTCAGAGAGCAGAACTGGGTCCATCCCTAAAATCTTGAGCAGACAACACTGATATTCCCATCCCTTCCACTTTTCGGAGAGGACTCTACTACGTCCATCTTATTCTTTCATCACAAAGAGAATCAGGCACTCTGGCACTGTGGGCCGAATAACTTTCCCTGCAGGTTCAGGGGTCTGTGTCAAAGAGAAGCTGCACACACACGCCCGCTCTGAGTGTTTCATCTGCACATAGACACGGTTTAGATAATGGGACCCCAAACTTCAAGCCTGATCCCATTATGCACTTAGACGAAATTCTGCTTAGTGTTTGGAAAGGGCATGAGTGGTTTTGTCCTGAGTCTGTGGTATATCGTTTCTCAGAGAACCTGCAGCTGGCTCCTCCCTTCCTGAACACAGAGCCTTCTGCCATGTGACTTTGCTGCTCCTGGGCTGAGCTCCTGGACTGGTGACTGGTGCTGACAAAAGGACATTGCATGTTCGAAGGAACATGCATTTTCTAAACTGAGGCTGCACAGTTTTGTAGCTACTGACAAAGACTCTTTGCTTGTCTCAGCTGTAGTGAAGCTTCTGAATTCTCTGTTAAGCACACGTGTGCAAAATCCACTGTTAGCGAGATCCCTGCAAAGGCCATTTGGAATGGACTCCTCTGTCCATGCTCTTAGGTACCTGATGTGTTTTCTTAGCCTGCACTGGTCTCCAGGGATGTTTCAGCAACCTGACCTGGCTTCAGCAAGCAGCTTGTTCCATCAGATTATCTACAATATCTACCAACCCTGATGTTTCCCACTAATCATTTTTTTTTTTACCCTGTGAATTTCTATACCTCAGCTGTATTTGGAACAGGGTGCGAACTCTAATAGTAGAACTAGATACAATAGTTAAGTTCATGTGAACTTTGTAAACATTCCGGAGTCCATTTGGTGTCAGATTAATTGAGAGTTAGCAAAAGCCTGGAAATATTCTTAGGAAATTTTTAGCAAGGAAATCACCATCATTGCAATCCTTAGACGGGGGTAATGTTCCTGAGTAGAGCCTACATGCTATTCTTTTAATGTTATTCTTTAGTTGTTTGGTTTTTGTTTGTTTGGTCGGTTGGTTGGTTTGTTGCTGTTGTTTTTGTTTTGTTGTTTTGTTTGTTTGTTTGCTTGTTTTAAGACAAGGTTTCTTCTCCATGTAACCTTGTCCTGGATCTTACTCTGTAGACCAGGCTGGCCTCGAACTCACAGGGATCCACCTGCTTCTGTCTCTAAGTGCTGGGATTAAAGGCTGTGCCACCACTGCCCAGCATAATATTTTTATTTGTTAGTTGACTCTTTTCCCTTATCACTATTTCACATCTGAAACCCTACTCTGAAGTCACCACAAGAAGAAACCTTAGGATGCCCATTGGAGTATAAAAGTGATGGGGGCTGGCAATGCATTTCTACAAGCAATTCCTAGAACACCCAGTTGACTCCCTTTAACCACCAGGTGAGTATGTGAGATAATTTTGTACCTATGAACCTCAGTGAATCTCTGAACAGTGTTGATGCTTAGTTGACCCTAAGCTAACCCAGGAAAGGACCATTCCACTCAGCCCAGATCAAATTCCTGACCACAGGAGTCTGAGGAAATGGAATGATACTCAGCTACGCAGGGCTGGGGTGGTTTGTTACAGTGAAAGAGAATTTGTGGGGACAAGTCTGTGAAAGAAGTGTTTGGGGACGATGAGTAAATCTGACATTTGTGAGTGGACATTTTGAGTATGATGATCTAGTAGATTCCTGGGGTCTTAAAAGCCACTCACTCTTCATCTTTAGCCTTTTCTACACCCTTAACCATAAACCAAGGATACCCCCTACACTAGCATCTGAGGAAATAAGAAATGTGTACCTTCCAAGGCTGATCAGACCACTTGATTGAATTTACAGTTATTCCTTGGTCTTCTACGTGGGGATGTAACCTTGTTTACACACATACGTACACTGACTAAACATCACCAGAGTACAAAGCAGAGGGAATTCGAGTCAAACTACAGGTAATTCTTCTTTGCTTTTAGACTTAAAAGAAACTTGGGCTTGAAGATACATTGCTCTAATAAGCCAGACTTGAATGACAAATATGTAATATATTTCCCTTCATAGGCAGAATATATATATATGAACCCCAATGGACCCAAAAGTATACTGGGGCATTTGGTTAGAAGGGAACCATGTTCACCGGCAGGGACCAGGCCGGTGGATGACACATTAGTCTTGCAACTCTAACAAGTGGCTGCACATTTCAGTTAAAGAAAATGGTGGAAGCAAATTAAGTAAATGTAGCCGACACCAGACGATATCCCGAGCCTGAAGGGAAAGGTGATCGCTGGCATATCAGCGATCGTTAAAAGGCTCTTGAAAGCCAGTCCTGTGAAGTCACATAGCTGGGAGATTTTAGTTGACTTCAGATAGATGTGCTGGGGTGGACATGGGGGTGGGGGCGGGGGTGTCAATGCTTCAGTCCTGGCCCCACACCATGTGGCCTTAAAAAAACAAATGATGAACAGCCAGGAGTGGTGGCTCATGAAGGGGATCTCTGTGAGCTCCAGGATGAGGGAGATACACAGCGAGACAACATTGTCTCAACGAATAAACAACTCCCTAAATAAAAACAAACAAATAAGACGGTGACTCATCTTTATTCCTGTGCAACATCTTCAGCTCTGTGCTACTTCACCTAGTCCTGAGTACGTAATGAGTGTGACTCAGAGAGACGTCACGGTTTCAAGCAGAGACAGGTCATATGAATTCCTCAAAGGCTACACAGCCTGTGCGTAGCAAACGTGAGATAAAATTCACATGACTTCCAACTCTGGTCAAATAATTGGAATCAGACAATTGTATCAACTGTCAGAGTTGGAAAGGAGAGTTGAAGTGTACACTTTTTATTTCCTAGGTGGGGAAACTGAGTCTGGTTTTACGTTACATCCTAATGGCCCTAGTGTACTGATACCCCCCACGCCCCCCAGTGGTCTTATTTTACTGTATTTTTCAGCTAACCACAGTAAAACCTCTTAACGGAGCTTGACAACACCGCAGGAAGGTCCTGTCTCTGTGCAAAGGGCAGACACCATAAAGAATGAGGGGGCCTGAGAAAGAGCTCCCAGGTCCTGAGAGACTGTGGCTGCCACCGGTGCCAGGAAGGATAGCGAACTGAAGAAACCAGCATGGGCAGGGAGAGAAGAAAGGACCGGCAGGGGAGGGGCCTGGCCCGGAGCCTGGGAATTGGTATCCAGGCTTCCCGCAGGTGGGAGGCAGCAGTGCCCCACATCTCGGTTGGAGGGCTGGAGCAGGCTGCAGTGGGACAGCGAGGAGGCTCCCGGACAGTAGCTGGGAAGGAGAGCCAGCGTGGATTTACAATCCGTCCAGCTTGTGAACGGCTCAGAATCCTCCCTCTCACCTCTTCCTGGCTTGGGGGCTGCTCATTCACATGCAAATCCCTGTAGTGTAGGGTGGTTGGGCCCCACGGCTCAGGGCAGGAAAACAGCTTAGGGACAGGATGAAACAAAGGACGGCTGTGTTAGATAGCACGGGCTGCCAGGCTCAAGGTATGTCACAGTCTGGACTGGGGGGTGGCGGTGATCAGCCCGGCTTTGAGTAACCTCTCCAGCAGTTTGCAGGAACGGAGGAGCGATACTGCCACAGCTCCGAACCCTATCCTAACCCACCCTGTTTATATCCTCAAACCCTTGCACAGAAATTCTTCACCTGGACTGGCAATACCGATCCTAGGGCCCTGGGTCCTTGTCACAATTCTGCTGTGTTGCGCTGTGAATCCGGAAATGCCTATTAGCGTACAAGAGCCAACTGTCAACTTTTCTAGGATTTTGCCCAAATTGTTAAACAGTCACACAACCATCCTTAATTGCTAAGTTCCCCCAAATGACAATTAAACAAACTATATTATAAATAAATAAATTCTACGAAAACTCATCATTTCTCATTTATTTTACCATTGTTCCACCATTGTTTCTGGGGTTTTAATGTCCTTTGTATTCAAAAGAAGAATGACGTGCCAAGATCCATCCCTTGTCCATCCCACGCCCCCTACTTTCCTTCAATTACGAATGCTTGTATCATTGTCCCCAGGCCTCAGCTTTCCAGAACATACAATCTGCATTAATTATTAATTAATTATTAATAAACCAATTAATATATTAGCCTCCGAGAGTCAGGGCAAAGGAGACATCGGGTGTAGAAGCAGCTGTCAGACTAGTTTGACAGCTACAGCATCTTGCAAGAGCCCCATTCCCTAGCCTTCCTCCCTGGCCTATCTACCCTCTTGCCAGGCGTCCTTTCTAATTCCTTCTTCATACACAGCAGACATTTCCCTTCCTGCGTGGGATGCTTTCTCTCCAGGAAACACAAGACTAAGATCTTCTTTGTTATCTTTGCTCAGATATTCCCTTGGCAATGAGGCTTCCCTGTCTCCCTTGTTCACGGCCCAGCACGCGCCTCAGCTCCCGTGGGCTCAGCTTCCGTGGGCTCATTACTCAGCGGATAAAATACAGGGGCCCAGATCCCGTACCTTAAAATTGTAGCTGCCTAGCATTTCCTGATTGAACACCTTTCCCACTTTCCTCGCCTGTAAGGAAAGTTTAACTTCTACCTTCTTGCCAAGCAGTTTCCTGTGGACACACAAGGACACGGACTCGTACCCTGTACACAGTGCCCTAGAGAGAGAGAGAGCGTCTACGTCACACGGGTCCATCCACATTCACTGGCTTTCCTGGACCCGTGTGAGGCTCTTCCTTCTCACCACCCCAGAGACTGCGTCGTTTGCATTTCCTGCTTAAAATAAGATCTGGTCACACTTTCTGAAGTTCATTTTCACTTCGTTCTCTTCAGTTAGCAGGCCCCCAGTGGGAAGAATCCTGCTTGGGCTACAATTATCACTCAAGAGAAACTTCATCCATTTCTCACTTCCTTCTGAGGCCAAGGCCTCCTGTTCAGTCCCAGAGAATGAGCAGAGCCACAGCAGTAGCTGGGGTCAGCATGGCCCAAGGTTCATGAGCATGGTCTAAGTAAACACAGAGCTGCAATGAAGTCAGAGACTGAGGTCAGCGGCCTTCTATCTTAATTATGCAGCAGGATGCAAACTGACCCATGTGACTTGGGGAAAAAGACACTGGGTCTCAGAGCAGGGAAAATACTAAGGACATGGCAAAGCCAGCGGGTATCCTCCCATTCCTGAGAGAGCTGCACCCTGAACACACTGGTGACTTGCCCAAGGTCTTATCCTGAGCCAATGGGTGATCTCTAGAATGGTGTTCTTTCCTTGCCACAATACTTGTGCCTTTTCGGTCCTGTCCAGAACACAGTCTGCTACTAGAGAAGACACAGACACAACCTTGAATTTCCATGGCTGGCAGTTTAGTGGGAACGACTGGGGATGTAATGTATATGCACCCATGTCAGACATATCAACTGAGCACTTCCTATCCTTTCTACTGCAGACTCCGTTCCTTATTATTTCTTAAAAGGATTGCCCTCTCAAAGTCAGGACAAAGGACAAAGTTATTTAACAGAAGCTGGACAAAACAGGAACCCTCGAAACCCTTGATGCCATATTACAAATTTCACTAAAATACCAGAATAGATAAACTGTTGCCTAAGAAATAAATGCATGGCTGAGAGACAAGCCTAGGCCCTTTCCAGAGTAGAATCAGCCTGAGAGGTGCTCCAAGGGAAACAAAACCACATCTTCATCCTGCAAAGACCAGGTACTGAGACTTGGCTTTTCCAGAGAGACTTGGGCAGCTCTGTTTGTGCCTCAGTTTCCTTCTTTGTAAGCTAGGTATAATACCTGTGTCTTTTTATTTCATGAGAAGAATTGCATGCGGCAGTCGATTGAAAACTGCTGTCAAAGTGTTGATGGTAAGACACAGCCCCCTGCCTTTAAACAGCACTTTCAAAACACATAGTAGGAATTACCCAGAAAGCAAGGCAATGTGAATAGAGGATGGTTATATTCACAGAGCAGCAACTGATGCCAGATGTGTCCCTTGCTATCTTTCTTACATCCCTGCCTGGCTTAGCTAATTTGCATTGGACATAGGTCTCTGAAGCCTTTTCCCCATTCACATTCCCAGTGAGCCCAGGAGAAGGGGATCATGAGATCGCCATTTTACAAGATACCATCCAGGAAACAGCTGTCATAGATCTCACAGTTTCTCAAACCTAGACTCAGACCACTGAGTCTCATTGCCATTTTTAGCACATTTCACTAAGATCACACCACCTCGGGCTGTGAGGAAGACACTATGCACATTCTAGATTTTTTTAAAAAAATGGACAAGCCCTAGCTAAGGGATGAAGAAGCTTGGCCAAGGGGTCTCAGGCATAGTGACTCAGTTGATTTCATCCTTATGTCTGGTTAAACCTCATCCTAAAATCTGGATTAGCATTTCCAGTTGTGGTCCAGACTCAGTACTCATGCCCCATGCCTTCTAAACCTGCTTGGCCCGTGCAGGTTCCCAATCACCATGCCCAGGGACAGTAGTTACCGGAAGGTCAGAACCCGGGTTAGAAGCTCTCATTTCTTTTTCCTCTCCAACGTGCTCCATTTCCTGTGATGTACAGCTTTCTGCAGAGGCCTTGTGAGCTTCCTCTAGACACATGTTCTATCCAACTGACACACTCAATCTAGTCAATAGGTTCCCATTATGGCCTCTACCTAAGTCCTGTATTTATGTATCTAGATCAAACTTACTCAAACATGCTGCTGACTATGTCACCTCCATGTCCCCTGTCCTCAGTTTATAGCTTCCCATTGGAAATCCTACACTCAGATGCCAGATGATGTCACACTGAAAGTACAAAGGACTTTCTTTAGACAGAAACATATTTTGCACATTAAATGCAGACAGACATTCTTCATTCCACAAAGAATGTTTTCAAATAATTTTCCTTGAAATATACGCCTCTCTGGCACTTCTCTGTTTCCTTTTTTTTTGGGAGGGTAGACTCCCTGGCAGGGAAAGTTTTACATTCTTTACTACAAGGAGGGTGCAAGCAAGAGATGAGAATGTTTGGGCACTGGAGTGGGAGCTCTGACTACATCAACTCTATAGGCTGCCAGTTGCTTGTCTCTCAATATTGCCAGCATTTCTAAGGGAAATGGTGATTTTTGTGTGAGATCGCAAAATCTATGTTGATATCATTTCTATTTTTGTTTTTGCTACTAATTTCTCTTCTCAAAACAGAGTGAGGTCATCTAACACCGGCAAACACAATGTACTGATGAGTCAAGTCAACCTGTTGATCACGTGTTTATGACCATGGTGTGCACGCTAAAGTCTCCAAATCAACACAACCAGTTAGTCTTTTGTCTATCACTCTGGATGGCCATGTTTAAAGCCAAATTTACTGCATGTTTTCTTAGTCCCTCGCTACATAATTGTTCTAGGCTTTTCTTGTGTCTCTCCCTAAGACATATCAGCCCTGAATATTCTCCCTGTCTCCACCAGTACATCCATTTCAATCTCTGAGCCCTGGTTAACTGCCCATACAGTTCATTCCAGGAAGCACCATGCTGGCCCTCTACTCAGCCTTATCGAAAACACCGAGATCTTCTGACCATACAGAAGTGGCCACTTACACACATGTGTATTGCCTTGTGTCTCTTGTGCAGGTTTTAAAATTGTAATTATGTAATTGTCTCGTTACAGCCTTTGAAATTGTGAATTTCTGGTGGGCAGGACTATACTACTTGTCCTTGGGTACCCAGGTTTGGCAGTGTTCATCTTAGGGATAGGCTATCTATGGAATCTTGGGCTTCATAAGAAAATGTGTAGGTACAGAAAGATCGTAAGATTAGCATCAGCCGAGAGATACTTGAAGATGATGCCTCTGAATTTCTACAGAGGGCAGACTTATGGGAAAGACTGATATCTGAGAGGTATTTAGGAGAACATTGCAATGTATTAGGGAAACTGACTAAGGACGGGAGGCTAAGGGGCTCAGAGTGGAAAGGACACAAGAAATATTCATTATATAAGGGATGCAAGGTTAACAACATAATGGGGCACTGCATGTTTTGGACACTTAGTAGCTACTAAGTTTTGGGGTTGGGAATTGAGAGAAAGCAATTGAGGAGAGAAACGCAGACAGAAAGATAGATAGATAGATAGATAGATAGATAGATAGATAGATAGATAGATAGATGATAGATGTTTAGATAGATGTAGGTAGATGATAGATAATAGATAGATAATAGATAGATAGATAATAGCTAGCTAGCTAGCTAGCTAGATAGATAGACACTGAACTGGAGTGCTGCATGCCTTTTTCGTAACAAGGAGTTGGTCTGAATGAACTTGGAATGGGAGGTGTAAATGGTGTGAACTTCTGTGCCTGAAGGTTTGCGTTCCCACAATTCTCACCTCGTGATGCCTTTATAAGTCAATCATTTGATCTGATGCTCAGTTAAACTTAATTTGTTGCAATTTCTGGGGAAATCCTGTATTTTCTGTCTATATAATAGAATTTAACTGTAAGAGAGTTGTAACAATTTGACTACAGGTAACATTTGCTACATATTGCAACTTAAAACCTAGGTATTCATTAGATAGGACTCCTATAGCTTGATTAATTTAAAAGAAGAAAAGATAGGGTTTCCACATCTAACCTCATGCTCACCTGGAACTGGATATATAAGGCTGGCCTCAAACTCACAGTGATCCACCTGTCTGTGCCTCCCACATGATGGGCTCAAAGATGTGCAATACCACTCCAGACAAGATCAACAATTTTCAGATACTGCCCTAGGCCTGAGATGGGCCAGTTTATCCTTCCCCACTCTTTTGACACGATGACGATGGATTGGATTTTGGTTTCTAAGGTCTTTGAATACTGAGCTTAGGTGGATTTATGGACCATGTAAATCAGCTTCCTGTTTGACAAGGGAAGGGAGGATGGACAAAGAGAGGTTCCTTCTAAAAGAAGCCACTTGCCTAAGGCTAATGTCGTAGTATAGAATGATAAGCAGAATTGAGGCTTCCAACCTCAGGGCTCAGCATCTCTACTGGGCCCTTCGTCTGCAGCACCCACCAGCTGTGAGTCATATGCCGCATCTGTGCACTGCAGGACTCCACAGTGACAGCACATTCCAAGGAAGCAGATGTTGCTGTGCAGATGTGCACATGTCCTGAAGACTGAGGATGGCAGGAAAGCAGACTAGCGAGGAATCCCCATAATTGTGAGCATCCGACTCACAGCGCTGAGGTCCTGTTTTGCCTTGGACTGATGACATGAGGTGTCAGCAGTTCCCTCACGGTCACTCTGAAGGACATGAGTAGCAAAAGAGCTCCATGGATGTGGGTTAGACTGGAAAGGGTTCATGTGAGTTGGGTGGTCTTTTAAACCGACCCCTTCGCTCCAAGGAAAATTCAGCTATGGAGCAAAAAGCCCCAAAATAGTCTGAGATGTTATCTTGCCAAAGGAAACTGATGATATTTTAAGTTACTTGGTAAATATCAGCAGTGGTGTGCTATCTTTACAAGTTCAATTCAGATAGTATCTCACTGAAGCATTCCCTGAAAATATGCAGGCTCTACTTATGTACTAATAATGGCCATGGGACTTTAAGAACTGGCTAAATAATATAGGATAATGAAGACTTGGAGAGGTCATCTGGAAAATTCAGGTAAGTAAGATTGGGAGGTTTAGGGATCATCTCATCCCACTTTTTTTTCCTTCAATTTTCTGCAGGCAGCAACACACATTCCTGAAGGAAGCTCCTTAAGACTTAAACAAGTACACAAGGTTCAGGAAGTTACTGAAACTAACAAGATTCACTAGGCCTTGCGGGTCAGAAGAGAACCTCCCATCTTCTGAGATACCTTCAAGAGTCTTTCCAGCCTGTCTCCAACAGTCTTCAAGTCACACAAGGACCCAGAATGGAGCTGTCATGAGTTGTCACTCAAGCCAAGGTGGGTTTGGGGTGGCTCAGCTGCCTTTGAACCATTGTAACCCCTCCTCCATCATTCTGTAAGTAACCCCAATGATCCCTGGTTCACCAACTTGGACTTAGGCAGAGTCATTCCTTTGATTGGTTAAGGGTTCCTAGCAGGAAGAGTAGACATTTGTTCATGCATCCCTGGGAAAAGTGATCCAATCCTCATTGAACAGATGAACAAATAGGATTTGGGAGAGTAGTGTTGACTTATCCTGGAGCCATGGGATATTTGTGCTTGCGTTCAGTTAGAAAGAGAAGAGACTCTGTCTCATTAACAAGTTAAACGATAAAATATGTACTGGCTGTACACTGGAACCTGGGGTTGAAAGGCAGAACAGATTTCAACTCTGTGTGATACTTTTGGACTCGAGAGTTCAAAGGCAGAGTGTTAGATTTCCCTTTGAATTCTGATCTTCAATCTCTTCTTTTGGCCAATGAGCTACAAACTCAAGCAAGGGGCCTCAAAATGCTGCAGGGTGATCCAGGACAATGAGCAACTAGGGGGAGCTTTAAGGCTCACCCATACCCAACAAGTACACAAGGTTCAGGAAGTTACTGAAACTAACAAGATTCACTAGTTCCTTATCTGTGTTTTTCTGTACTAGGCAAACTTTAAGTTATTATATCATGTTTATGAGAGGAAAAATACTTAAATCACAGTAACATTCAGCACAATCCTATAAAATACGAAGATATGGACTTCTACAGGCCCTGAAGCTTAAGTTTTATGAGTTCTTATCTTTGAGGGCAATTGTATGGCACATATGTGGATGAGTACACAAGGCACTGTCTCTATATGAGTGCCAGCTGCGAGCAGATGTGACAGCATCTTGCAGTGGGATACCTGTTCCTGCCTCACAAGTGCCAGAACCTCGCAGGCAGCTGATACTGATGCTAGGAGGGTATCCCAGACGGTCAACCATGCAAACGCTCTCCCCCATATGAACCCCTCCCCCTGTAGGAATTAGACAAATGTGTCTATTTCACAAGGACTTCAACTCAGCAACTCATTCTGCAGGCTGTCTTAAGTACACTTCCAGCTGCCCAGAGTCCATGTATTTTAGGCTGATCTTTCTTCTTGGGATGTTAGATCTTTTGCATCCCAATAGTCCTATTGTCCATAAAACAGGGCACCCAGACAATGGCAACACCCCAAGCAGCAATGGTTCTAGGATAGTGTCAACATCTGTACACACTGGTGGTTAGGACAATCAGGTGGAATAACCACTGACATCTACTAAACAGAGGCCAGGGAATCTTCAGTGTTGTAAACCCTGCTTCTCAGCAATGTCTATGCTTGGCTCCAGACATCGACGATGCTAAGATTGAGAACCTGGACATGGAACACCATGTGAACATTTGGTGCCATGCTAATGCTCTACAAATAAAACAGTTTGAGGCAGGGGAGGGATTCACAGCTACCCTTGGCATTCCCTGTGCCTCTTGTGATCTTTCATATCCTGGGACTCAGGGGAGCATAGCTTGTGGACTGTTCAGTGTAGCTAAACAAACATGGAGTTCAAACTCACCTGACACGGGTTGGGATCTTGACCTGCCATCTGCCAGATGCACTGCCTTGAGTCACTTAACCTTTCTGGGTTGGTTTTGCTGTGAGATAGGATAGGTGTTCATATCTCATAAACTTTTCTGAGCTTTGAATGAGATTATATAGATAAAGGGGGTGTCTTGAAAATTCACTACTTTGCTGATCATCGGATAGTCTGGTTAATACAAGGTTCACTGTTGATGAATGACAGGATGTGGGGAGGTAAGAGTACACTAGAGTTTAAGGTGTAGAAAGCTGACTTTGGGCTTATTTGGTGAGAACTCTTTCGAGGAAGTCAGAGAACTTTGTAGGTACTTCACGAGGCCAGAGAAATGCTTTTCCAGAAGTCCTGGGGCCAGCACCCACACAGCGGTTCACAACCAACTATAACTCCAGTTCTAGGGGATCCAATACTTTCCTTTGGCCTCTGTGGGCACTGCACACACGTAGTTCACTTATATATAAAATACTCATACACATTAAAATATATACATACATATGTAAAAAGGTAAATCTTTTGGTTTTCATAACTTTCTGAAGTAGGTACTACCTTAATAAACCTGATCTTAGCATATTTTAAACCTTTTCACATCCACTTTGTTATTATTAAAGTTTGTGGGGTTATTTTTACAGACATAATTTGAGTTTGTTCGAAGGCTTTGACCTTCCCCATTGTCCTATCCCTAGCTTCTATTATGTCCTGGAGTTAGAGACATGCCTGTCTTTAACTTTAAAGCTAAAATTTCTCTCCTACGGCAATTCCTAGGATTATTGCCCATATGTTGTGATATTTCCCTGCTTTCTTTATATATTTTTAATATTTCCTATTAAGTCACTTCCCTTCTATGGCTGTGTCCTTTGCTAATAAAAGATAAACTTTTGACAAAACATCTGAGGCCTTCAGAATTACACACTAGCCTTCCTTCTTCAAATCTTGCCTCTTACTGTTGACTGCTGCATAGCCTATAATCTTAAAGCTTTGGTTATTATTTAAGGAAGTTGGCAGTGCTTTAGAATACCTCAGTGTTGGGCTGGAGAGATGGCTCAGTGGTTAAGAGCTGACTGCTCTTCCAGGGGTCCTGAGTTCAAATCCCAGCAACCACATGGTGGCTCACAACCATCTGTAATGAGATCCAATACCCTCTTCTGGTGTGTCTGAAGACAGCTACAGTGTACTCACATACATAAAATAAATAAATAAACCTTTAAAGAAAAAAAAAGAATACCTCAGTGTCTGACATAATTACCATTCTCTGTGGTTTGCTCATCCCTGGGTTTATACTCTTTCTTGGGAATGTTAGAGCAGTGGCTGTTGGATGCATTACAGACATTGAGATTAGAGTATGGAGAAAGTTGTTGTGTCAGCTCTCATAGGCTTGAACTTGGCTAACCACTTCCATTACACCGTTCATTGCATCGTGTCCCTGAGAGTGAGTCTCCCTCACTAGACGCAACCCCATGAAGAAGAATGGTACCTATCCCCGGTTAGAGAGCATCGGAGGTCTCACCTTCACATAGTCATATTCACAAAGGTAGGAGGATTCCAAGTTGAAGTGCATGAAGTAAAGCTGGACCCGGAACCCCTCCGGGACGGTAATATTCCAGGTCACCTCAGAGTCACTCGGATAGGAATCCGGATAGCCAGGGGACTGGATCTGGCCAAACATTTCATTTAGCTCCACAGTATGGGCTGAAATCTCCGTCAGGGTGAGGCACAGAACATGGTAGAGGAGAAGCTGTCTGAAAGACAGGAACCTGAAAGACACGAAAGAGGTTTCACTCACATCAGTGATTGCAGGTTCCCAACTGAAGTAAACATCCGCTGGTCTACTTTTCTCCTCCAGACCTCGCTCGCCTGCTGGGCAGGATGTTTCAAGAAACTAAGTAGATGATTTCTAAGATTGATTCTAGCTTTGCTCTTTTGAAAAGTTGATGTGCATACTTAAGTTTTCTAGAAAGAATCCCACTTGGGCTGCTGAAGCATGCCGTCTTACTCTGGAAAGCATAACTATTACAATTAGGCGATAATTGGTTTTACTTCTTCAGCTGCACCTCACTCAGGAACCATAAATTCTTTATGTAGCTTTAAAGCTATGATTAATAATTGCACTATTGGGATGAAGCTCACACTCAGTGGCAGAGTCGACAGACATTGAACACATTTAATATTCTGGGAAGAAAAAGTTGTTTCCTACAAAGCCAGTGGATAAAAACAGAATGAAGAAAATAAGTCTTGGGGAATGCTTTTCTATAACAATCAAAAGTTTAGAATCCATTTTTGGAGAAGTAAAGTATCATGGACCGCTAAAAGAGAGTTGCACGGTGGGGTGGGGGATGGGAAACCCAGCATCACACATGGATGACGCAATGCTGTTGAGGCAGGATAGATAACTAAGGCTGGTCATAGTCCTATCGGTCAGGTCACAACCAGGTCACAGCATAGCACTTTCCCAGCAAGACCCAAGGACCTTGAACTCAAACAAGACTCACCCTTTAGCTTTTCTCCTACCAGGTTCCTGTGATTGTTTTTGATATTTTTAGTTCCTGTGGGTGTGTGTGCATGAGTGTGGATTAACCTCAAGTGTTGTTCCACAGGGGCCATTGGAGACAGCATCTCCAATGCTTTTGGAGACAGCATCTCGCATGCGATCAACGGCTCACTGATTACGTTAGGCCGGCTAGCCAATGAGCCTCCCATCTTTGCCTCCCCATCTCCGAAACTACAAGCTGGTGTCCTTGCCTGTCTTATTATGTGGACTCTGGGGATGGAACTCAGGCTGTCACATTTGCACAGTAAGCACTCTGGACTCTGGCACCCCTCCAGCTCCATTTCTGAGTTCCTTTAGTGCTGTGGCTGCCTGCCAGTTCTCTGAGCCTGATGTACTACATGATAGTCACCAAGCCCTATTCATTCTATGCTTTAGAAACCCATCTCTTCTGTCTCCAGTCAATTACGTCATTTAAACTGTTACCATGACCTAAGTGATCTTTCAGTCCCTTCCCTCCTGGCTAAGTCTTCTACTCCATTTGGTTCTAACACAGATGAAACCCTGCTGCTTAGGCACAGAATCTGCTCCTGAGGTGGCTGACCAGACCTGCAATTTTAGGCTGATCTTCTTCTTCTGTTGCTCTCAAGACCACTTGGGATTCTTCGCACACCTCGGCCTCACGATACACATGCTCCACCCTTTCCCGACATTTACTTCTCCCTTTTTCTGCTTTCCCCTAGTTATGAACTCATCCCCCGCAGCTCCCACAGCCTGTGTTAGAGCAGCTAGCACACTGCTCTGCTTCCAACAAATCCTTAGGGGTTGAATGTTCCTGGGTACAAACCCCAGTTCCTCCTTTGTAAAAACCTAGGTAGTTTGCTTCCCCAGGCTCTGGTCCCGTCATACATAGATACTTCCTAATTTATAGGTCTCCCATCATTATTAAAGTTGATGCATATAAAGTATTTAGGAGGGAGCCTGGCATATAACAGATGCCAAAGAACAAGTAAAAGAAGGGCCACGGAGAGAGAGAGTCTTAAATAACCTAGACAGTCAAAGCTAGGGAACTCTGCCAAGAATTTGGATTAACAGTTATGTCTTTGTTAATCAGGAAGTCAATTCTGTGCCAAGATCTCCTTCCCCTGAACTCAGATTCAGGTACATGTATGTATACTTATGAATTTTTCAGTGTATAAATGGTGAATAAGCACATGTCCAGATTATCTAGGTGTTTTATGTAATAGATACATAAAAGGAAAACAGATGCATATAGAAAGGTCTGGAAGGATTAGCATGGCAGCCTGTAGAATATGAGTGCAAATGTTTTCATTTTGTGTGAGTGGAATATTATGTTGAGGGGATGCAGAGATGGCTCAGTGATTCCAAGCGCTTGCTGCCCCTGCAGAGGACCTGGGTTCAGTTCTCAGCACTCACATCAGATGGTTTACAAGCATTTGTAACTCGTGTTCAGGGGAGTGGAGTGTATGCTCTCCTCTGGCCTTCATGAGTACCTGAACATACTGGACACATACAGACAAGGTAGGTAGGCAGGCATATCCATCAATAAAAACTTAAAAAGAAAATATATTTATCATGTATTGCTTTTACCCATAAGGAAAATAACATCATTTAAAAATTTTCCCCTTGGCCCCTGCAATTGCGACATGCGGGAGGCTAGTAGGAAAACATGTTTTAATCCAGGGGCCAAGGTCAATATTGTTCTAAAGCAGTCTGTAAAGGAAGGGCTTTGGAGGTAGAGGCAGGAGAAGGCATGGGTCCAAGTTACCTAGTGAATTTATAGGAAAAGGGAATTCAGGGGATAACTTTCAGGGCCCAGGTACCCCATTTCTGAATGATGAAATGTACTTCCGTTCCCTTTGCTGAAAGTGCCCAGCATGGAAAGATAGATTCAATTCTAGGCCTTGACTTTATTCTCCTACCCACTTCAGGGAAATCACGGGAACTCTCCATTTGCTTCCTCATCTCATACATGGTAATAGGAATAATGGTTTCCCACAGGACTCTGCTGCCCGGGAGCATTAGAATGAGCTTTAAGTATCCAGCCCAAGGCAAAGGCTTGTTCCGATGACTCTACCATGCCACATACTGAGAGGCATGTGCTTTGCCTCACAAACCCAACTTCTCTGTAATAGTGACAACTGGATTACACAAGGCTGAAAGGTCGACTTTCTCCCCATGTGCCTTTTCCAGAACCCACAGAGGAGAAAGACTCTTCAGGTCAGTTCTGCCGAGGCTGACAACTGACTGACCCCCTCAGCCCAGGCCTGAGGGCTGTGTGTGGTAGGAGGCTGGAGAAATCTGTGGAGTGTTCTCTCCTTTGCATCTCGAGACAGACGTAGATGCATGAAACAGATATCTCCATTCGTGTGAGAGGCTGAAACATATGCTTGCTTGCTTGCTTGCCTGAGGGGCTGTGAATCGAAGGATACGTACGGCAGCATTTGCTTCTCCTCGCCATCCGGTTTCGGCTTCTCCCGCACTAGGCTGTACAAGCCCTGACACCTGTTATCGATCAAAAGAGTTGAGCTACCTGTGCTTGAAATGTCAAAAGTGATACAGAGAGCTGGGGTTTTACAGTCTCTTGAGGTAAGAGCAGGCTCTCAGGGACACATGAAGAAGCTGTGTGAGTCAGACTGTAGAATGAGTGGCACTCCCTAGCTTCTCCATTCGCTCCCCTCATTTCAATGTACATGCCAACCAACACTCCATTTTTAAGACTCAGAGTTGGAAGAGACTACAGAGCTTCCCTTACCCAACCAGGCTCACTTGACAGACGATGAAAAGTATATCCTAAGAGATGGCACATCATGCCAAATACCATATGGTGAATCAACTCCAACAGAAGAAAAGAATAACAAAAGCTCACAGAAGAAGTTGGGTCCATGCCCGTATCATGCCCAGGCATCTGGCCAAAGCAATTAATCCTGTGAAAAATAATTCTAAAAAACCCATAGCTTTATGTGGAAATTTAAAAAAAAATACTAATGTTTGATCCCCTCCTCTGTGCGTGCAGTTCTGTTCTCTTGCCTGGGGATTGGCATTCCTCGAGTACCATAGACCGCTGGAGTCTGCAGCTGGGAGTGAGAGCCTCATAGAGTGTATCGGGAAAACCAGTGGAGCCCAAAAGACACAAGAATGAGTCTGGGCCTTTTCCAGATCATCAGTGTGGCCCTGGGCAAGTTGCTTAACTGCTTCTATCTCATGTACCCATTAATCCTTAGGTCACACCAAACCGAAGTCGAGATGAAGCAATGTTCATGAAAGCGTCTTGCAAACTCTGAAGTGCTGTTGCCTTGGGAGTCTAGACCCTTTAGGGACAGGCGGCGGAACACTTTCCTAGAACTTCTTTTTGATATTCAGTAATTGAATCCGACTCTGTCAAGTTACTGAGTTTTTACTAGAAAAGGGATATTATGTTAGGTGCTGGTCACATGACCTTCTACAAAGGTGAAGATTGATTACATCCCTTGGAAGGGGAAGTGGACATTTGAATAAGTAGTTATGATGATAAGAAATATGGCCACAGATGAGAACAAAGGAAGAGGTGCCGTGGTTGTGGGACGGATATCAGAAAGGAGACAAGAGTCTGCCCAGTCAGTTTTGGGCGGTAAACACCTGGGAGGGCTGTCCCAAGCTGAGGGTTACACAGGTACCAGGGTGTGCTTGGGGCTGGCTGAGGCCCAGGTAGGGCAGGTTACCATTCCACGTACGAAGGAAGAAAAGCCATTGTTTCAGAAGAAAGGAAAAATGAACATTTCTGGCAGAATGACAACTTTACAAAGATCAGAATGATGGAATTAACTTTTAGAGATTTAGTTAGCTCTTCCTCCCAGCCACAGGTAAATGGAATTTCAAAGTTACACAGATTGGAGCCCGTTATTGGCCCCGGACTGAGCAAAGTTATCAGGTGACCGAAGAAAAGAAACAATTAGAAACTTTCCTGATTTAAAGGAAAATGAATGGGAAATAAGTGTGCAGGGACTTAACACATCTATAGAGTGTGTGTGTGTGTGTTTTTTTTTTTTCCTGGCTCCTTTTAAGTGTTTCTAGCAGCCTTGACACTTATAAGACTTAAAAATAATTAGGAATAGTTGGGGTTTCAGACTCTGGAAAAGCTTATAAGAAATGCCCAGTGAGGAGCATCAAGTAACACAGCAGACAGGAAAGGTTGAAGAGCTTCAAGCCCATTAGAATTTAAAGTGGTAGGTCTCCGAATCCCAAATGCTCCTTTAAAAAAAATGTGGTGTCTCTTTAAGAGCCATTTGGTGCATTTCATAGCCTGATTCATGTCACCAGCTGCCTCTGATTTCAGTGAGAAATGCAGAATTTATAGGGAACTGTAAAATGGGGACAGGTTTCTAGTTTTCTAAATTGAGGTTTAACTGGCAAACTTCTGAAGACTCAAGAAACCACAAGCGAGGCTATGGGGAACTGTTTTCTTTTCCGGTCAGGAAAAAAAATATAAACACACAAACACATTATCTAACTCTCAAAGTCTTGGGAGAAAGAAGTCACTGCTCTTTGCCGAGTAGCGAAAAGGAAGAATCAGTCTTGTGGGCAGGAGGAGGAGGAGGAGGATCACATTGGCCAGTAGGCAGCACCCTGTGCTGGCAGAGAGAGAAATCTGAGCCGAGCCTCAGCCGCGCCAGGAACAGGCTTTGCACAAACTATCTGGTTTCAAGTTGCGAGTCTCCGGACTCCCTGAAAAGGTGCCCCGGGAACAGGACTCCCTTTGCAGGGCCCCGAGGATTGATGAGAATCCCCCATCCCCAACCACCCAGAGGATAAGCAGGTGAGTCTGTCTAGAGACAAGGTCAGACCCAGCAGGCTGCTCTACTCTTGGTCTTGGAGAGGGAACCCGGTGTCTTTCCCTAACCGAGCACTCACCTCATTTTCCTGCCTTGTGTGCTCCTGGCTTTGGTCCCTTCTGCCCGACTTGTCTGTGAGCTCGTCCCAGTCCCCGGTGTGGTGTCAGCGATGCCTTATCTTTGTTCTGAGGTCCCTGTGTGTCTCTGGAATTGGCTGGCATTCTCCATTCAGGTCACGCCTTCCCCTGCCTGCAACAGATCCCCTCTCCCCCACTCCCTCTGGCTTTCCCTCTCTCCTCTCTCTGACTGAGCTTATGCACACTCAGAGGGACCTGACAGACTGTTTCTTTGGAAGATCTGCTAGCCAGTCCCCTCCTTGGGAGGGACTGCAGCCCTTGAGAAAAAAAAATCTGAGCGACTTAGAGGTGTGTGTGTGTGTGTGTGTGTGTGAGAGAGAGAGAGAGAGAGAGAGAGAGAGAGAGACAGAGAGAGAGAGACAGAGAGAGACAGAGACAGAGACAGAGACAGAGAGACACGAGAGAGACAGAGAGACACGACACAGAGACAGAAAGACACACAGAGACTAATTTCTCTTCAGCCTCCCTTGCCTGATGGCTGTAATTGTTCTACTTCAGAACCCCAGCAAAAGAACAATTAAACAGAAACAGCCAACCGAAAAGGCAATTTTAGGAGATTATAAAAAAGAATGCAGATTCCAAGCCTCAGCCTGTCTGTGGACATCCGCAGGTTTTTTCTGAAAACCTCGTGGCTGGCCCTGCCGGTGAGGGAGCAGCAGTTTCTGCAGTTGGTTACTTATTCTCCCCACTTGAAAGGCTGCCACGTGGCGCTCTTTAACTGTGAGCACGCAGGGATCTAATTCACCCAGTTGGGAAAAAGGCTTCAGCAAAGTCAGAGAGCCAGGTGACCCGAGCACCCAGAAAGACCTGTGCCTGTGGGATGTCAATGCCCCAGGCCCATGGAGAAATGAATCGTACAGTGGATCTCTGCTGAGCTGAGTAAGAAATAAGAGAGCCCTCTTCATAAAGACAGCACCTCAGGTAACCCTCTCCGCAATTAACTCCTACTGTAACTCCCACCACAGCATAACCTCTGCACTCTGACTTGTCTGCATGATGTGGCCCTCTCCACAGTAATAACACACAAAAATGAAGAGAGTGTGAGGGGTGGGGGTGTGGGGGTCATCATTTCATTGTCAGGCACAAATGCTATCTAAATTACGTTCGCAAACTTCTGAGGGTTCTCTGTGATGTATCTTTTACAGGGGTGGAAATGATGGCTTAGCAAGGTTATATGACTGGCCAAGGCATCCAGATAACCACCGGCACTCCCTGAGGCCATTGCCACTTCAAGCCAGCTGTTAGAATGGCGCTGTGTGCTAACCCTGTCCCCACTCATTCCTTCCAGCACCTTGTTCCGGTCAGTGGTAGCATTCTAACTCCACTTTCCAATAAAGAAACTACCCAGAGAAGGTGGTCATACACCTAGGAAGGGAGGAAGGAATCTATCTCTCGTGGGTTCTATGACACCACATCTCAGTAACATATCATAGTACGCGTGGCGTTTGCAAACCACGCGCATCCACTAACAGAGAAATTCAGTTTTGAACCATTTCAAGAGCTTTAGACACTGATCCAGACTTTAGCTGTGATCTGTGTTTTCTGACCAACCTGCCGTGCTTCTGGTCCCATCTCCTTGTTCTCTGACTAGAAGCTGTAACAAGGCACGAGTGTGAGGGCTGCTTTTCAGTCAGGCAGAAGGCTACCTGCCACTTGAATCAAGGTGCCAAACACATTCCCCACCCTGCGATAGCTCTCCTTGACATACTTTTAGGGAGCAAAGATTTGACATTGACTGTCATTCCTGTCCATCTTTCCTCCAAGTCCTCCATTTTAGCTCTCCTGAGTGCCAGCCTTGTGTGATTGGCATGTTTGTGAGGCTCTGGCTGATAATGTAGTAAGAGTGTGTGTGATGAGGACGAAGGTCCGAACGCAGGCATTGCCTGAGAGAAACGTTCCCTGTTGCAGGCAGGACAAGAAAGAAAAGCCTGTAAAACCTCCATTAAGTAGACTGTCAGGCTCTTTAGACATCAAATAACTCTCGCAAAACAACATTTTAATGATTTAAGTGTAAATGAATCAGAAACACATGGGCTGCATTGCTTTTGGAATACACAAGGGTTTTCAAACCAAAGGAGAAAGAACTTGGCAAGACGTACCCAGTGCTCAGTGGCCTTGCCCAGGGAAGGAGTCCGGCAATTCTCCCTGCAGTTGAGTCCACCCTCCCTGGAGTTAGTGTATGTTAAAGAAAGACGTTCATTCTGGATCTGGGCACAGAGGGAAGGGTTTACAAAGGAAAGCCATACGCTGCCCCTTGTAAAGTGTCACGGAGAGCAATTAGGTCTCCGGGAATAGCTTCCTGCTCTCGCTTTTTAAAGACTGCCAATGATCAATGGGAGACATTTGAAGGATATTCTGAGCTAACATTCTGGCAGTTTGCAGCAGATCTGGTAGATGCCTTCCTTAGGAGTCAGCCAAGGCTCGGCTGGAGTTGCTGGAATGCATACAGCCACTGAGGTGCAGTGGAGGCTCTGGTGACTTCTGCAGCTGCCCCCTGGCCTGCACTGTGTTTTTGAGGTAAGACTCCCTGAGGTGTCCTCATCAGATCCAGGTGTGGGAGGATGGCCGAGCTGCTCTGGGGTTTGGAGCACTGGGTTCGTGGTTGGCAGTCCCAGTTGTTGCAGTTTCAGGCAAATCGCTACTTTCATGGAGCGTGCGCTCACTGAACAGGATGTAGGCTTGAGAAGATGCACGGATGGGAGGCTGCTTTGTCTGTGCTGAGGCCAGCAGAGCCTCACAATAGTGTCAGTTGCTTCCTCTGTGGTCTGACAGTGTCGTCATTCATTATTCAGAATCCTATCACGGGTATTAAGAAAAATCATGTTTGGAAAGATTCAGTTAGTCTTTTTAAAAGTTTGACAAAAAAAAAAAATGGCTTAAAATGCACACAAGGAACCAGTAGTTCTTAGTTCTAAGCAAAGAAACGGGGACAACAGGGGTAAGCTCAGACCCCTAGCCCTCACATTACAGTCAGGAAGCCCTATCAGAAAGGCAGCTTTTGTGAGAATGATTCCTACAGTTCTCCTACCCGGGAACACTGGGGTTTACATTTTTTTTACCAAAGTATTTATTTTGTATCATCGGAGTGAAAGTTTCTGGAACGCTACGAATGTGTCAGAAAATGTAAAGAATTTGGTCAATGGGTTGTTCTTTTGCAGGGCAGGGGTCAAAGCCTGAAATTAAGGCTTCCTCCTGAATATCTAAGAAACAAATAAAGAACTGAGGCAATTTAGAATTACAGATGTGGGGGTGCACAGCTATATTTGTTCCCAAAATAGAGGCAAGAAGACTGCAAATTCAAGGCTAGTCTAGGCTGCACAGTGACTCCTGAATCAAAAACCAACACAAAACAAAAACTAAAGGCGAGGCCGCTCCCTCAGCGCCTTGACCAGAAGTGTGCCCAATGCCATTAACTTCAGACTTTCCTGTGTCTTCACAATAATGTGGGAAACTAAAAGAATGCCCATGCATCATCCGGGGAAACTCAAATTCACTTCTGCGTGGTTGCTGAATCCGAAATTGTGAGACTCTGCCTGCCACGACTGTACCATTTTCGATGCATACTCATTAAAGCATTATTACAAGTGGGATCGTTTTTTCCTGATTCCTTCCTCAGCACATATAGGAAAGACACAGATTTGTATGTTGATTTTGCATCCTGCTACTTTGTGTTTGTCAGTTTTAAGGGTTTTCTGACAAGTGCTTCGGGTCTCTTACACGTGATCAACATTGCTTGTTTACACATGTACTAAAAATAGACATTCTTCAACAAGTACTTCCAGGAAAACTAGGTGCCCACAAGTAGGGGAATGGAGTTAGACTTCATCTCTCATGCATGTAAAAAAAACAAAACAAAACAAAACAAAACAAACAAACAAAAAAAACTTCATGTAAGACCTGGAATTCTGATTCTATTAAAGAAAAGCATGGGGAAGGTGTGTCAAGATATAGACACAGGGAAAGACTTTTTGAAAAGGCCTCTAGCAGCTCAGAAAATAAAATCAAGAATTGACACATTGTTTTGAGAAATTAAAAGGCATCTACGCAGCAAAGGACATAATGTAATGAGACAGCAGAGAGAACAAGAGGAAATCTTTGCTAGCTACTAATCTGACAAAAACTCAATCCCTAGACTATATAAAGAAATAAAACCCAAAGACTATACATGGACTGACCCTGGGCTCCAACCTCAAAGGTAGCAATGAGTAGCCTAGTAAGAGCACCAGTGGAAGGG
This sequence comes from Rattus rattus, assembly GCF_011064425.1. Classification (NCBI taxonomy): domain Eukaryota; kingdom Metazoa; phylum Chordata; class Mammalia; order Rodentia; family Muridae; genus Rattus; species Rattus rattus. The sequence goes on from NC_046157.1 coordinate 8,331,440, forward strand.
GAGGCCCTTGGTCTTGCCAAGACTGAACCCCCAGTGAACGTGATTGTTGGGGGGAGGGTGGTAATGGGGGAGGATGGGAGGGAACAGCAATATAGAGGGGGAGGGGGAGGGATTAGGGGGATGTTGGCCCGGAAACCAGGAAGGGGAATAACAATCGAAATGTAAATAAGAAATACTCAAGTTAATAAAGATAACAAAAAAAAATGAAATAAAAAAAGAAATAAAAACCCTGAACACTATAAAGTCAAACATCCCAAGTAATCAATAAAGTGAACTGACAGTTCACCAACAGCCAAAGAACAAGTGGAGAAATATTCGGCACCCTTAGCCATCAAGGAAATTCATATTAAAATGGCATTTAGGTCCATTCTGTCTCACCTCAGTCAGAATGGTCATCATCATGAGAAGCTTAAACACTTTCGATTATTGCACTACAGTACAAAATTTTATATACTTATGATGTATAATATAATTCAATTGGATATAAATATAATTAGATATGTGGAATGTATAGACTTAACAAATTAACATATATCTCTTCTAGAAGAGTACCTGAAAGATAAAAATTGATTCATGGTTTCACGAGGGACATGGAAGGTGGTACTCTGTAGTGGAGGGAACTTGCAATGTGACTTGTGACATTGGCATTCATAGGTAAAGGTAAGGGGGTCTGCCTCTATGATTGAAGGTTCACCCTCAAGTTCTCTTCTTTCAAATGTGGAAACTGTGATGGATATGGTCTTGGCCTTAGAAAACTTTTCTAATTGTCCTCAGACAGAGAAATAGGTTTCTCGGCACCCCCCTTGTCTGTAACTTTTTATTTTGCTTGTACTCTTCTCTTCATAAAGTTGCATATTTTATGTACTTTTTGCTCTATGTGTTGCTCTTTTTCACTGTACACCCGGAGAAGAGTGGTGAGCAATAACTCTACCACAGCCTAAAACAGACTATTATTGAACTAATTATGTTGTGATTTTTTAATCCAGTCTCAACTTAAGTTCTTAGGACTTGGCCAAGATAAACCCAGTTTCTTTGATATAATGTAGCATGAATGAGCTCTAGTCAAGTTTCCTATTAAACACCTATTCCTCTCTGAAGCCATATGAGCCAGAATCCCTGTCATGTTTCTCTCAGAATTTGCATCTCTCAAATGCCTGTCAGAATGGAACATTAAGCTCTGCTTTATAACATTCTAGAGTTTCTTTAGTCTGCAGCTCCAAGATCTTCCTGCTCCTCCCAGGTCTTCCTGACTCCTCCTAGGTCTTCCTGACTCCTCCCAAACCATTTTCAAAGGCCAAAGTACCATATGGTCAGATTTATGACAGCAGCAACCCCACTCCTGATACCAACTCCTGTATAAGTTACTTTTCTTGCTGTAATCAAATACTTTACAAGAAGTACTTTAAAGGATGAAGAGTTTACCTTGGCTTAAAATTTGGGGTTTACATTCATTGGGACTAGAAAGGCAGAGCCATAGGAGTTTGAGGTGGCTTGTTACTTTTTTTTTTTTCATTTTTATTCTTTATTTACATTTCGATTGTTATTCCCTTTCCTGGTTTCTGGGCCAACATTCCCCTAACTCCTCCCCTTCCCCTTCTCTATCGGTGTTCCCCTCCCCATCCTCCCGCCATTACCACCCTCCCCCCAACAATCACGTTCACTGGGGGTTCAGTCTTGGCAGGACCAAGGGCTTCCCCTTCCACTAGTGCTCTTACTAGGCTATTCATTGCTACCTATGAGGTTGGAGCCCAGGGTCAGTCCATGTATAGTCTTTGGGTAGTGGTTTAGTCCCTGGAAGCTCTGGTTGGTTGACATTGTTGTTCATATGGGATCTCAAACCCCTTCAAGCTCTTTCAGTCCTTTCTCTGATTCCTTCAACGGGGGTCCCGTTCTCAGTTCAGTGGTTTGCTGCTGGCATTCGCCTCTGTATTTGCTGTATTCTGGCTGTGTCTCTCAGGAGAGATCTACATCCGGCTCCTGTCGGCCTGCACTTCTTTGCTTCATCCATCTTGTCTAATTGGGTGGCTGTATATGTATGGGCCACATGTGGGACAGGCTCTGAATGGGTGTTCCTTCTGCCTCTGTTCTAAACTTTGCCTCCCTATTCCCTCCCAAGGGTATTCTTGTTCCCCTTTTAAGGAAGGAGTGAAGCATTTGCATTTTGGTCATCCTTCTTGAGTTTCATGTGTTCTGTGCATCTAGGGTAATTTGAGCATTTGGGCTAATATCCACTTATCAATGAGTACATACCATGTGTGTTTTTCTGTGATTGGGTTACCTTACTCAGGATGATATTTTCCAGTTCCATCCATTTGCCTATGAATTTCATAAAGGCATTGTTTTTGAAAGCTGAGTAATATTCTATTGTGTTGATGTACCACATTTTCTGTATCCATTCCTGTGTTGAAGGGCATCTGGGTTCTTTCCAGCTTCTGGCTATTATAAATAAGGCTAAACAAAGAATTCACAGCTGAGGAATGCCAAATGGCTGAGAAACACCTAAAGAAATGTTCAACATCTTTAGTCATCAGGGAAATGCAAATCAAAACAACCCTGAGATTTCACCTCACACCAGTGAGAATGGCTAAGATCAAAAACTCAGGTGACAGCAGATGCTGGCGAGGATGTGGAGAAAGAGGAACACACCTCCATTGTTGGTGGGATTGCAGATTGGTACAACCATTCTGGAAATCAGTCTGGAGGTTCCTCAGAAAATTGAACATTGAACTACCTGAGGACCAAGCTATACCTCTCTTGGGCATATACCCAAAAGATGCCCCAACATATAACAAAGACACGTGCTCCACTATGTTCATGGCTTGTTACATTTTATCTGTAGCCAGGAAGCAAAGAACAAGCAATAAGGAGCCTGGACTATAAAACCTTAAAGTCCATCATCACACTTTCTCCTGTGAACCTTCATCTCCCAGTGTTTCCCAGTCTTCTAAACAGCACCAAGACCTGGGGACCAAGTGTTCAAATTACCTGAGTCTATGGGTACATTTCACATTCAAATCACGCCATTCATGCATTCCAAGGAGAAATCCCACCTCGTCATGTTGAATGGTCTCTTTAAAAATGGCTGAATTTAGTTTGTTAGTATCCTGTTGAGGAGTTGATCCCTATGTCTATTGTTAATATTGGGCATATAAATTATTTTTCTTATAGTATCGTAGTCTGGCTTTGATCATAAGGAATGCTGACCCTACAAAATGAGTCTAGATGTTTTCTCTTCTTTTCAACTTTTTAGGAAGACTTTGAGGAGGATAGACATTAGTGTTTCAGTCATGAACTTTGGTTTTTATTTGTTAGGTAGTTTTTACTTATTATTAAACCTTTTTATGTATTACTGATATGTGTTCAAAGTTTCTCTTTCTTGGTATTAATTCTTTGTAGGTTGTTTACCTATTTATTTTATGTCGTTTAATTGATGGTATAAAATTTTCATCGCAGTGTCTTATGATCCTTCCTGGTTTTAGAGTATCAGAAATGTTCTGTCATCCATACTTATTTAAAAGTTTTTGCCCCTGGATGGATATTTATGATTTGTTCACTTGTCTTTTTAGAAAGATAAATCTTAGGGCTTTTTTTTTAGTTGAATGGTTTATTCCAATTATTCTTGTTTAGTATTTATTATTTCTTTCCTTGTGATAATATTGAAATTAGCTTATTATTGTCATTATTGTTGCTCTGGCTTGCTTCCTTGAAGTCTGTTATTAAATCGTTTGTGATTCTTCTACTTTCTTCTTCGTTTGTTGGGGCTTGTTTTGTGTGTTGTTGTTGTTGTTGTTTTGCTTGCTTGTGATAAAGTCTCCCTATTCAGCACAGATTGGGTTCTGACTTTTGAGCCTCTTACTGAAGTTTCTTCAGGGCTAGGGGGCAAGTGAGTATGATTATACCCAGTATTTATGTGACTGTGAGCACTTATTACTTCAAAATCTCATCTCAGGATCGTCTTTGTTGGTTTTCATAGCTTTGGGTATGCTTGCATTTCATCTTCACTTTTTAGATGCTTTAAAATTTCTCCTTTGAGGGGTTGGGGATTTAGCTCAGTGGTAGAGCACTTGCCTAGCAAGCGCAAGGCCCTGGGTTCGGTCCCCAGCTCCGAAAAAAAATTTTTCTCCTTTGCCCTTTTCCTTCCTTAACTCACTGAAATTTTCATTGTTTAATTTCCACATGTTTTTGAATTTTAATTACTTCTATTATTTATAGGTTCATACTATTGTGTTTGGAGAAAAATGCCTGCTCCAAAGTTTTTTCTTCTAATTAAAAATATTCCTCTTATTTTTATTTCTCTCTCTCTCTCTCTCTCTCTCTCTGTGTGTGTATGTATGTATGTATGTATGTATGTATGTGTGTGTGTGTGTGTGGGCTCTGTATCTACATGTGTGTAGGTGCCATTGGAAGCCAGAAGAGACCCTCAGATCTACTAGGGCTGGAGCTACAGGTAGCCATGGATTGCCCCACGTGGATTCTGGGACTGAACTCCAGTTCTCTACAAAAGCAGTAAGTGCTCTCGATTGGTGAGTCATTGCTTCAGTCTCCCCAAGTTCACTTTAAAAAACATTTCTTCTCTAAGTTCTATAGCATCATGGAGAATATAACAGATTCACTTGAGTAAAATGCATATTTTTTTCCTTGGTGAAATATTTTGTATCTGGCCTGTTTGGACGATGATATTATTCAAGCCATCGTTCCATTATTTCTCTTTCTGTCTGGTAATCTACCTATTGTTGGATGTGAGGCACTGAAATTTCCAGTATTATTGTACTTCAGTCTATTTCTCTCTCTAGATTTTTTTATCCTTCTGTGCAGATATTTTATGTCATCATAAAGTTTAAGGTCTGAAATCAAACTATTATAAGTTGTTGAGTATCCATATTTCAACTTGATTTTACTTTGTCTTTGAGGTTGGGCCATAATTACAAAATAATGCAGTTCTGAATATAATATCCTGAATATCGGAATCCCCAAAGATAAAAATCCTCAAAGCGTGACTTAAAATTTGTTGAGAGATTCATGTTTTAAAAGAAGATTTGAGAAACACACACAACCTTACACAGTGACATAGGCAATGAGGAAAGATGTAGATGTTACAGGCATCCTGCTCAAGCACTCTGATCAAAGCATATCTGTTACCAACATGAGATCACAGTTACGGAGAAAACAGCTCAGACGTGAAAGGTATGAACAGGGATCACAGTGGCTGGTAACTGCTCATAAGGTTGTATGCACAGTTTCTACAATGTCCTAGTGGATAACCTAAGTCAGGAGATGTGTTAAAAACAGTGATCCTTGATCACAAGGCCAGCTAGCACACATCTCAGGCACTCTAACTAACAGAATGATGACTGACCCTAGACTATAAACTTCCGGTTTTTCCCCTGGTGTGGGGGATGTGGAAGTCAACCTGGTGAAGGAAAAAGTGGGATGGAGAGAAGGGCACCCAGGCTCCTGTGACCCGTTGAAGGGTTCTGGTCTGCATTAGATATAACATGGCTCCCAGAACATGGGTGAGCCTCAAAAAGGAACTGAGGCTAGGGTGGTGGCTACTTCCCCCATCTTCATGGAAGATGCTGCCCCCAGCTCCACCCCGCCCTTCTGAGTTACCTCATCAGGCAGGGCTTTTATTGGGGCATGGTGATGGTGTAGTGAGGTACAATTGGTGGAGGATTTAGGGGCTTAGGATTGGCTCAAACACTGTATATAATAAGCTTATGTGCTGTGCTGAGTAATAAACTCAGATGTGCATCCTGATGCTGGTCTCAGGAATCTGATTTCCTAGGATTCGCCATACCATCAAGTTGCTTCTGATCTCCCATCCTTGGTCCTATTCCTATACCCTCGTGCATACCTAGACGATGAATACAGCAGAGATAGCAAATGAGCCACATTCAGACCCTTCTTCAGGTCAAAGAGCACAGTAGAGATTTACTGCATAGAAGGCTGGTGGTTGGGGCCCATCAGCAACCTTCAAGGCTATTGGAGCCAGTTAGGGCCTCAGTCCAGAAATGGGGCTTTTTCTGTGTTCTCTACCAACTCTCTAGTGTCTCAGAACTGCAGCTCCTCCCTCCCGCCTCCATGCAGCCTTGTGTTGAGGTCTGAAACATTTCTGGAGTATCTCTGGGTTTTGGCACGAGATTCCAACTCCTTTTGGGTAACGTTTGGAATATCAACCACATTTTGGACGTGTGAATGAGCCCACACAACTTCACTTGGCTTCTTGGCACTTGCACAAAATTGTCTCCTTCTTTCACAAAATCGCCTGGAACTAATAAAAGGAGGCTCAGTCACTGAAATAAATTCATGGTTTTTCACCACCAAATGTGAACTCAGACAAAATGTGATCGCCAGAAATTTTATGGTTCACAAATGTAGATATACAAAACAGGCCTTTCTTTGTTTATTAAAGAGATTTCAATGTTTTTATAAACACGCAGAGTTCTTACACACAAAGCCAACTTTGTGATAATGTATTTTTATTTGTCTTCCTGACCAAAAAAAAAAAAAGGCAAGAAATGAATTAGAACTCTCTAGAAGTCTTAACAATTTATAGTCTCCATATTAGAATGCACAGCACAAAGACTTGTAAGACATGCTCCTTATTGAAAACAATAAAAAAAAACCCTATGAAAAAAGATAAAGAACTAAGAAGAAATGTATAATGAAAAGTAGAGTCATAAATTGTGAGCAGTTCAATGAAGTGGTCCGACTACCTAAGGCCACTGGTCAGTAGTCCTACATCATGACACATGCATTGCCAACTGTTCTTTAAGACCATGACTGTTCTCAAAGAACATTCTCGTTCTACAATGCTGTTCTACTTGACATTTCTCCGTGAACTGATATCTACCAATGTGTACATCCCCTACATAATTTTTCCATTGTTGGGGGCACCTTTTGTTGATTTGGGCACAGAGAGACATCCTTCCCTATTTATTCATATACAGACCTCAGATTTTGTGGAAACAATACTGGTGACCAACACAATACCATTGCGCAAATGCCTTCTTGCCCTACCCTGCACATAATTACTTTCAAACTGTCCAGTGACTCTGCTGGCTTCTTGTAAATGTGGCTTGGATTCATTAAGAGCTCCTGGATTTTCATCAGCTGGAAGGAATGTCAATGCAGACAAATGACGAATTTTGACATTAAAATTTTTGTCATTATTCTATCATGTGGCCAATCCACTTGTCGAAAATTTCCACCAAATGCACTGGGTTGAATGGAAAAAAACCAAACCCCGATTGGTAACACATTGAGATTCACCTTTAGAATCAATCCTTGCTCATATCTGATTCCATGTGTGTCATTATAACCACGGAATCAGACGAAATTCATTTTCTCATTCAAAGTTTGCAAAATATTTAAATAGCCATCCAGGATTCTCCACTTTCCTTTCAAATACAGAAACAAATGGCTAGGATTTATGATTTCCTCTGGTGGGACACACATTGTATGTATCTGACTTAAGCATTAGTGGGAGCAGTTTTGAAAGTAAAACATGCAACAGTTTGTCTGTGTTATATTCAGTGGTTATTGTAAGAAGTCTGTCTCTTTCAACAGCCAAGTCATTTACCGAGACTATACTCACTACTCAATCTGCTTTGTAACATGGGAGGAGACTCCAATTAGCAGATGTCTCCCAGCCAAATAGTTGCTACCCCTGACAAAGGGCGTGACACTAAGTATGAAAGGGATGTGAACAATACATGACTGAATGATTTGCCAGAACCAAAGGACTCATTACTTCTTCACCAGAACTCAGCTTTCTATGCCTTTTACATAGGACTTTTGTTTTTCATGTGAATATCCATTTTCCAGCTTCAGGCTTTCAGGAAATATTAAATATTTTACTGTGATTTTTATCTTTAAGAGAGGTTTGGGTCTCAGGACTTGAAGTTCTGAAAGGTTATGAAATTCAAATCTTTTCTTTTGGTATGTTGGTGGTTCCAGTTTACTTTCTCGGTGAGTTTTTATTTTCAGTTTTCATATTGCTATTTACTTTCATTTCACTGCAGCTCTAAGACTTCCATTTAGCATTCCTTGCATGTTAATACTTTTCTTGTGAGTCACATAGAATGGTTGTAAACTCGCCCACATTTTTGCCAGTCGGTGACTACCTTTTGTGTCTTTGTCTTTCACTCATTTCTAAAGGACAGTTTTACTGGGTATAGAATTCTTGGTTGACTTGGTTTTTGGTTTTTTTTTGGGGGGGGAGTGTTGTTTTTGTTTTTTACTATTTGGCTTTTAGTACTTTGAATATGTTATCCCATTGTCTCTTAAAATTTTAGCTGATAAACTAAGATTCTTGCATAGATTTTTTTTCTCTTTTTGGTTTTTTTTCTCCATCTTTATTAACTTACATATTTCTTATTTACATTTCCTTTCCCGGTTTCTGGACCAACATCCCCCAACCCCTCCCCATCCCCTTTTATATTGTTGTTCCCCTCCCCATCCTCCCCCATTACCACCCTGCCCCCAACAATCACGTTCACTGGGAGTTCAGCCTTGGCAGGACCAAGGGCTTCCCCTTCCACTGGTGCCCTTACTAGGCTATTCATTGCTACCTATGAGGTCAGAGTCCAGGGTCAGTCCATGTATAGTCTTTGGGTAGTGGCTTAGTCCCTGGAAGCTCTCTTTTTGGTTTTTTAAGATGCCCTCTTCTCTCCTTTACAATTTGTCCTGTGTCTCATGATATCACTATTTGACTCTTTTTCCTTTCCTTAGAGATGTTTAAGCTTCAAGAACCTGGCTGTACACATCTCTCACACAATGTAGAAATTTTTATCTATTTTTTAAATTTAATTTTTATTTTTTAAACTTAAAATATAACCATAGTGCCTTTTACTCCTTCCCTTCTCTTCCAAAACTTCTCATAATTCATGTATTTGCTTACTTGATGTCATCCTATAAATACATTATGATTTTTCACTTTTCATTTTTGGTTTCTCTAGTTGCATAATTATACTTGAAATTGTTTAAAACATTTAAAAAATGTTACTGCTCTTTCTTCTGCCTGGTTTCTGACTCTTTTTCACTGGTTTTGCTCTGTATCTTTCAGTTGTATGGTTATGGTCTTCATCTAGGATTTCTATAATTTTTCATATATCTATATCTATCTACTATCTATTATATAATAATAAATATATAATGTATATTATATATAATAAATATATATTATACATATTATATATAATAGATAGTAGATAGATACATAGATAGTAGATAGATAGATAGATAGATAGATAGATAGATAGATAGATAGTAGATAGATAGATCTTCTGGATGTGACTTTTAGATTAAATTAAATTAGAAATAGCATATCCACTGCTATTTCTTTCTATCTACAGCTGTAATTGGTTTGTTATCTCACTGTTCATTTTATGGTTTAACTTGTCATTCTATAGCTTCTTCCTGTGTATTATAAGAAACTTTTAATAATTTTCATTTTCTTGCTCCACATCTCTATATTATGGTGGTCATTAACTCTCAAGTATACATTATAATCCCACATCCTAGTGGTTTTGTTTAAGTAAGTAGTCATCCATATTTTTAAAAACAGAAATAATGATGAAGGCGATCCTAGCTATCTAACTATATAGCTCCTATTTTAGGTACCTCTGTTTCTGTATGCCTCATATTTCCTTAGATATTGTATTTCTTTGTCTGAATCACTCTCTTCAGTATTTATTTTAATATGGGTTTGCTGGTAGGCAATTTTTTTTTCAAATTTTATACAAAAATAAAACTTTGCTTTACTCTTGTGTTTTAAAGATTTTTTTTTTACTAGAAGCAAAAGATTCTGTGTAACTTTGAGGACTACAAAAGGTGTGATTAAGTAACAGCTTACATATGTTAAACAATAAGTAGTATTTGTGCTGTAAAGACTTGTAGACCAAGGCTCAAAGAGCCTGAGTTGTTGCTCAATTGTCACTCACCTTCCAAACAATGACATTTGCACAGCTGTGTATTCTAGAACTGCAGCCACCAGTGTCCTGTTGTCTATTAGAATAGAAGATATACCAATAAAGACTGTACTAATTACTTTTATGGTCACTGTAACTGTGACCCACTCTGCCCCTAGGGACCATCAGCCAATAAGGGTCCATAAGGGGAAAGGGAGCAGAGATGATGGAATGGGGGTAGGGGCAGTTCTGAAAGTCCTGTGCATGGTAATGGTAATGGCATGGTAGATATGGCAATGATAACACCAAGACCAGCTGCAGGGAGACAGATCACTTTACCTGGAGTGATTCAAGCATTGTATAGTTTGGGGGATGGGCTCAGAATATCTAGGATGGGTAAAAAAAAATCACTGGCTGGAGGTTTAAGGTACTGAGATGCCTCCTTAGCATAGAGAGGCATTCCAGGAATCTCAGGTGCTACCTGAATAGATTCTTACTGGGAGAAAGAAAGTAGAACTTTTAAGCTTAACCAAGGCTACATGATGTTCTGCAGGTAGAGGTGCGTAGGGATTAAGGTCAAAGACAGGGACTCCATGCTAGTAAAGGAAGTCTTCAATTTTGTGTGGAGCCCAGAAGGCTATCCTGACAATGTTAGATTTTGGCCTTAATTAGCAGGGTTTTCCCATAGTAACCAAATACCTTATGAAAGTTTTTGGCTCTTGTTTCAAGAGGAGAAAGGGAGAGGGAGAGCGGTAGCAGGAGAAGTACAGGTTCTGCTTAGCAGGATTCCTTGTTTTTCTTTTTATTCAGTCCAAGATGGTGGTTCAGAGGATGGTGCTACATGTATTCAGGATGGGTTCTCCTTCCTCAGTGAAACCAGTCTGCAAACATCCTCACAGATACATCCAGAAGTATCTCTTCTGGATGATTCCAAATTGAGTTAGGCTGTGAAAGTTTACCCACATAGACTCCAGGAAATGATTCATGCTGGTATTTCTGAGGGGGAAAAAAACCCAGCAATTTAAGTCATTCTTGAATTTATATTTGTTTCTTTTATTTTCTCTTCCTTCTTTTCTTCCTCTTCTTCATTTTAGACACAGTTTCATTTTGAAGGTCAGACTGTCCTTGAACTCAAACTGCTTTAAATGCCCCAGGGCTAGAATATCAGGCATGAGTCACAATGCCTGGCCCACATCACTAGTGTCAAAAAAGAAACTGTGGTGGCCTTATGATCCTATACCGCTTTCCCCAAATATACTCAGAATGAGCTCTTTTAAAGCTCCATTATGTAGTTATGGGGAACTCTACATCAGAAAGACACAGTGTGACTGTGACTTCCTGCAATATCAGAGTTTGTTGAATAACAATGAATTTTAAAAAAAATGTCAGTTTCAAAGGCTGAATTTGCCTGATAATCTCACTTTCCTTGGTAATTTGGCTGAAGCAAATGCATCTTTTAAAATTTCAATCTTAATTACTACTATAACTCTGCTATGGCATATTACATAGTAAATATTATCTGTCTATCTATCTATCTATCTATCTATCTATCTATCTATCTATCTATCTATCTATCTATCTATACAGATAGAAAGACAGACAGATAGCTAGATATAGATGTCTACATGGGTTATAGACTGGATACAAAGGATTAAAGAGGCCGCAGTAGTATTTCAAGATGCTGTAGAAGGAGATGATAGACATGTGGACACACTCTGTATGGATAAGATATGAAATCCAAGCAACCTGCAGAAAAGAAGCTGCTGCTATGTATTTATGTGAATGACAGGGTTGCGAGCAATGAAGCCTCAGTGACTCCAGCCAAGAGGGTAGAAGTGCAGGTATAGAAGGGGCAGGTTGATGAATGGAGGTCTTGATGGACAAACTAAAAGAGAGACAGACATCAGCTGAGTAAGTAAGCTATGTCAATAGTATGAACCGAGCAGAGCTGAATGCCCAGAGACAGTACAGAGTTCTCTGCCTGCTGGTCTTGGGAGCATGGACCAGGTGTCAGATGACCGTCTAATGGGGCCATTGCCACTGAAGTGTTGACTGTCCCCATCTTTATGGAGTCTAGGGGAGGGAGTTATACTCTTTCCATGGTCTAGTGTTTCCGATAAGTTCTAATACTTGTTTTCTCTGATATGATTTCAACATTCATGTGGCCCCCGCAGTCTCAATTCACCCAAATAAATTTGAAGGGTACCTTCATATTTACTATTATAAATGGTCCCAAATCATGACCCAGCCAGTAACAAGATGGAGCAGAGGCTTGCGTTGAGGTCTTGTCTTTGGCCCTCACTGTGCTACTCTGAGAGTTTACAGATGGGGTCACCTCCTAAGTGTTAGAGCCTGTCTTTGTGTATAATGATAACAGCAGCTTCCCAAACAGCCCTTCAGCTTTGCCTGCTCTTGTGTGGAGTGAACATTCCTGAATATTCTCTAGGTTACTTTGTGGTTTGTCATCTCCCCCAGTATGCCTGTTGGACTCCTTCCTCAGCCCCTCCAGCTATAAGTATCTGCTTTGAAATTTCAGAACCATCTTGCATTTGTTCTCTCTTAAAGTTGTCCTTCTCTGTCCATCTTTGTTACAGTCAATTATGTTCCGGCCTGGCACCTTCTGACAAACTGTCTGAAGGATGTACCTATAACTACCTCATTTCTGGACCCCACGAGGAGACGTTTGTAATGCTTCACACATTCCGTAGTTCTTCGCAGTTCTTCACAGCCTATAAACTGTCATCTCACTAAAAAGAATGTCTGCATGAATACTGTTGGGGGAAAATAATGACTTGAACACTTTAGAAAGCCCTTCTTGGACCCAGGTAAAGATCACTATTGAAATGTCCTTAACAGGGTTTCACGGTCCTCACTTTTATTGGCTCTGGATATTTAAAAACAGTTGTTAGTATCATTGTGCTCTATGCTCTCTGGCCCACATCAGCACTTGAAATGCACTCTGAAACTCTTTAGGAATGTGAGGAACATCCTCAAGCATTCTCCACATAAGCCAACATCTCTTCAGAATATATACTGAAGACCTCAAGAACTTTCTGTGGCATGTGTCTTCCTGTTGGCCTCCACTCCAGGTCTTAGCGGTGGGTGGCATTCATGATAAAATGTCTCCATGAATGAACCATGTCTTTGCTGCTGTTGTGATTAAAATCTTCACTGTGAAGTCTGGACCCTTTTGAGGGTCTGAACTGGCTTCTTTCTAGACTCTCACATTCTAATACGGTGTCTCTGAACCTTCCTAATGCTGTGACACGTTAATACGGTCTACCATATTCCAGTGATTTCCCCCAAACCACAACATCACTTTCATTGCTACTTCATAACTTTAATTTTGTCACTGTTAGGAATTATAATGTGATATCTGTGTTTCCTGATGGTCTCAGATGACCCCTGTTACAGGACCATGTGGCCCCAAAGGGGGTTGCAATCTTTAGGTTGCTTTAGAAAGACCCCCTTGGACACAGGTAAAGATACTTTCTGAAATGTCCTTAGCAGGTTTAAATGATTCTCACCGCTCTAATCCATCTACTATTCCCACCGGCAATCCTTTTTAAATATATATTGGGAAGTAGTTATTGATAAGAATTGGAGACATGGGCCTGAGGCCCAACATATCTGGTTGGGAATCTAGAGTCTAGCATTTCTTAGATGCTTAGCCTTAAGGAAGAATCCTCCTCTCACTGAACCTCAGTTCTTCCTCATGTGACTGAGCCAGCTGAGGAAACTGTCATCGAACTCAGGTCCTGGCTTATCCCTTAAATATTGTTATTATACTACTTGTTATCTCTGTCACAATGAAATGTACGTGGCTTTTCACAAGTTACATTTTATCTTTACATTACGCTGTTTTCCACATACGTGGATTATGATAGAATTCAGCTCTAATACTTGGTAATAATTGTAGGATATGATAATAATTCAAGGGGCGAACTGTAACTTAGACTTGGACCTCATCATAAAGACCTATACAAGTTTTCTTTATTCTGACGCTCCAGAAATGCCCCCAACCTTTGACAGCTGACTCCCAGGTGCCTTTTGGTCCTCCTGTCTCTTCTGCCAAAAGCCCTGAGACTAAGTAGATGAAGTCCTCCTTATAACTGTGACAAGAGACTCAGGATCTCAACCCCTTCCGGTTTAGTGGGTGTTTTTGACTTATCAAATGGTGTGTGCTTTGGATCACTAGACGGTCTGCAGGGGCCCTCCCAACTGATACAATCCTTGTCAGGGCATGCTTATGTGAGGCAAGAGATACCACTGAGGGAACAGGGAAAGGCTGACGGTGTCTCTTTTCCCAGATGCCCTGTGGACATCACTTGTTGTGGGGCAGAGACCTGGGCCTGAAGAGTGGTCACAGTCCTTGTCCTTCACAATAATCAGAGCATTTTATGTAGCTTGCCTAGGTTTGTTTCTTAAATCTGTACTAAGGGAGCTCTGTTACTCCCCAGCCTACGGTTTGGCACCACATACAGGTAGCCGATGCTTGTTGGTGTCTTAGAAGTGTTACAGGATTCCACACAGAACTGTAATCAGAGCATTTTATACCAAACACCAATTGAAAAGCCAATTATACCAAAATAACTTCTTTACACCAACTTAGAGTTTGGAACAGATATTATTTATAAAGTAGGGTTTGTTCCTGAGTATGTTTTGGTCTTCAATTAAATTCTTTTTAAACTCAGGCTCCATGGTACAATGGCTCCGGAATTAGTAATAATAAAACATTAGTTACACTGGTGGGTAATGGCTTTATTTAAAATAAGATGAAGTGTTAACTCAGTGTCTCCCAGGACTCTGTAAATGTCTTTAAGCAGCTATCCAGAGGCCACAGCAGTCCTAGTACTCATTAGATGTGTAGCTGAGATACATTGACCAATTTACGTTTTGTGTCGGAGTTTCCCCTTGTTCTTATGTTTGAGCCTTGAAATTCCTCTGGGGAACTTTCCTATAGTTCCTTTTACTGGCAGAGGAACTGAGAATCAAAGACATTTGTTTGCTTTAAATCCCAGCTCTCACAGGAAATAACAAAGACCAGGAAACTATGAAGCAACCCAGGGTTCAGGGCAAGGGTCTGCTGCCAGACCTTATACCGTGTGGGCTCCATCACTACACTGAGTCAGCACACATGAATGGGAGTCAGGCTTACTTCATGGAGATAGGCCATGCAAAGTGTTTAGCGTGGGATTAGGCACTGACATGTAATGAACTTAGGCATTCTTCATCTTCCACTTCATTTTCCACTGGAGCACTTGGGTGTTGACAAACACAGCCACAGGCAGCTTACAATTTACGCATTTCTCCAAACCACCCAGGAACACGCTCCTCATAACCCAGCCTGAAACTGGCTACATTGCCACTTCCCTCCCATCTTGTGTGCCCTCGGTGTTGGGAAGTTTTCTCCACTCTCCCTTCCCATTCCTCTGGCCTGGGAGTCAATGTTTCAACCCTTTGCCTTGCCCCAGATCTGGAACCTCTTGGAGTGGCAGGTGGCTGGGTAGGTGGGTGGGTGGGCTGTTACATTGTGTCAGAAAGGAAGAAAAGAGAAAAATGCTCGCAATGAGAAGCTGCTCATCCTCCCTGAGGCGTCTTTCACTTAGAGCCTTTGCTTCTGCCACCCTGGCCAAGCCCCCCTGGAGTAGCCTTTGTCCCAGATCTGGGTAAGTACTTGTCCTGTGGGCTAGGCAGACTCCACCATCAGAGAAGCTGGCAGGAACACAAATTCACGTGTCTTCCACACTAGTCTACAGAATAAGAGTGCCGAAGCACTTTGTGCTCTTAGGAGTTCTGTGGGCAATTCTGATGTGTGTTCAGATTTGAAAATCACCCTTTTAAAGAAAGAGTGTGAAAGAAAGCAGAGAGCCTGAACATTCCACTTTGAATCCTGCTGAACACTGTGCTGACCCTTTCTGGATTTTTCCCAAAGGCTATATGCTGGCCCTAGAGACCGGAGCCTGGAGCTGGGGGTACTCACCTTGCTAACTTTTGCTTTGTGGGACAGCAGGAGGTTAAAGAGGCGTCCGGTCTACGATTTGCTGAGGGCTGACCACTCTACACCCACAGTTTCATTTAATTTTTATTTTAACATTCTTGAAAGAGAATGTATCTGTATAGTTGGAGACATCTGGAGTTGTGCTTTGAGAAGATTAGAGAGAAGGTGGAGGAAGTGGTGCTTCAGAGGACACAGACTCTCCATTAAGTAGGGGAGAGCTCACTTACTGACTTGTTATGCTGCAGGGCAAACTAAGGGCTAGAAAGGAGAAAGGGCTTGCCCACGACCGTGCAGAAAGCCAATGTCTACCAATAACTTGCTCTGCCTATGCCTTATCAATAAAGAAATGCTTGCATTTTAAAACTGTTTTGAATTTTGTACATTAAGGTAAATTTGAGTTTATAGAAAAGTGACAACAATAGTGTCCTCTGACTCTCCTTCCTGCCTTTTCTACCTTACCATCATTAAGACCACAGGGGATTAAGACCTTCAATCCTGCGTTCTGAGTAATTGTGGATTTATGCCCAGTTATAAGGAATATTACAGATACTCCTGTGTAGCCTTAGGTATGTTTTGCCTGACAGGAACATCTCGTGCAGAACTTATATGGTTGTTTAAGCGTTTTCTTTCCCTCTCTCTCGTTTTGATTTTATATTCAGGCTCAACCTTAGGCCGATGCTCTCCGCGCTCCCCTGAAGAGACACCTGAACCTTTCTGGAAGAATTTTCTAAGCCTCCATGGGTGCTGCCATCCATTGCACAAGTAGGAGGTGGGAAGCTCATCCACACAGGGTTGTAGGAACTGACCCTTCTGAGATTGTCCTTGGGAGAGATCCAGAGCCAATCTCTATGGAATACCTAGTGTTGGAAGCACATCCTGTCTACACTACTGAGCCGAGCACAGAACACTCTTTGTGCTCCCTTGTTTGATGCTGGGTTCCTCCTTCCAGTAGGTGTTCACTTCAGCAACTAAGGGCGTGGCTGAACGAATGAACTCCAGGTAGGTGTGGGTCACAGAGCAATCTTCATTCAGCAGCAGCTTTGTTGCTAGGACACAAGGATAGCCAGGGCTGGCCAGTCAGACACAAAGCCTAGAAATGTGTGCCTTGCTGAGGGAAAGAGACCCTAAGAGCTGGCATGGATGGGTACACCAGAGTAAGTCTCTGGAACTGGGGCAATGGTAACTCTTAAGTTCTGTGAGTCCCGGGGCCCTGTGGCAA
The DNA here is from genome assembly GCF_011064425.1 of Rattus rattus. Taxonomy (NCBI): domain Eukaryota; kingdom Metazoa; phylum Chordata; class Mammalia; order Rodentia; family Muridae; genus Rattus; species Rattus rattus. Next base: position 8,348,571 of record NC_046157.1, read on the forward strand.
CCTGTCCTCGCAGCTCTGGCTTACTGTGTTCCTGAGTGAACTGAGAGAAATTCAATTCATGCGTTCCTGGGCAATTTATATGATTTTCAGCAAAATGCCGCAGTCGTGTATTAGCCACTGGATGTCAACGGTGATGCTTTCTTTGTTCCTTTTGGAACTCGGTCCCCGATGGGAAGCCAGCTGGTCCATTACCGGACAATGAGCAAGAGCAGGGGGCACAGTGTCGGAGGGTGGTGTCTGCCAGAGCACTACAGTGTCCAGTGAGAAGTGGGAGAGGTCATGAGCTGCCAGCTCTGCCAAGCAGGCTGGCAGGACCCGGGAGAGGTGCAAACAGCTTGGGGATGCAAAGGAGCTTCAAGGCTTCTGGTGCAGAGGAGAACAGGGATCACGAGGTAAACACTAGGCTCGCTTCTTGTTCAGCTTTGGTAAGTTAACTTTCTCCCCTAGGCCTTGTCTACCTCTTCTGCGGAGTGCCTTACTGGAACCCATGATCTCTGTGGACCCAGATAGACTATTAACTTATTTTAACGAGACTTCGGTGTCTCATTATGAATATTATTTGGTGCTGCCTAAATAAATGTTTTTCCAAGAAATATTTTTTACTCTCACGCTCAATGAGAAATACATTTTACACAGTAGTCCGGTATGGTGCAAACCATGTGACTGGAAGGAAAGTCCCATGGATCAACAGTTTCCCTTCCTGTAGGACATGTGGTAAAACATTGCAGAAGCTGCCAAGCTTCTCTGGGGGAAAGAGCAGCCTAGGGAAGCTGGAACTGGTGAATTATAAGCTCCAAAGTAACAAATCTGGAGACGTCAGCACTTGGAGTGGTAGGCAGAATTTGTTAAAAAAAAAAAAAATGGGTTGCACCTGAAGAGAAGAGCTAAATATAACGAACGAATTACACATCCTTGTAAGACAGGCCAGCCACCCCGGCCTTATTTTAAGTGAAGAAGCTAAACATCAAAGGCAGATATTTTATGGTTTCATTTATATGAAATTTCTACAAAAGCAAAACAATAGAGAGACAGGAAGCAGACCAGAGGCTTGCTGGGGTAAAGGAATGTGCAAAGGAGGGGGTGGGTCTAGAGAGAGAGAGAGAGAGCTCTGAAACCTATGATGGCTGCCCATCTGCATAAAGTTAGCAAAGCCAGCTCACTGCACTCTGGATAAACACAGGGCTGGAAGGCTGAGGCTATGGGAGGCATGGGGACGGACAAAACTATGCCTGTCACAGAGATGACAGATGATTCTCTTCATCATCTTGTACTGTGTTCTTCAGGCGTGCTGAGTTTGGTCTAACCTCATTGTCTCCTCACACCGCATCCACAGCGTCATTAAATCACTTGTGGTTCATAACTAGTTGAAAACCATGAGAATAGGTGAATGCTGCTTAGATTTATCTTGGAAGCTAAATTCTTTTATAAACAATGGGGTTTTACAAATCCAAGCCAATATTAGAGTTGGTTTTTTGTTTGTTTGTTTTTGTTTTATTTCGTAATGTTTTTTAAGGGCAAGATCTTACTGTGCTGTCCAGGATGACGTTGAACTCTTGAGCTCAAGTGGTCCCCTTGCCCCAGCTTCCTGGGAGAGCTGGGGTTGTGACATCAGCTGCCTACTTGCTTCTATACAATAACCAACAAATGCCATGAATAGACCTCAGCAGGCTGCGGTTTGGGGACACACGTTAGTCATGTTGGCGGCTGCTTCTGACTCTGTGTGAAGCCCAGGGAAGGCAGTTTCTCTTTAGGCTTTAGGATGGGAACTAGCCACCTGCAGCCCAGTTTCCTGGGCTGTTCTGAGCAGCTCTGGTCTTGCTCCAGTTCCACCAAGAGCATCCTCTGACCTCCACCTCACAATGCAGAAGCAGAACTTCCCCTCCAGCGTCTTAGTGCTCCATTCATCCCAAGTACCTCCACGTGTCGGGATATTTATGAGCCTTTCTTGCAACCTTACCTTTTGGGTATTCAGTTTTGAGAGTAGTCCCTGTTAGCATTTCCTTTAGGCTCCGCCCAACAGTTACCTAGCAACAGCCAGATACCTCTGTATAAAAGGTACCTCTCCCTCTCCCTCTCCCTCTCCCTCTCCCTCTCCCTCTTCCTCTCCCTCCTCCTCTCCCTCTCCCTCCTCCTCTCTCCCTTTCTCTTTCCCAGGTGTCCCTAGCCAGCCTCTTCCCCTCTTTCTCTCTTCCTCTCTCTTCTCTCTTTCTGTCATTCTCTGTCCTCCTTCCTCTGCCTCTACCCCCTTCTCCAGGTCCCAAATGAACTCCCTTTTATATTAGGGCTGTCACATGACTTGACTGTTTAGGGCGTCATCTTGGTAGGGTCAGCCAAGGCCTCCCCTCACCCAGCCATTTTATAAAACACATCAGTCCCACAGAACTGGCTTCGATAGTCAGGGTTTCTACTGCTGTGACAAAACATCAGGTCCGAAAGAGCAAGCTGGGGAGGAACGAGCTTATTTGGACTACACTTCCACAGCACTGCTCATTATTGCAGGAAGTCGGGGCAGGAACCTGGAGGCAGGAGCTGATGCAGAGGCTATGGAGGGTGCTGCTCACTGGGTTGCTCCCCCTGGCTTGTGCAGTCTGCTTTCTTATAGAACCCAAAACCACAAGCCCAGGGATGGCACCACTTACCATGAGCTGAGTCCTCCCTCACTGACCACTAATTGAAAAAATGCCTTATAGCGGGATCTCATGGAGGCGTTTCCTCAACTGAGGCTCTTCCTCTCTGATGACTCATGCTTGTGTCAGGTTGACACACAAAACCAGGCAGCAGTTCATGGCCCTAATTTATGATTGAAGTGCCATTGCTTACAAATTATGTGTGTGTGTGTGTGTGTGTGTGTGTGTGTGTGTGTATGTATGTGTATGTATGAATGTGTGTATATATGTGTGTGTATGTATGTATGTGTGTGTATGTATGTATGTGTGTGCATGTGTATATATGCATGTGTGTATGTATGTGTGTGTGTGTGTATGTGTGTGTATGTGTGTGTGTGTGTGTGTGTGTATGTGTGTATGTATGTGTGTGTGTGTATGTGTGTATGTATGTGTGTATGTGTATATGTGTGTGTGTGTGTGTGTGTGTATGTGTGTGTGTGTGTGTATGTGTGTGTGTGTATGTATGTGTATGTATGTATGTGTATGTATGTATGTATGTATGTGTGTGTGTATGTATGTAGGTATGTATGTGTATGTATATCAGACCAAGGGCTTTGTTTCAGTAATCATGGCCCTCATGGCTTCAAAGCTTCCGACGGGTGAAGTAGTAGATGGTAGGAAACCTAAAGCTCTGAGGATCTGTATGAGAGCCTCAATCTGTCTCCCAGACCCATTTAGTAAAATGGAAAAATGTCTCTGTTATTCTTGCGTTGCTGTGATAAATTTGCTCAGAGGCAACTTAAGGAAGGAAACATTTATTTTGGTTCATAATTCCAGAGAAATCTCAATCCATCAAGGTAGGGAGGCCAGGCAGCCTCTGTGTATGGGAGGAGAAGCAAGAGACTGTGATTGCCTTACAAAGTAGAAGCAGGAAATGAATAGTGTGCATGTGTGTGTGTGCACAGGCACAGACACACACAGACACACAGACACACACGCACACACACAGAGACAGACACAAACACACAGAGACAAACACAGACACACATGCACACAGACAGAGACAGACACAAACACACAGAGATAGACAAACACACAGAGACAGACAAACACACAAAGACAGACACACGAAGACACACACAGACAGTGACAGACAGAAACACAGAGACAGACACATACACAGAGACAGACACACAGACACAGAGATGTGAGATAGAAAGAAAGAAAGGAAGAGACAGACACAGAGAGAGAGACACACACAGAGACAGACACACAGAGACAGAGACAGAGAGGCAGACACAGAGACAGAGACAGTCATACAGAAAGAGACACACATGCCCACAGAGACAGACACTTACATAAAGACAGAGAGAGACAGAGATACAGAGAGACAGAGACAGACAGACACAGAGATACACACCCACAGAGATAGACAGACACACAGAGAGACATAGAAAGAAACACAAAGAAAGACAGAGGGAGACACTATACTTCACACGTCACAATAGATAGTGCCTTAATCTGGGAACCCAGAGTACAGCACGTGATCCTTTGGAGGATCTTTCGTGCTCAAACCACAACAGGGACTACCATCCCCTGATCGGAAGTTGTTTGGCTCTATTAATCAGCCCAAGTCAGCCCTCTTGCTCTTGCACTTGGAACCCAGCAGCACCATTTGCTTTTGTACAGTTGAAGCCAACCTGTGGCTCTCCGCTCTAGATGCCCAGCGTCTTCGAGTCTGCACTGTTATTGAATACACACATGCCATCACTTCACCAAGCTGTGCAGCAACTCAAACCTCACTAGGTAAGCTTCTGCAGTCTGGCGTCTCTCACGCTTTAGTTAACCTTCAGATTGACTTGTGCACCCACTCTTCCATACCTGCTCACTGAAGCAGGAGCCTTTCCCTTGGGCTCAGGGTCCCTGCCCCAGCTCCAGCCCAGGGCATCCTCTTCCTCTCTGCCCTCTGCAGACACTGCTGTGTCTGCCCATCCCCACTGCACAGACACTTCAGTCTTCCTGACACAGTCTTCTCTGTCACTGTGCCCCCTTTCAGCTGCCCTGCAGCCTCCCTGAACTTTCTTCCTCAGTGGAGTTGCTGGAACAACGGTTCTCAACCTTCCTAATGCTGTGACCCCTTAATACAAGTCTTCCTATTGTGGTAACCCCAACCACAAAATTATTTTTGTTGTTACTTCATAACTGTAATTTTGATACTGTTATGACACATAATGTAAATATCTGTATCTTCTGATGGTCGCAGGGGACCCCCGTGAAAGAATCATTCAATACCCCTAGCGGACATGACCCACAGGTTGAGAACCACTGCTCTCGATAGAGGACTGCTCCCAGTGTTGGTCTCTCTCACCTGGATGGGAAGTAACCTCCACTCTCTGACTTTTGTTCCAGACACCCTGAAGGATTCTGAGTTCCCAAGCTCTCCCAGTCATGTTCCTCAGATCATGTTCTTTAACGTTTCTCAACCCACCATCCCCATCACTGGTTCTCTCAAGACTCGTGTCATCTCTAGATATCACGGCATACATAGCCTATTGTAATCTGGCCCTTGTGCAGTTCTTGGATTGGCTCTCAGAGTGTTCTGTAACCCTGAGGTTAACTCTAAACACACACACACACACACACACACACACTTACACATACACATACTCAAACACACACTCATGCACACACACAGATTCACACACACATATGCACCCATGCATGTGCACACACACACATGCACCCACACATGTGTACACACACACATACACATACTCACGCACACTCACACACACACACTCATGCACACACACATGCACATACACACATTCACACACACATATACACCCATGCATGTGCACACACACATTCACACACACATATGCACCCATGCATGTGCACACACAAACACACACACACACACACACACACACACACACACTTGGCTCATACTTCTGGGCATGACAGTTTTTTTTTTTTTTAAACCAAAATGCTTTACACTAAAGCCCTTGTAACTCACCTTTACGGCTGTGCGTGGTGTCACATGTTTACAACCCCAGCATTGCTAGGCTACATCAGGGGGAAATGATGTGGTTTCAGTTCAACCTAGACCATACAGTGAGGCCTCATCTCAATACACCAAAAACTGAAAAAAGCAAGCGAACAATGAGAGCACCCCCCACACCACACACTTCGGACCTTGGAAGCTGTACTGAGCTTCATAGCTTGAGCACAAAGGTCTTCTCTGTCCTTAAGGTGTCCTTGTTTAAGCCATACCCTCAGAGCTGTGGTCATTGAGGTATTTGCTGGGCTCAGGTCTGAGTGTAAGCTCAGCACACAGGGCCTCAGCCTGCTTGTCCTAGACTCCAGAGAACAGTCAGACAGTCTGCTGCACAGACAGATGTGACGGGACACTGCTGGCTTCAATGTGCTGTGCCGTTCCCTGGATGAGGGGCTCCTCTCTCATCCAGGCATGCGTGCCAAGTGCAGGGTAAGCCCTGAATATAGTGTGAGCAGGGCTTCTAGGAGAGCAGAGGACATCGGAAGGTCAAGAGCGACCATTTTGAGTAAAGGAAGCTGACTAGAGGGAAATTCCCGGAAAAGTGGGAGCAGAGAAATCACCCTTGTCCCCCTCTCTACTGTCACAGGAGAAGGTAAAGTATGGGAAGCTACAGGGAGGCACTGCACAGAACTGGAGAGAGCTGGGCAATGAGGAAGGAGATCTGGCCCTGTCTCTGTCACCATTTTAACAGATTACAAAGCCTCTGGGCCCCAACACACAGGCTAGCACACATGAGTGGGGTTACAAGTAATTTAAGAAAGAACTGGCACAAAGGTGTTGAGCAGGGTGCAGTGACACATGTTGGCCACCAGGTGACACTAGAGGATTTCCTTCAGCACAAAGCTGGCTTTGTCTCTGTGCTCTTTAGTGCCACTGGTGTCGCGCCTAATCTCTAAGGAAGGCAATTCAGAGATTTGGAGAAAACCCTCAGTTTGGATGCAATGTAAGTATTCATTAGTTGTCTCTGAATGTGCACATGTGAAAACCAGCCCCTTCCACAACCTTCAAAACGTGTAGAGGCTTAGAGGTTACCTCTGTGCCTTCCCCAGCAGCTTTGGCTGGGATCTCATACCCTGGGCACAGGCAAGGAAATGTTCTGAGCTGGTTCTCCCGGGACTTCTTGTTCCAGAGGGCGGGTATGGATGGCAAGATGTGACATGGCTTGATACAGGTATCTGTCCCCTCTTCCTGAGCTCAGAGCAAAGGTGGAGCATGAAAAGGGAATTCTAGACGATTGTGAGTCTGGGTTTGAGAACCCTCTCTGACAATCTGGTGAATGCCACAGGCTCTCCCAGCCAGAATGTTCTTTATAACCATGCTCTTTCCGCAGCTTCTTAGACACATTATATAGCCGTGCATGATTTCTGCCAGCTTTAAAAATGTAATGCCGAACAGTCACACTGTGTGACAGCCGCATGCCAGAGCAGCTTCCTCATTTGTAACCCGAGTCGACTGCACTCTCTAAGAAGAAGCTGGGGAGGTGAAGAGTCCATTGCCTCGGTGGTACCCAGTAGGTCACAGATTGGACTTGAGCATTCCCGGGCGATGCCAGCCCGGAAGAGACGCTGAAGTTTGAAGCTGCTTTGCAGGAGAAGCTGAAGATTCAGAATCCTTAGCCAGCAGCCGCCTCGTGGAATGGCACCCAGCCTGCACGGGAAGGACACAGCTTCTTGTCAGCTGTGCATCTGTGTTTCTGTCTTAAAAATCCCCTGTGCCAGGGTGCTCCAGGCACTGTGCCCGCTTCTCTCTGTCTCCTATAGCTGCGCCATACACGCATGCCTGAGGGATGCCCTGTATCCCAGAGCCAGAATCGGCATAGATCAAAGGACCTAGCAATGACCTTGGAATTAAGAGCCTCTGTTTGGTTCTCGTTGCCATTTATTAACCATGGGACTGGCCTCAAGTATGAAATGGGAATAATAACTCTTTCTTTTTTTTTTTTTTTTTTGGTCTTATTCAGTTTCTTTTTAAGTACCCCATGATTATTTGTTTTCTTTAACACAATTGATTAATTAGGACATTGGGAAAGAGAACTCAATTCTAAAATGGGGAACGTAAGGGGAAAGTCAGCTATGTAATATGGGAATGACTTTGAAAGATGGGTGTTTGAGCAAGAAGAGCCCTGAGTCCCCCACCTCCTCCAGCCATCTGTTATCCTGCTACCTTAGCATCTGGACACGAGTGCCCTACCTGGCTGCACAATGTGGTCACCGGACTTTATCTGCTTCCTGGCCACTCAGGCCCAGGCTCTATGATCCTGCTCAAGGAGAAGTTTTAACTAGCCTAGGATTAAGCTTTTTTTCTTTTTTTCTCTTGAATCCCTCTTGCCCAGTTCAAGTTTTTGCTGTGTGTTGACTTCCTAGCATTCTTACCGCTAATTCTTATACTCATTCCCTAGTAGCAACGGTGTAGAAAACTCACTACGTTAGCTATCTGTGCCTCCACAGATACATTGGGTTTGCCTGGGAGGCTCATAGCAGATCATTATCAAACTCATCCCCAGCAAAAGCTTTCAGACCCCTCTGCAGTTGCCACCAAGGCTGCGCTAGGCTGCGGGAAAGATATGAGGGGAGTGTGGGAGAGACCTGCCCACTAAGTTACCAGAAACCTGCAAGTTGACCATCTATAGACATAAAGTCAGGATTGGCCAAGTCCTGGTCAGAGTTTAACAGAATCACCCGGCTGATAGACTTGGGAAAAATCCCATAGACTTGGGAAAAAGCCCATAAATGACCAGTTTGACTACTTATAGGGTGGGTTGTTGTGTAGCAGGTCTTAGCCGATGTAACTGTGTCACTCAAGATACTTTCCAGACACTGTTAGACTACGGCAACGGTGATTCATGGACCATTCATTGCAGCATATCTCCTAGCTTGAAAGGTATGTTTTTCCATTTAAAACGCTATCCTGCTATCAGAATAAACGGAGTTATTACCTGCGGAGGTTAGAGAACCATCATGCCATTTCACTGATGAAGAGACTGTGGTGTGGAGAGGTGATGTGACTTGTCAACAAAGACTCAGCATGGCACCAGTCAGCCCCAAACAGGAAAACCAACTCTCTAGATTCTTCATGAGGCTCATCCCCTGCATGGCAGTCCACCTGGCTGTCTCTAGATTGTCTGGAGTCTCCTCGGTACTGATATCAGTCATGCTCCCATACTACATGCACTCCTTCCTGCAGTGTGCTCAGCCCCTCCCCTCCAGCCTAGATGAGGTTTCCTCCTGCTGCTTCATTCATTCGTTCCTGAACTTTCATCATTGTAAACATAAAGTGAAATTAAAGTAGTATCAGGCCCTGGGTGACCCTCCCATTCTTGACCCCCTTCCTGTTTACCAAATCACCTCTTTTGGGCAAGCCTCACTGGCCAGGGTGCCAGTAAGCATCAGGAATCCTCTTGTACAAAGGGCCCCACTCATAGCCTTCGTGTTTATGAGTGTAAGAGATCATCCAGGATTTTTCCTTAAACCCCTTCAGTCATTAAGCTCTCCCCTTCCTCCTGTTGTGGATACCAGGACTTTCAGACCAGCTCTTCAGGTTAAGGGCTTGTGTCCACTCAGGAGGTGTGTACATGGCTGATTTGAATAATTCACTTCTGTAAGAATCCTTCAGGAGGAGTAACCTTCGAGCTTCCTCTTCCTATAAGTGGCCAGAGGTGACCTGTGAAGGTGGTTCGAGACTCTCTTGACCCAGAAAATAAAATCATGCAAAGCAAGAGGTTCAAACCTTCATGTACACTTTAAGAACACCCAGTAAACTGCCCAGGCCATCAAGGGTATGCACATCCACAAAGCCACCAAGTATCTGAAGGATGTCACTTTAAAGAAGTAATGTGTGCAATTCTGGCGGTATAATGGTGGTGTCTGTAGGTGCGCCCAGGCCAAACAGTTGGGCTGGACACAGACGGTGGCCAAAATATGGTGCTGAATTTTTGTTGCACATGCTTAAAAATGCAGACAGTAGTGCTAAACTTTAGATTTCGACGTAGATTCTCTGGTGATTGAACACATCCATGTGAACAAGGCACCTAAGATGTGCCGACGAGCCTACAGAGCTCATGGCCGGATTAATCCATCCATGAGCTCCCCCTGCCACATTGAGATGATCCTCACTGAGAAGGAACAGATTTTTCCACAGCCAGAAGAGGAGGTTGCACAGAAGAAAAAGACGTCCCAGAAGAAACTGAAGAAACAACTCATGGCACGGGAATAAATTCAGCATAAAATAAATGCAGGTAAAACAACAACAACAACAACAAAATTCCTTCAGGAAAGTCATTTATTCTGAAGAGAGTCAACACCAAGTCAGGGAGGATCTAGTGGCTAAGGGCTCTGAGGTTGGAACTTTTCTTGTTCCCAGGCCATAGGGGGAAAGTAAGAGTAGAAATGGACCTACTTATGTACAAAACAGTTTAGGGCAGCCTACACTGCTACAGCCACCCAGTGCCAGGCACCAACAATGTGCCAAGGTCATGTGGGTTCCTTTTCTGTCAAATCCAAGTGCCTTTTGCCTCTTCCAAGAGCTTAGGCCCAAACCGTGGTGTTGTGTGGGAAGCCCATGTTTTCCTCACACCAGAAAATCTCAATGGACTTTCCTTTAAGATGCATCTGGATTCCAACCATTGCTTACCTTCACCATCGCATCTCATGTGAGGGTGACTGCCGGTGCTTCTTAGCCCTCCTCATTCTTACCCTTGACTTCTAGATCCAGAGTTTAAAATCACAGTCAGACACGTTATGTAAAACAGCACTACCATTAGGCCAATTTTCTACACCCCAAAATATTAAAAATGGCTTCTATTCTCTGCTGCTCACTGGAATCCTGAGCCTGCCTGTCCTTGTTCAGAAGTGATAACCACTACCAGCTCTCAGGTTTGGGATTAATTTTCTCATATGGACTTAATGACCGAAAAACCCTAGGAATGAAGTAATAGCAAAACCAGGCTGAGGTTTCTTTGAGGTTATTAATTTTTATTTCCTGCTGGCTAAATTAGGCCTGTGGTTCTCCCAAGCAGCACAGAGCAGTGATTTCAAGTGATTTCAGCAGAACCCTGCCAGAGTGGGTTCAAGGGATTCATCCAAGCTTGGCACAAGAGAGCAGTTGGGTGAAAACTCAAGGAGCTGCTACAGAGTCAACTGGAAAAATGAGTCTCAACTAAGCTTCATTAAACTGCAAGTGGTCCCTGCTGCTCTCCCTCACTCCTGGTCTTCACTCCAGGGTGAGCTGCTAGCCATGTTCTTAGAGCTTTGCACTGCAAACTCTGGTCTGAGGAATGGAGGTAATGTGGATGGTGGCTAATGATTATTAGCCATTTGGTTAATATTGACGAGTGTTAATATTGACACAGTTCTCAACATTTTTATTGTCAGTTATTCACCTGTTCTTTCATAAAACATATGTATACATCATACACACATGTGTACATATACAGCATATACATACACATACATATACTACATATATAACATATATAGAATATGTAGCATATACACATACATATACATTTACATATAACCAATACACATGGATATCCACATGTGTGTGTGTCTGTGTGTGTGTGTGTGTCTGTGTGTATGTTTGTATAGTATTTCTTTCATCTTCAGAGAAACAAAACAGAAAAGTTGATGCTGGCCCAGGGAGACAGAAAATGGATAGTAAACATAGGGAATAAATAGATGGATGTGTTGGGAGATGATGAGTGGTGAAAAGGGTGTTTGTGAGCAAAGGCTGCAGTGTTAGTTGATTTCCAGTAAACCTCATTGAAGAAATGATGTTGGAGTGGAGACACACGGTCAGTCCTCTTGGGACATCTGTAGCAGAGTGTTTGGGGAAGAGGGACAAGACAGAACAGCTGGATACTCTAGGGTGGTGAAGAAGCCTCATGGCTGGAGGTGAGGGAGAAGGGGATAGCTAGGTAAGATGAGGCACATAGAGACCATGAGGCAGGTCTAGGGACCTCTCTAAGTCTAGGCTTTCTCTCTGAATCAACAAGGATCAAGAAGGAAGTTGCTAGAGGCTGCTGCGAGGGAACTGGGAGTGCAGCTTGCGTTTTAACATGATCTCTATTGGGCTGAGAATAGGCTGCAAAGTGTCAAGGAAGAGAGGCCACACTGGTTCAGAGGCTGCTGTAATGGTAGCCTGGCACGGAGAGTGAGAAAAACTTAGATTAAAGAGATATTTTCAGTGTAGAGTGAACAGGACTCTTCTACTTAGAGAGCCTGGGGCAGTAGAGGAAGCAGATTTCAAATGATACCAGAGTATAGCTTGAACACCAGGGAGATGGAGTTGTCCTTTACTGAGCTGGGGAGAAGTGGTGAGTGTATATCCTAAGTGTCTTAGTGAGGGTCCCATTGCTGTGAAGAGATACCGTGACCGAGGCAACTCTTATAATGATAGACATTTACTTGGAGCTGGCGTACAGGTTCAGAGGTTCAGTCCATTATCATCAAGACAGGAACATGGCAACATCCAGGCATCCATGGTGCTGGAGAAGGAGCTGAGAATTCTACATCTTGATCCAAGACAGCCAAAGGAGACTGTCAGGCAGCCAGGAGGAGCCTGGAATTCCACACAGGGCAGAACTTAAACCTAGGAGACTCCAAAGCCCACCCCTGCAGTGACACATGCCAATTCTAACAAGGCCACACCTTCTTACAGTGCCATTCCTTGTGAGTAAAGCATTTTAACATATTAGTCTGTGGATGGAGACCAAACCTATTCAAACCATGACACTACATTGTGAGCATTTACTAGAAGATTCATAGGCAATGTGAGCACAGGCTGACTACAGGCTTATGTTTGAGAGTCTATGAAACATAGATGATAGAACAAATTTTGAGCCTGACTAAACTCACTAAGGAATTAAATAGGAACAAAGAAAAACCAAACTAGGGTTTCAAAAATCACTACTCTGCGAAAAGATATACCACCACCTGTTGCGGATTGGTTCTAATGTTATTTATATTAATTTGGCTCCCGAAATCACACAGGAACCCACACATCTGTGCTGAGGGTCCCTGCCCCAGTTGGCTCTGATTGAGAAATAAAGTTGGTGGTGGCCAATGGCTGGGTAGGGAGACAGAAGAATGAATTTTAGGATTCCTGGGCAAGAAGAGAAGAGAGAGAGAGAGAGAGAGAGAGAGAGAGAGAGAGAGAGAGAGAGAGAGAGAGAGAGAGAGAGAGAGGAGCAAACAGCCATCTGAAGGAGTTGGGAGAGTGCGGCCCAAGAGGGCTGCTCACCTGGGTCCAGGTAACCAAGGTAGAATATAGAATTTAGTAAATAATAATCCAGGAATATCAGAGGGGAGAGTGTGTTAGCCACAGGTAGGTTTGGAAGTGTCCAGCCATTGAGCTGCTTAGGACTTATTAAAATAGAAGGCCATGTGTGCATGTGTGTGTGTGTGTGTGTGTGTGTGTGTGTGTGTGTGTGTGTGTGTGTGTGTGTGTGTGTGTGTGTGTGTGTGTGTGTGTGTGTTCATTCAGGAATCCAAAACATTTGGGTGGGTGGAGAGGAGGCATGCACTGGAGAGTTTAGAGCAGATTAAAAAATTACTGCTTCAATCACCCAATGGACAAGAGAATCAGGGCCACCAGAAACCATGGGAAGGAAGGGCCCCAGGATGTAGCTGTGAACTACCATGTTGGATGTCCCTAGAGGAGTATGGCTGAGAACTGAAGATCATTGGTGATCTGGTGTAGAACCCTTTACATTGAGCAATGGCAGGAGAACCTCATTTCATACAGTTAAGGGGAAATAGGAGAGGAACTGGAGACAGTGAGTGAATTAGCACAAGAATTATTGTTGAAAATGTTGCAGAGAAAAAAGGAAGTCCAGGGCAGAAGAAGGGTGAATGAGAGTTAAAACTTACTCCATGGGCCTGTCACAGCCCATTCAGATGCTGATGAGGACCACAGAAGGAAAGAGCTCTGTGCTGTTGGAGAAGGGCAGTGTGTAGGGCTGTGAAGGCTGAGGGTTAACCTCAGTGACTAAGGGTTAGCTTTACGAGGAGGCTGCCCTGTAGTAACAAAGAACAATAAACGGATTTCTAGGCACAAATTTTTTGCAGCCTATTTTAATAACGGTTCAACCTCTCCTAGTCCATCACCCACCAGAGGTAGTGGATGAGAAAAGTTATTAGGTTATGGAAGACGTAGACCTCCTTAGAAATAGTTCTTTGGTGGTGAGTCCAATCTTCATTGTTAAGCTGTTAGCAGTTTAGTCCAGTAGCAAACACCAAGTATGAGAAGTTAGTTCTTTGGCGAGTTCCTCTCAATGGCATCACCACAAGTGGAGCTCAGCAGTGCAATGTAAGGCTAACCAACATAAGGTCTTATCTAAAGTGAGGAAGAGTGAGGCAGAGCAAAGCAAACCAATGCTCTATCTCCCACTGTCTGTGGGGTCATACTTATATTTCTTCATTGGGAGTCCTTTCATGTGTCTGCTATAGTGAAAGATTGATTCTTTCACATACGTGCTCCAGCAAAACATCATTTGACATAACCGACTTACCAAAGAAACCAGAAGTTGCCACTTCACAGGTTGGCCTACATGGCACCCGTCTGGTCTCCAGTTCCAGAGGCCCAGAGGTCCAGATCAAGCCATGAGTAGGGCTGGTTTCTCCCTAACTTCTGTTGGTTTGCTGGCAATCTTTGGTGTGCTTTGACTTTTAGGTACCTCCTTGGGATCTGAGCCTTCCTCTTCCTATGTGAGCCTTTTTTCTATGTAACTATCTGTAAAGATGCTGTCCCGCCGGGAACAGCCTTAGATCACAAATGGACAATCCATCGTTAGCAACAGATGGCAAGGCACAGCAATTGTTGGAAACTATGGGCAGGCCTATGGGTGTTTTTGTGAGAAGACCTAAACATATTCTTTGGATTGCTTCAATTTTCTCCCAGTGGTGAAAAGCAGCATCCTTAGTTGGAGGTGGGAAGTCATGGAAGACAGTTACAGGGAAGTTGGGACATTGTTTCTACTGACTGAGAGAGGAGGGGAGAGAAGGAATTGCAATACGGCAGCCAGGTAGCCCAAAGGGTATACCCATGGTACATGGGCTTATTATGTCTGTGGAACGATTTGTGGTACTGTATCAGTTGCTTTCCTATTGCTGTTCAGAAACACCATGACCCAAAAAAGCTAACAGGAGGAAGAGTCTAATGCAGTCCAGAAGGAGATATAAATTGTATGGGGCTTTTCTATGTTCTCCAGGTTTCCAAATTAATCACATGGAATTTCATTATGAAATAATGTCTAGGCCTTAAGGGAGGTTTGTTCCCCAACTAGCTTGTAAGTCAAGTAACCTGTGTATACTCCTCTATGTCTGCCACATGGCTGCTTACCTCTCCTCAGTTTCACATGACAGCGCCCGTGCCACCACGGTACTGAGAACCGGGCGTAGGCATGGGGGATTTAGCAAATGACACAGACTCGGGTCATTCGTCAAGAGAGAGTGACAAAGCTTTACTGAGGGTCACACAATATATACACCAAGTCCACTGGGTGGAAAAACCCTGGAAGCACAGTGGAAAAGCAAGTTTACATTTTCAGGATGAAAACAGGAACAGGGGGATAACTCCGGACTTTGTTGTTTGGCTGTTTTAACCACAGCTGATACATTGTGTGCTACAGCCTTGGACAATAAGCTAGAGGGGTGGGGGCTGGGTCCAACATTCACATGTCGGATTTGCTCTGTATCTTGGTGGTGAATCCTCCCATACTGAAACTTTCCTCTCTTTTCCTGGAAGTCCTGCCTCTACTCTCATTTTTCAGCTGGCCATTCAGCTCTTTAATGATAGGTGAATGCTTTTACACAGCACCCAAGAGATCAACCCTACCAGAGAGTCCATAATGGTGGGGGGGAAGCATAGCATTGGATGACAGAAACAGGAAGCTGACTGATCACGTCTTGACTTCACATGGAAAGTAGTTGAAAGGTGGTTGTAAATTGGAACCCCGGCAAAGCTATCAACTCTCAGAGCCTGATCCCTGTGATCTGTTTTCTCTTTCAGTGTTGAACCTTCTAAAGGCTTCATAATTTTACCAAATAGTAGAAACTGGGAGTGGAGCAAGGGTTCAAACGCATGAGCATGTATGAAACGTTGTTCTTTCTTATTTTTCTGGTGTTCTTTTTTATTGAATATTTTATGTATTTACATTTCAATTGTTATCCTCTTTCTCAGTTTCCCCGAGGCAAACCTCCTATTCTATCCCCCTTCCCTCTGCTTCTGTGAAGATTCTCCCCTCCCCACTAACCCACTCCTGCCTCATGTCTCTAGCATTCCCCTACACTGGAGCATCCAACCTTCACAGAACCAGGGGTCTCTCCTCCCATTGCTGCCAGATAAGGCCATCCTCTACTACACATGCAGCTGGAGCCATGAGTCACTTCATGTGTACTCTTTGGTTGATGGTTTAGTCCCTGGGTGCTCTGGGAGAGGGGTCTGGTTGGCTGATATTGTGTTTTTTTCTATGGAGTTGCAAACCCCTTTGGCTCCTTCAGTCCTTCCCCTAACTCCTCCATTGGGGTCGCTGTGCTCAGTCTAATGGTTGGTTGAGAGTATCCACATCTGTGTTGGTCAGGCTCTGGCAGAGCCTCTCGGGAGACAGCTATATCAGGCTCCTGTCAGCAAGCGCTTCTTGGCATCAGCAATACAGTCTGGGTTTGGTGGCTGCATGTGGGATGGATCCCCAGGAGGGGCAGTCTCTGGCTGGCCTTATTTTCAGTCTCTGCTCCACTCTTTGACCCTGTATTTCCTTTAGACAGAAGCAGTTCTGGATTAAAATTTTGGAGATGGGTGGTGACCCTATTCCTCAACTGAATATCATGCCTAATTTCTGGATATGGTCTCTACAGGTTCTCTCTCCCCTTTGTTGGGTATTTCAGCTAATGTCATCCCTGTTGGGTCCTGGGAGCCTCTTGCTTCCCTGGCATTTGGAACTTTCTGGTGGCTCCCCCCAGTTCCCCATCCCCCATTGCTACACACCTTTGTTCAATTTCCTGACCCCCTGTATATCTCCTCTGTCTCCTACCATACCTGATCCTGGCCCTCTTTTCCCTTCCCCCTCCTCTCTTCCTCCCAAGTCCCTCCCACCTTCTATCTCACTGAATTATTTTGTTTACCCTTCTAAGTCGGACACAAGCACCTACACTTTGGTTGTCCTTCTCTTGAGCTTCATATGGTCTGTGAATTTTATCATGGATATTCTGAGATTTTTGCCTAATATCTACTTATCGGTGAGTACATACCATGTGTGTTCCTTTGTGATTGGGTTACCTCTCTCAGGATGATATTTTCTAGCTCCATCCATTTGCCTGCAGATTTCACGAAGTCATTGTTTTTAAAAGCTGAGTACTGTGTCAATGTACCATATTTTCTGCATCCATTCCTGTGTTGAGGAACATCTAGGTTTTTTTCCCCTGCTTCTGTCTATTATAAATAAGGCTGCTATGAACATGGTGGAGCACGTGTCCTTGTTATATGTTGAAACATCTTTTTGGTATATGCCCAAAAGTGGTAGCACTAAGTCCAGTTTTCTGAGGAACCACCAGACTGATTTACGGAGTGGTTGTACCAGCTTGCAATCCAACCAGCAATGGAGGAGTGTTCCTCTTTCTCCATGACATCTGCTGTCACCTGAGTTTTTGATCTTAGCCATTCTGACTGGTATGAGGTGGAATCTCAGGGTTGTTTTGATTTGCATTTCCCTGCATTTCCCTGAAGACCAAGGATGTTGGACATTTCATTAGGTGCTTCTCAGCCATTCAACATTACTCAGTGGAGAATTCTTTGTTTAGCTCTGTACCCCATATTTTTTTTATAGAGTTACATGGTTATTTGGAGTCTGACTTCTTGAGTTCTTTGTATATATTGGATATTAGCCATCTATCAGATTTAGGATTGGCAAAATTTTTTTCCAATCTGTTGGTTGCCATTTTATCCTATTGACAGTGTCCTTTGCCTTACATAGGTTATCAATTTTATGTGGTTTCATTTGTCAATCGTTGATCTTCGATCATAACCAATTGGTGTTCTATTCAGGAACCTTTCCCTTTTGCACATGTGTTCAAATCTCTTCTCCATCTTCTCTTCTACTAGATTTAGTGTATTTGGTTTTATGTGGAGGTCCTTGATCCACTTGACTTGAGCTTTGTACAAGGAGTTAAGAATTTGCATTCTTCCTCATGCAGACTGCCAGTTGAACCAGCACCTTTGGTTGAAAATGGTGTCTTTTTTTCTATTGGATGGTTTTAGCTTTTTTGTCAAAGATCAAGTGACCATAGGTTTGTGAGTTCACTTCTGGGTCTTCAATTCTATTCCATTGGTCTACCTGCCTGTCTCTATACCAATATCATGCAGTTTTTTTTTATCACTATTGCTCTGTCGTACAACTTGAGGTCAGGGATGGTGATTTCCCCAGAAGTTCTTTTATTGTTGAGATAAAGTTTTCCCTATCTTGGGTTTTTGCCTAGTACAAATGAATTTGAGAATTGCTCCTTCTAACTCTGTGAAGAATTGAGTTGGAATTTTGACGGGGATTGCATTGAATCTGTAGATTGCTTTCAGCAAGATGGCAACTTTTACTATATTAATCCTGCCAATCCATGAGTATGGGAGTTCTTTCCATATTCTGAGATTTTTCTCCAATTTCTTTCTTCAGAGATTTAAAGTTCTTGTCATACAGATCTTTTACATGCTTGGTTAGAGTCATTCCAAGTTATTTTATATTATTTGTGACTATTGTGAAGGGCGTCATTTCCCTAATTTCTTTTTCGGCCCATTTATCCTTTGAGTAGAGGAAGTCTACTGATTCATTTGAGTTAATTTTATATTTAGCCACTTTGCTGAAGTTGTTTATTAGCTGTAGAAATTCCCTGGTGTAATTTTTTGGATCATAAGTATACTGTCATACCATCTACAAATAGTGATATTATGGATTCTTCCTTTCTAATTTTTATTCCTTTCACTTCCTTTTGTTGTCTAATTGCTCTGGCTAGAACTTCAAGTACCATATTGAATAGGTAGAGATAGAGTGGGCAGCCTTGTCTAGTCCCTGATTTTAATGGGATTGCTTCAAGTTTCTCTCCATTTAGTTTGATGTTGGCTACTGGTTTGCTATATTTTGCTTTTACTATGTTTAGGTATGGGCCTTGAATTCCTGACCTCTCAAATACTTTTAAGATGAAGGGGTGTTGAATTTGTCAAATATTTTTTCAGCATCCAATGAGATGATCATGTGGTTTTTTTCTTTGAGTTTGTTTATATACTGGATTATGTTGATGGATTTCCATATATTGAACCATTCCTACATTCCTGGGATGAAGCCTACTTATCATGATGAATGATCGTTTTGATGTGTTCTTGGATTCAATTTGCAAGAATTTTATTGGGTATTTTTGCATTGATATTCATAAGGGAAATTGGTCTGAAGCTTTCTTTCTTTGTTGGGTCTATGTGTGGTTTATGTATCAGCATGACTGTGGCTTCCTAGAATGAATTAGGCAGTAATCCTTCTGTTTCTATTTTGTAGAATAATTTGAAAAGTATTGTTATTAGTTCTCCTTTGAAGGTCTGATAGAATTCTACACTAAAGCCATTTGGTCCTGGGATTTTTTTTGGTTGGCAAACTTCTAATGACTGCTTCTCTCTCTTTAGGGAATATGGGACTTTTTAGATGGCTTATCTGACCCTTATTTAACTTAGTACCTGGTATCTATGAATAAAATTATTCTTTTCATCCAGATTTTCCAGTTTTGTTGAGTTTCATTTTGTCCTGGATTTCCTGGATGTTTTTAGTTAGGAGATTTTTGCATTTTATTTGACTGTTCTGTCAGTGTTTTCTATGGTATCTTCTATGCCTGAGATTCTCTTCCTATCTTTTGTATTCTGTGGGTGATCCTTGCATCTATGACTCCTGATCTCTTTCCTTAGGCTTTTTATCTCCAGGGTTGTCTCCCTTTGTGTTCTCTTTATTGTTTCTATTTCCATTTTTAGATCCTAGATGATTTTCTTTCATTACTTTACCTATTTGGTAACACTTATGTGTTTCCTCTTTAAGGGCTTTTGCATGTTTACCCGTGTGCTCCTGTATTTTTTTTTTTTTTTTTTTTAATCTTTATTAACTTGAGTATTTTTATTATCATTTCGATTGTTTTTCCCTTTCCCGGTTTCCAGGCCACCTTCCCCCTACCCCTTACCCTTCCCCTTCTTTATGTGTGTTCCCCTCCCCATCCTCCCCCATTACCGCCCTCCCCACAACAATCACATTCACTGGGGTTCAGTCTTGCTTGGGACCAAGGCTTCCCTTCCACTGGTTCTCTTACTAGGCTATTCATTGCTACCTATGATGTTGGAGCTCAGGATCAGTCCAGGATCAGTGTAGTGGCTTAGTCCCTGGAAGCTCTGGTTGGTTGGCATTGTTGTTCATGTGGGGTCTCAAGCCCCTTCAAGCCCTTTCAGTCCTTTCTCTGATTCCTTCAACGGGGGTCCCATTCTCAGTTCCATGGTTTGCTGCTGGCATTCCCCTATGTATTTGCTGTATTCTGGCTGTGTCTCTCAGGAGAGATCTACATCCGGTTCCTGTTGGCCTGCACTTCTTTGCTTCATCCATCTTATCTAATTGGGTGGCTGTATATGTATGGGCCACATGTGAGGCAGGATCTGAATGGGTGTTCCTTCTGTCTCTGTTTTAAACTTTGCCTCCCTATTCCCTGCCAAGGGTATTCTTGTTCCCCTTTTAAAGAGCTCCTGTATTTCTTTAAGGGAGTTATTTATGTCATTATTAAAATCCTCTATCATCATCATGAGCTTGATTTTAAATCAGAATCTTGCCTTTCCAGTGTGTTGGGATATCCAGGGCTTGTTGTGGTGGGAGAACTGGGTTGTGGTGATGCCAAGTAGCCTTGGTTTCTGTTGCTTGTACTTCCCTCTTGCCCTCTGGTTATCTCTGGTATTAGCTGGTCTTGCTGTCTCTGACTGTAGCTTGTCCTCCCCTGTGAGCCTGTGAAACTGTGATCTTAGGTGTGTTAGAGATCCTGGGAGACCAACTCTCTCAGAGCGTGATTGGGTTGTGGAAATCTCTGTCAGTGGGTTAGCTCAGGGATGCAGAAAGAAACCAGAAGGATCATGTCCCTGGCTGCTCCGTAGTTCTTGTGTTCTGTGGGCTCTGGGTGGGTATTGGAGCAGTAGTGGTGGTCTCACCTGTGATCTTAAGTATGTCAGCACTCCTGGGAGACCAGCTCTCTCTCTGGGTGGGATTTGGTTGTGGAGAGCTTCGGCACAGGGTTAGCTTTGGGACACCGGTCAAAACATTTTTATTCAAATCACCACAAGTAATATGCTGCTTCCAAGCCCCACTCAGCAACATAGGGGCAGGAGCATCATGATTAAAGAGCTTTCGAGTCTTACAAGGTAAATGCAGCTCATGGGAGCCAACAAGAGGCAAAAGAGTTGAAAGCACATATAATAATATCTTGACGCCTTCTCAGAAATAAAAGTGAGTAATAGGGAAGAAGAGAAGTGCCCGTGTGAGGATCCTGTAGTTGCTCTGGCTTTATAGATAAGGAAGCTGGTGTGTGGAGAAAGTCAGGTGTTCTAAGGTCCAAAGCCAGACTCCAAACTTGAGGCATTATGGCTCAGATGTAGGCTCACTGTGAGAGATATAGAACCAGAAGCCGTGAGAGAGACATTGGGAAGATGAAAGAACAAAAGCAGGAAGAACAGACATTGGGACAGACTGTCTCACACCGATTTACCGTGTATCTGTAAGTCACTCAGTCTGGATCTTCCCTAACCCCCAATGTCCCAGGACCCTCTCAATATTTTCTCCTTTACTCCCATCTCATTCTCCTTGTTGGTTTTATTTAAAAATCCCAGTGTTTCATTCTTCAAACAATTTGTTCATTTTCATTCCTCACTATGTGCCTCTCTAAGGAGTTTTCAAGTCAACCGTTGCTCTTCCTAACTTCATGATAGAACCATTTCAAACCAGGCTTGGAATCCTAAAGAGATGAACTGAGCAACTTGGTTAGCTGAAGGTCGGTCTGACCTTCCAATTTCAATCTCCAATGCCAGGTTCAGCTCTCTTTTCATCATGCAAATTTCTTTAGAAAGAGGGTTCTCCTCTACCTCACATTGGGATAATTGGAGGACAGATTTGTATTGATTCAGAGAAGTTTGAGCCGGGCATGAGCACTGATCTGAGATTCTATAGAATGCTTTCAATCAGTGATGTGCATATGTATATGTGTATGTCTATATGCAAGTGCACACAGGTGTAGATGCATGTGCATATAAACATTTGGTAGCCTGGGGTTCATGTCTGAAGTCATTCTCAGACATTCTTCTACCTTTCTCATTGAAGAAGATATGTCAACCCAACCCAGAGATCATCAATGTTGTGCCTTGCTATCAAACTTGCTTTGGGGACCCCCTGTCTGTACCTTCCTAGGCTAGAATAACAGTTAGGTCATCATGCCCACCTGGCACAGGTTTCTAGGAACCCCCAACTCTGGTCATATTTTCACAGCAAATACTTAACTGCTGAGCCCTGTCCCCTGTCCACATACCTTCTGCCCTTTACTCTAGAATCACCAGGGAGTGAGTGTCTGTGTTAATAGAAGGAGCTGGTAAATGATTTAGCCATAGTGTACACAATCGTTTACATAATACTTAATGCAGTAGATCAAGCTGCCTTGTTTATTCCAGGGTCTGTATTTCTCTATCAATGCAATCACTTCTGAAATACCTGGGAGATAGCCTTAGCGAGACTAAAATCTTATTAACATTAAACTATGGACATATCAATTAACCTTAAAACACAATGGTGTAGGAATTATAACAAATAATTTCTAATCCCTTTACAAGTCGGTGCCAAATTTACAATAATAGAGATACAGGAAATAGAGTATATGGTAGCCAGGCCTGTTCAATCTCAGAACTCAGGAGGCAGAGGCAAGAGTATTTCTCTCAGTTAGAGGCCAGCCTGGTCTATATTGTGAGTTCCAGGATAGTAAGGACTACATCATAAAAAGATATTGTAAAACAAACAGAACTAACCAACCAACCAAACAGACAAACAACCCTAGAAGGTGGGCAGGGTGGAGGCAGGAGAGCAGGGTACAGCATTTAATGACTTGAATAACATAACTGATACTTACACCTTTGAAATAATTTCAATCAGAAATATTCCAAACAAAGATCCCAGAAATGGGGCGGGGAAGCAAGGTCAAAAGAGAATTCAGCACACGGCTGACAGAGTACACTGGATGTGAGAGGAGAAAAAGCTAGTGTGGTTGGATTGTGGTCAGACACAGTCTGGAAGTAGAGGACGTGGGCCCATGCAGCATAGCCTGATGCATAGCCTGGCCATCTGTGTCTTCAGAGTGACCTTCTGGGAAAACCCAACCTACTGTTTTACGTCTTTATGTGACCAACATACATATCATGGAAACTACTGGACACTTTGGCCCATGCCTGCACCGAGGCCATTTGTTTTGTCTGACAAACAAGAGTTTATCAGCAGAAAACCATCAATAGCCCATACCCCACGGAGCAAGCAGCTCTTCTCTGCACCATCAGAGAAAGCTGGTGCCACGGCTGAGCCTCAGCTGACTTATGGCTGACCCACAGCTGACCTGTGGCTGACCCACAGCTGGTGTCATGACTCGCTTGCCATGTGTGTGGATCCCTTCTTAATAGAAGTCCTAGCTATTTCCATATTTGCCTGTACCTCCTCACTTCTTTGAACAAGATGCCCAGAACCCAAGATACAATGGACTAGACAACAATCATTAGAAATACAAAAAGAAGGAATGAGAGAGAAAAATAGATAGAATATAAGGAAATAATCTAGTGTGGAATTCTTAGAGTCGAAGACAGACTAAAATGGTATATGTGTGTGCATACACACACAGATATTAAGAGAAAGATACACACACACACACACACACACATGGGGGGGTAGGGATAGAGAAAAATCTTGGAAAAAAGAGGAGAAAAACAACTTAAAAGCTTCTGCAAAGAAAACTCCAGTGTCTTCATCTCTAATGATAATGAGTTACAGGCTTCTGGCAATCAGTAACAGAGACCAGAGACAATGGAGTCACAGCTACCGTTCTGAACTAACCCACAGGGTCGCTGAGTTGGGAGGTCAAAAAGAGTGCACTTCGCACATATGAGGCTGGTACAGCAGCGTTAATTACCAGAGCTTCAGAAGCTGCCAAAATAAGATTAGACTAAAAGGGAAAATCATCAGAGAACTTCCCCTAAGTAAAAAGCAAAACGCAAAACTTGTGATGAAATCTAAAACAGTTCTTGGTAGATCTGAGACCCAAATGATCCTTTTGAAGGACGTGGGAGCCGGACTTTGTTACAGTGAATGAGAAAATTACACAGTGTAACAAACCGGAAGCTGGGGCTAGCAGAGCGGTTCAATGGCTAAAGATTTCTCTGCCAAGCCTGATGACCCAAGTTCCACCCCTGGGGCCCTCACAGTGGAAGGAGAGAACCGATTCCTGAAAGTTGTCCTCTGACCTTCATATGTGCACATTGGCACTCACAAAATCAATTCATCTCAGAATACCCTGGAGCTGCAGGCAGCAAGTGGCGAGACATAGCTCGCTTTTGTCTTTTCTCTCCAGTGGAACCCTTGAACTTTTCCTCATTTCTTTCGGAAAACAAGCACAGGTTGCTTGCCGGGAACCATTTAGCGTGAGGTCGGCAGAGCTTGTTGTTTTGTTATTGACGGTTTGTCCAAAGAAGCTTGACAGAAGAGGAGCACTGTGGTTTGTGTTCTGCTGGTGAGGTCAAAGGGTAAGGGTAAGGCAGGATCGGTCTTCGGGGGACAAGGTTCTTGCCTCCCTTCCCTGCAGATATCGATTAGGTCAGGTTGGACCCAGTGTAGAGCACAGGCCGGCCAGCTTAGAGGAGCCCTTTGTTTAGGGAAGTTACTCTTGGAGACGAGAAAGACCTGAGAAAGGAAGAGTCTAGACTCGGGACAGTGTGACGGAATGGCTGAGGTGGACTCTGAGTGGCCATGTCCTTGAATCCTGGCAGTCCCTGAGCTGTTGCCAGCCTCCTGTCAGATCAGTGTATTTAACCTTGTGTTAACTAGATCGGTATGATATTTTAGCAGCTAAAATGTACTTTTCCAATTTCAACTCGGTTGTGACTTTAAGTTTGAAAATGTACAGATTATTTAGTTTTTATGTGTTCTTCTAGCGACCTCGAACAGCCTCGTATATTTTGTTTTTGGGAGATAGTGGTACAAGGAATTTGTTTCTGTTTTATTGCTATTTCCCACCAACATGCTAGGCCTTCGGATGTGGTGACCAATGTCACAGGAGTGTTCAAAGTATAAAAAGTAATAAAAATAGATTTAAAAGTTCAGCTTTAGGGCATACCAAAAAAAAAATAGTTTAGTACATGATCTTGGCCACAGCAAGGTTAACCGTGTTTGTAGTGTGGGAGGAAATTGGCAAGATGTGTCACATAGAAAAGACTCCAGTTAAAAGGGAAACAGACACACGTTAGCCGAAAGCTCAGATGCTGAGGAAATCTTGTTTACTTTTTGACAGTCTTTGCCTGCATAGCCCCAGCTGACCCTGAGCTCAGTATGTAGTTGGGTCTGGCCTTAAGCTCACAGCAATCCTCCTGTGCAAGGCTCCTGGATACTGAGATTCTGGCTATGTGCTACCATGTCTGGGCGAATAACTCCTTGGTTTCTTTCTAAGTCCTGCTCACTGATTGGCTAACCCAGAGTAAGAATGGCCTCTCAACACCCAGCCCCATATTAATCAACATGGCATCTCTGGGCATGGGGCTTATTCATCACGTTTCTAAAAGTGCACCGAGGGATTCCAGTGTGTAGTGGACTTGGTCAAGCAGGAGAGAGGCCATGGGTTTAAGAGAGAATGCTGTGTCACAGCAGAGGTTAGGTGGCAATGGCAGCCTTAGCTCCTGCACCAGCCTTTGTGTCTCTGAGAACTGTTATGGCGCCTACCACGGGCCTCACTAGAGAGGAACCGATTCTGCAGGACCAATCTCAGAAAGGTAAATCAGATCGCATGGCTGCCTTTGTCGGTGTGCCACGCTGCATGAATACAGGGTCTTTTCCAGGGTTCTGCCCCTGCACTGCCAGTAGAAGGTGTTACTCTTCCATTTCTGTGTCCTTTATCTCCATGTAACTGCTCGGAGGAGCACACTTAAAGTGTGTCTCCCCGCTGTGCTCTCTCACATTCCTGCCGAGCTCCATTTCCTTTACTTTAATTTCTCTAGAGAGACCACAAGTTAGAGGATAGGTCACTGTTTTCACCTAAGACTACCACACTGCCCATGCCCAATAAACACCCTGGTGTTTATTATCTAGTATCTTTTCTGCTGCTGTACTGAGATACTCCGATCAAAAGCAGCAGAAACAAAGGTTTATTTGGTGTATCCTTTTTAGCTGTTCAATCCATCCCTAAGGGAAGTCGGGGCAGTTATTCCGTGGGCTAATCTGATCTGGGTAATTTCTCTGTTAAGGTTTTCAGCTGACTCTAGGCCGTGTCAAATTGACAAGTAAGGCTAACTAGGAGAGCCAAACAAGCTTGAAGTATCCCACTTGAAGGTTCATTAAAATGTACATTCAATGACTTCAGGTCCAAGTGTTCTGAGTCGATAGGATTAGAGCAAGGCTGTGGTTTTGAAACCTTCTCAAACTGAGGCACACCAATTCTTTCCAGGGCCTTGGAAATGTCAGTCCTTTTGCCCCCTCCTTGAGATTAGTCTAGAACGACAGGACAGGCTTCTGGACTTCTTTGGCATATTCCTTCTAGGAAAGCTGAAAAGTCTAGCTTCCCCACAGGGTCCCATACCTATGTAAGGAACAATCTTTACAATCTAAAGCCCTTGGGGGTTGTGTCCTGAGCAGACTATGGCGTGCAGATGTGCAGACCTACTGTTCGGCAGATTTTCATTTGTGCTCACTTCTAAATCAAGAGGAAGTGAGGAAATAGAGCCACATTTTGGCTATTGGGGTCCTGTCAACTGATTACTTTACTTTCTAATGTAAGTGACGACCCTGGTAAGGGCAGTCTGCCTTTTAACTTCAATTTTCCCTATAAATGAATACCGACACTGTTTCCTTTTAATTAATATTCATCATGGTAAAGGAATTATACTCGTTCTCTTATAATTATACCCTTCTTCTGTAAACAGGCTTTTAATCACAGACTTTCTAGGGCGAGAAGAACTAGCTCTTTGCCCCCAGGTTTGTTGGATAGCAGGAAAGCAGCCTCTGCCCTGGGCCAAGGTCATCACACGCTGCTGTGCGGTGGGCACGGCTGTGAGTAGTCAGGTCTGCTGAATTCAAGCCCCTGCTCTGGGCTACTTTTTCCCTCCAGTGCTTCAGCCTTTGAATCCGAAAATGGAGATGGATAGCTCCCCTCCAGGCCTGCACACTGGGAACATCCAGAGGAATTATTTTAAAACACCAAACCCAGACTGTATTTAAAACCATTCAATGAAATCTCTATGGCCAGGGCTCAGCATTAAAAAAAGATTATCCATTAAAAAGATACCCTAGCAGGGGCCTGGAGAGATGGCTCAGCAGGTACGGGCTGCTGGCCCAGTTCCATTACCATCAGACCCTGGTTGCTGTGGCTCCTGCTTGGGTTGGCGATTTCATAGGGCCCAGAGGAGGGCCAGCATGAGCCTCAACACTTGCTGGCCTCTGCCCTGTGCTTGCCTGTGCTAGGGGGTCCTCTCCTGGGATCAGCTTAGCTTACTGGGCTCTCTAAGAGGGGAAAGGAGATAATAACGTTCACTGATCCTGCTGTGTGTTGGGGGAAAGCTTGTATTTTGCTGTTAGCAGTGTATATTGCAGGTCTGTTTTAGTTTACAATTCTATTGTGAAGAGACATCGCGAGCCTGCAACTCTTATAAAGGAAGGTATTTAGCTGGGGCTGGCCTACAGCTCTGAACTTTACTCTGTTGTCATGGTGGAAAGCCTGGTAGCACTCAGGCTGACATGGGCTGGAGGGACAGCTCAGAGTTCCACATCTGGATTGGCAGCAAGCAGGAAGAGAGAGTGACGCTGGGCCTGGCTTGAGCATCTGAAACCTCTAAGCCCATTCCCATTGATGCACTTCCTTCACCAAGGCCACACCTACTCTAACAAGCCCTCAGCCCCTAATAGTGCAAGCCCTGTGAGCTTATGGCGGCCATTTTTATTCAAACCACCACAAGGTCTAATATGCCAGGCATAGAAATTAAATAATAATGTTCAATGTAGTTTCATACCTTATGTAGCTTATGATTCGGAGAAAGACTTTTAGCCAATAATGAACAATTATTGCAGTATAAGGAGATGCAGAACTAAAGTACAGATGACCATGAGATGGAGAACAGTAGTGATGGAATATTGAAAAGGGAATATTTGGGGGGAGGGGCTTGTATCCCTCCTTAGATCATTTAGTTCCCAAATAAAAGATACAAGCCATTATTTTTATAATGAGCCTTATTAGTACTAAAGCTAGGTCTCTGTGCTAGTTTGTCTACTTCCCTGTCACTAACCCTGAGATATAACTTGCATGTTTCAGCCCGAGCTGCTTCTATTCCAACTGACTGGCCCTAGTGGCCATATTCTCATGATCCATGTACCGCATGGCATCCTTTCTTTTCCTCTCTCTCTCTTCCCTTGTGGTCTCTGTCTCAGACCCCAAACCTGGGAACTGAAGTTCTGCCGACCTTTCTCTGCCCAGCTATAGGCTGTCGGCATCTTTGTTCAGCCAAGTTTTAAATTAAGAAGCAAGATTACGTCTCATCATTTGGTGCACATGAGGAGCTACTCATCAGGGGCGGCCTCATATTGAGAAGCCAGCATTTAGCGTTAGCTGACAAGCAGCATCAGATCAACCCACTGCAAACTACCATACAGCAATGTCTAAGACCTGAGGCCGAAGGACAAGGTGGAGAGAGTTCACTTGGTAGGTGGTATGCTTTTTAGCTGTTTATGGCTGTGAAAGAGAAAGCTGAAGAAGGAGAGGTTCCTTTTGGCTCATTTTTACAAAGGTTTCAGTCCCTGGTTGGCTGCTGCTGTCATGGGGTTGAGGTGACAAGTGTGTCTGCATGCTAGGTGAGCACATACATAGAGTGGTGAGGTGCTAAGGCCTGACCTTCAATTTCAGTGGCTCTCTGTGGCCACACAAGTTTATTTTCCCTGAGGATTTGTTCCAGCATTATCAAAGGTGCATCCATCTTAATGAAACCTTCCAGGTAAATCTCATGTGTACTTCTGGTTGAAAGTTACTTTTGGACTGGTCTTCTTGGATATCAGATGAGGATCTAAGGCACAAGAAAATGTGGCTTGCCTAAGGTCATCGAAATATCAGTGGGACCAAGGAGATTTGAGCCATGTGTTATCCATTTACAGTCCAATACACCCAAATGTTCACATTAGGAAATGACATTTATGGCCACAATAGTTCCTTAAGCTTCCTCACCATCTACGGGTCCCTTCTATGCATCTAAAATCATCGGATCCTCAAAATCACAGAGAAGCAGTGGAAGGTTGTGTGAAGCGAAAGGATGTGCACACCCAAGATTGTATGTCTGAACTCGTCAGGAACTTATTCTTCATTCCTAATCCCAAGACCTTTCTCTTGCTCTAAGCACCAAATCACAAAGCTGAAACCCAGACTTTTCTCCCAGGGGCCAAGACCTGACCTTTTGTCAACCTGGATGGTCTAATGGCCTGCAATCCATTTCCTGTGCCTGTCACCCTAATGGAGTGTAGCAATAAGGTTAGAGAGGACCTCAGTAATTAGCAGCCCAGAGGCATGAATGACATTTGGACAACTGCCCTGCTGGTCACAGTGCATTTGGCACCCCAAGGACTCCAGAAACCAGAGCCAGAGTGCCAAACACATCAAACACAAGTGTCACCAAGGTCTGAGCTCAGCTGCTCCCTTAGCATTTGCAAAATGTCCCGCCCACCCGTCTCCTCCTCCCCTCCCTTGGCCATTTCCAGGAGTAGATGAGCTGAGGTTACTTGCAGCTGATCCCAGGGCTGGTTAATTAGCTTGGCCTGTAATTAGCTCTTCCTTTGCTGCTATGATTGCCAGCTCCCACAGTCAGTGCAGCAATTCTCCCTGCAGAGAACTAGTTGGAACGGGCTCCAAAGAGGCCATGAAGTAAAAGTTTCTAGAAGTGACAACCTCTTGGAGACAGTCCATCAGCTCACTGTCCCATCACCCCAAGCCAAAGCCTTCGGTATCATCCCACACCTCTCTCTACCTCAGACTGGATATCAGTCCAAGCCAGCATTCCCTCCTGGAGAGTTCTTAAAGATTTCTGCTCTCATCTTTGTGTTCTCTGATTTGTCTCTCATTTGGACTTCCATAGCATTTCTCTAATGAATCTTCCCCAACTGGTCCTGTGGACTTCTCCTCTGTAGTATAAGCAAAGTCTTTCTCTTCAGTCTAGACTTGTCATTGTGCTGCTGAAATGCCAACCATGTTATTTTGGCATGCACTGTACTGGACAATACATCCTGCCTCTTTCCCACCACTTCTTGCATCTAGTGTTTAACACGAGTATAATTCCACACTGCTTTGCTTCTCTCTCACATGCACATCCCCTCACATACATACATGTGTATATCTGAAAGACTCAGTGCCTTGGCATCTATCCATCCACTCTGTCCCACCATTGTGAGAAAAGTGGGAAGGCTATGTGACTACCTTAGGCAAGGGCCCTAAGACCCAACACAAGGAAAGGCACTTGCTCGATGTACGTGCAGACAGAGCTAAAATCTATTAGCCTATCTTAACATAGAAAAAAATGCCTGACAGCTGAGAGCGCTGGAAGTCCACTGCATCTCTGGACACCAAAATGTGGCTGCTGGAGGATTCTTCAGAGCATCTCTGAGGTGCTCAGGTGCAGGCTCTGTGCTGGCAGTGAGCATCCACAATTGACATATGAGTTTCAAGATTTTGTATATTAGATAATAAAACAAAACAAAACCAACTTTCTATTTCCAAAATCTTCCCTATCTGAAAAAAATCTGTGATTTCTTTGATTTATGACCCCTAATTCTACTGATTTATATTCTCTTTTCTATCTCTTTGTCTCTGTCTCTCTCCTGCATGGTACCTGACCTAGGGAATCTACGAACACATTAGCTATCTAAATTTGCTTTCACTATTCCCTAGAGTCACACTTGCCCTTTCGTTCATTGAACCATAAGAGCCCGAGAGGGTAGAAGATCAGCAGGGTGGTGAGCAGGCCACTTGACAGAGGTGATAGGAGGGGACAGTCTGCCACTCCCTCACCATGCCACACTCCCCGTGTGCCAGTGGAGAGGAAGGCATCCTGAATTACATGGCTTCTCCACCCAAGCTGGTGAGTTCACCTGAAGCTTCACTCAAATCCAGAAGCCATCTCCAGCCCTGAGTGTCCACTGCTGGGTTGGTTCATTGGGAAATGTTAAGGAGGTTTCTGCTATGGGGAATTCTGGGAAGAGTTAAGTGGTGATGCTGAGGTGTAAGGCTACAGTTCCACCATGAAAGGTCTCTCATCACCTCTGGGGTAGATGTGGGAGGTGTCAAGTATTCCTCACGTACTTTGAGAAGACATTGTTCTGGAGAGCCAGTGCCACTAAAACTGTTGAGTCACTTTTAGAGAACAGGCTGTTGTTCTTTGGAGATTGATGTAGGTGATTATCAATCAAGTATCAGGGATCTGGATAATGCTTGCTTAACAACCCCTTAGGGCCTTAGGCAAATCATGGGCCCAGACCCTTCCTGTGTGAACGGAGGATGGGATGGGATGGGAGAAGCAGGGTAAGGAGGACCTTGAATGAGTGTTCTTTCTTCCAGAAGGTGGGAAGTTTTTCTATTTCAGAATTTGTCCATTTCTGGCCCTGCATATTTTGGGTTTTGTGGCTCACACAGTCTCAATCACAGATACTCAATGCTGTCTTCACATCAGGAAAGACAGCCTAGACAATAAATGAATAAATTAGCATTGTTTCAACAGTATGGTATTTACAAAACAAGTTGCAAGCTAGACATAGTTTGTCAGCCTCTGATTTGTCAGCCTTTCTTCTGGTACCTTCTATCTCCCCAACAGACTAGGACTTAGACTTCTATTCAGGTTAAAATAGATAGTGGGGACTCCATTCCAAATGGAGTTGTCCACCTCTTCCCTGTAGTGGTAAATATTATTTGGGGTTTCTACCCCACCTTAAATCATTTAATTCCCAAATAAAACACAAAAAACCTTTAGATTTATAATAAGCCTTAAAGCATTTGAGCTGGGTAGACTCAACCCTCTATGCTGTTTTATTTACTTCCCTGTTAAAATCCTTGAGATACGACTTGACATGTTTTGTTTGTGCTGTTCCTGCAGCATCAGGCCACCCCTCATGGCCATGTGCTTACCATCCACACTACCCCATGACTCCTTCCTTCCTTCTTTCCTTCTTTCCTTCTTTCCTTCTTTCCTTCTTTCCTTCCTTTCTTCCCTCCTCCTCCTCTTCCCGCTCCTCCTCTTCTTCCCTATCATCATTATCCCTGACTGACTGAGACTCCAAGCCCAGGCAACTTTGCTCCACCCTCTCCCTTTTGCCCAGCCCAGGCTGTAGGCATCTTTATTAACCAACCAGGGATAACTTGGAGGGCAAGGCTTATACAACAAAAGCTGGTGCATTTGGATACATAGCAGTGTCCGACCAACTGCTTACACTTCCCTCTTTTGCACAATTGAGGGTTTCCAACTAAAACAGGCTTTGTTTAGATCACCTCAGAATTCTGCTTAATTCAGAAGCAAGGTCTACGTGGTAAAGAAAAGTGGATCACTTGCCCTTCTCACAGCCAAGTCTGTGCTTTTCAGGTTTTCCAATCACTGTGGTGTGGTTTGGGTAAGAGTCCACCAAAGGCCCCTATATTGATGGGTTGGTGCCCATCCTGTGGTGCTATCAGGGGTAATGATACTTTAAGACCTAGTCTGGGAAAATCTGGTCACTGGAGCATGCTCTGCAGGAGGATATGGGGTCCCAGGTGTTTCCTGCCTCTTGTTGCTTCCTGGACACCGTGAAGTGAGGGGCTTTCCCACCTGTTGCTGTCATGCTGCTGCCTCACGGTGGGCCCAACGCTGTAAGGACTCCAAAACTATGAGCCTGATAAACAATATCTTTTCTTGAGGTGATTTTCTCAGATATTTTGTTACAGTAACAGAAAGCTGACTATCTATTTGATGAGTTTTAACTGGGAGGAGAGAGGAGGAATCTTTTTGCCATGTTTCAAAGAGGAGCTCTTAAGATAGGCCCACTTGCCTCCTGAATTTGTCACATAATCTCCTCTTGACCTAGTGCCAGCATATATATATATATATATATATATAAAATATTCTGTATACATACACACACACATTCCAATAATCACCACCTGACATTATATCTCATGTATAAACTGTGTGACTTCAAGGAAGAAATTTAACCTACCCTTTATGCTTCACCTTTCCTAATTTTAAAAAGGCATCTGGCATAGCTCTTGACATCTGGTAAAGCATTTGATAAATGTCTAGTGTTAGCTCCTTGCCCCATGAACATTCACCACATTAACCTGTCTTTTATACAAGGTGTGTGGATTATCTTCAACTTTGAGGGTCTGTGTTCACTAAAAGCAAGAAAGCCTTTGCATGCTTCATTGACCCTTAGACGAACCCCCTATTTCTGCTTGCTGCACTTATTTTCCTCCTTTTCCATAGTTTGCTGGCACTTAACCTATTTATGTTGTCTGTTTATCTGTCTGTCTATCTATCTATCTATCTATCTATCTATCTATCTATCTATCATCTACCTATCTCCATCTATCATCTGTCTAATATAATATCTTTATCACCTATTTATCAATTTTTATATCTATTCTCTACTTACTATCATTCATCTATCTAGCTATCATCTATCATGATCTAGTTCATATTTATCTATTTCATATTTATTATTTATCATCTATCATCCACTTACTATCTCATATCTATTTAATTCATCATCTATATTCATATATTTCATATTTCATATCTATCTTCATAGTTATATCTCATATCTACTATATATCATATCTATATATCTATCATTTATTTATTTATCTTCAGCAAAAAATATCACCAGTCTCCTTCTGGATCTCCTGTATGGATCTAGGCCAAGCGCTTCAACATATAAAGGGCATTTGCTTAATGTTGATTGAATCAAGTAAATTAAACAGACATCTAAAGTCAAATTGATTCTCCATTTATCTGAGACTCTGGTCTTTGACTGCAGGAGGAGGGGTTCTGTTCAGCATCTAGTGGACTTCCAACTGGACTCCTTTGTATCTGGCATAAATAGCAGTTGAAGAGTGACAAAGAGGCCATTTTTGCTTAGGCTTCACTTGGACCTGGGTAGGTATATTTTCCTGATAACTCGTAGCCTGTAAAGTTGTACCACATGGAGGGACAGACTAGAGGCTTTGAGTTTTTGATGCTTCAAAGGTGCAGGTGGGCTTGCAGCCTAAGGCAAGAGAAAAATAATTTGGCAACTTTTGCTAATTAAGTCTGGGATCCATGCTCCCTCATCCTGCCAAGGTGATGCCAATGGGTTGAAGCTTGTTATTTCCCTGAAAGAATCCCCACTGCACTTTTTTCTGTCGTTAGTGAAGGAATCTGCATACAGCAGCCACACATCAAGGCCGTCCTTTACCCCAGTTTGCGTTATATATTTGTTCCTACTTGATTTCAAATTCACGAAGTTGAATTCAACTTTGGGGAAATTTTTGTTCCCAGGTTTATGACACTTCCAAGTGCTAGATGAATCACAGACTTAAAAAAAAATTGAAATGGGGCTCTGAGATTAATGATGTTAATGTCCTATGCATCACTGTGCCCAAGCATCCCTAAGAGGAGGTTGTATGACTTTGTGAGTCTTTCTGGTGGCGGGAGGATTGGAACTGTGTGAGGCAGCCATTCTGTTTGCATCTCAAGTCTAATTCTTACTGGCATTAACAGAGATATTAGTAATTGAGTTGCAGAAAGCATTTTCGCATTATACCGCCTGGTTTTCACAAGGCTGTTGGGAAGGAGGGGGTCTTAGCCTATGCTGTGGATGAGGAATACAGGCCTGTTTGGCTCCAAGCTATATGTAGTACAGGGTGTTCTGTCTCCACAAATGCAGCTATGGCAAGGATCCCTTTTAAGGACAATGGAATTTTTACTTCTTGGTTTTTATATGAGGTAATTTTACTACTTCCCTTCCCCCCAGGGAATAGGGTAAAGAAAATAACTTTTTTTTTTACATGTAATCTCATTTGGTCAGCAGTCCTTGGAAGGAGCTAAACCTCTATAAAGCCCAGGGAAGAAAGGAGCTAAGACGAGGTGCCAGCCTGTCTGTAGCCTCAGGTTTGCGGAGATGGTCCAGGCCACAGCCTGGGTTCTGCTTGTAGTCTGGGCATGACAGCTTGTGCCTTAGAAGGTAACAATGGAGCCTGCGGGAGTCTGGCTTTCCAGTCGGTGGTAGTCAATAGCCCCAGAGGCACTTGACCTGGTCAGTGCCAGCCCCTTTGGTTGGGATCAGAACTGTGGAGTGGGCGCTGCTCTTCTTCGTGACCCATTTTTGTCTCAATATGCTAAAGGCAGTTCATTAATTCAATAACTTTGTAATTTTGAGGAATCCGAGTTTGTCCATCCCACAGCTGTTGGTCTGCCTGCAAAACCTTGAAGCCCCTTGAAGTTGATTGCTGTTGGTACGGGTTTATGACAAGGGGACTATAAATGAAACTGAAACGTTATGTAGCAAAATACTGGAAATTTGAAATAATGAGAGGCCTAAAGGGAGAGATTTAATATTGGCAAATTAAAATAAAGGAGGTTTGGTTTAACCAAAATGAAAGGAAGAAAAAGGCAGAAATGAGAACACAGTAATGAAGCGTCTCAGAGTCAGGAAAATACTACACGAAGGGAGGACGATATTAAGAAGAAACTCTAAGAAATGAGAAAATACAATTTTAAAGTAATATCTGAAATTAAAAAAAGTCCTTAGAGGGAGTGAAAATGTGTGGTTAAATTTTAATTTCAAAAAATTAAAAAGAACGCTTTGTAAGCTTTTATAAGGAAGACTAGCTTACTTTCAAGGGAAAGAATGTGATTTTTCATGAGTTCATATTTATAGCCATTCGGCGATATTCAGAGCATGTAAATGGAGACTATGAACTCACAGGCCTTTTACAGAAGAACTGAAGATGCTCTTCAGGGCTTGCTCAGCATTCTTTCTTATAGGATACAGGTCACCTGTTCAGGACTGTGTCACCCTCAGTGGACGGATCTACACACATCAGTCATTAATTGAGAAAATGTCCCACAGACTTACCTCAAACGGAGGCCTTTTCTCAATTGAGGTCCCCTCTTCCCAGGTGACCCTGGCTTGTGTCACGTTCACAAACGCTGAGCAGCACAGCAGTATGGATAACTGAATTTTCTTAAACTCAGAAATGAGTACCAAAAAACCCCTACTTTAGTGAGGTGAATTGGAAAAACAATAGGAAAACAGGGCAATTCTCCTGTCTTCTGCTGGGTCCATCTAACACAGGAATCGAGTGTCTGTGTTTGAAAAAGGCTGAGCTGCATTTGCTGAATGTTCAGAAGGAGCCATCAGTGAAACCAAGTGCCTAGCAGAGATAAACAAATCCATAAGCCGGAAGAGGGAAGTGAAAAGCAAGGCACGCAGAGCAAAGCAAGGTGCACATTTGAGATGGCGGTGCAGGGGTGCATGTGTGTATCTCCTGCACCAGGAAGGCCAGAGGCAGGAGGCTCCCCTGAGCTCCTTGGCCGGGAGCCTAGTAAAATCCAACTGATTAGCTTCAGTGAAAGACCTCATCTCAAAACATAAGGTGGCAGGTGACTCAGAAAGACACTGGACCTCAACCCTTGTCCCTCATATACATGTTCATACATGCATATGCATATATATACCTGTGTACAAATGTGTATGCTGAACATGCACAAAGGTGCACACACACACACCATACACACCCATGCATATACACACACACACTCACATACACACACATGCATACACACACACGCACATACACACATGCATACACACACACATGCACATACACACACATGCATACACACACACACACACACACACACACACACACACACACACACACAGCAGATTGTGGAAGGACTGCAAGGTGGCTACATAGGCAACTTCAGCAAGTTCACACACCACGGCAAAAGGCCGGAAGCCGAATTTGCAGAAGTACACAGTGAACAACACAAAATGCACACACATCTGTCCAACATTGGTTCTGTTCTCTGTGCTTCTAGGGCAATACCTCAAAGCATGCCTGCCAAGGCCAGTGATAAGAAACTTCTGTGTTTGCTTCTGGACTTCTACAATTCCAGGTTTATACACTTTGGTCTTTAACCTTGTTCTGATTTTTTTGTATATGGTACGAGCAAAATCCCAGAAATGTGAGTTTTGGATTAAAGAAGAAAATGACAATATAAAGCCTTAGGAATGAGAAAGATATTACTAGATGAAAAAAAAAAAACGAAGTAAAATATACAATTCCTTAGGAAGGTGAAATTAACAAGTTTAATTCAAGAGAATCCTCCAGGTCTCCTCCATAACTCCTCCATTACATGCTGGTGGGGGAGTAGTGGAGGGGTCCAACTTTCCAGAACCTTCCAGCCCAAGAAGTTCTATGGAAAGAGCAGCTCGTGTGGAGTGTAACTCCAGGCCAGCTGTACCAATAATAAATTGTTTTTAATTTCCTCCTGGGCTGGTATCTATTTGTCAATATGTCTGACCACGGGTGGCAGAGGCATGAGTAATAACTTTCCAGCATGTTCTGGAGTGTGATGACGTGAAAAATCTTCCTAAACTGTTCTGTGGGGCTAGCTTAGCCTGGTATTAAAACTCCATGAGAACAGAGAACAAAGGCATAGACAATCTGATTAATGACGGTTATAACAATCCTGCCAAACTGACTTCAGGAAAAGGAATTTACTTATTCATGTTACCAGAAAACATGGCAGCGGTCTTTGGTGTGCTTAGTAAAGCCTCCCTCTGTGCTGTGTTCTCCAGCAAGTTTTACCTGGCTCTGGCAAGTGGTCTGCCAGGAGACCAACTAATATCCTTTGTCTTGGGCTTCAGTAGAATGAAGCTCTAGTTCACGTCCTGGGGAGGGGCTTGCTGGTCCTGCTTGACTCCTACGCCATCACTAGACCATTTACTGTGGCCATGAAGCCGAGTACTCCCAAGAGACTGCAGTGAAGAATTATGGTTCAGTAATGAGAAATTCATATACAAATAAAAATTTATCAAAAATGAAAAACCAATGCTGGAAGAGACTGGCTTCGGCCTCTGCCCAGTTAATTGATTCCTCTTCTGACATTATCTCCTGACCATCAATTCCTTCTAGACAGTTTCCTAGGTTTACTAAGGCAGTAACCAGGGCCATTCTGCCTTGGGGGGTTCCATATTGGCATCTGAAGCTCAAGGGCCTGGATGGCCTGCTGGTAAGATCTTCCAAAAGCTTGCCTTCCCAGTGCTGGGATTAAAGGCATGCACTGGCCTAACAGTGAATATTAAAATATCCTAAATATAGTAAGACACTGTATACTAAATGTTAAAGAAATAAAGATTTCCTGATTCCAGAAGTTTCCTCTTTATGATCTTTCAAAGCACATTTTAACATTTCTGGGGAGCTAATTTGGAACGTGTGTGATATCTTTCTCCCCTCTTGCAGGGCAGTGTACTCGGCTTGGTAGCTTTTTCTACCTTTGCAGAGTTTTTCCCATCAATCTGCAAATGCATCGTTTTCCTCTGAACGTAGTGAGAAATCATTATCTCATTTTGATTTCTTTGCAGGTAAAGTGAATCATGCCGTCTTTGCATACTCACACACGGGTTTTTCCATTACCCATCCATATTTTAAGACAACTATCCAAACATGTATGGGTGTACCTTTTTGAAATTGTTTCACTTCTTCTTTCAAATCTATTCAAATAAAAACCTAGTCTCTCTCAACTTCTTCTTTTTTTTTAAATTTATTTATTTTATGTTTGAGTACAGTGTTGCTGTCTTCAGACACACCAGAAGAGGGCATCAGATCCCATTACAGATGGCTGTGAGCCACCATGTGGTTGCTGGGAATTGAACTCAGGACCTCTGGAAGAGGTTAAGTCAGGGCTCTAACCGCTGAGCCACCTCTCCAGCTCTAATTTCTTCTTCTTTTTTATTGTTTCTCATCATTGTGTTCCTTTCTCTTAGACCACTCACCATCCCTCTCTTTTCTGTCTTGGCAGCTTTTCAACCCATTTGAGAGACAGTTTACATGTTACTTCCGGGTTGGTTTTCCTGTCCCTTCTTTTGTATTTTGTGGGTGGCATTCACTGTATAATAGTGCATTTTTTCTTACAGAAATAATTATATGCTCAGAATAATGTATGTACACACACACACACACACACACACACACACACGAATAATTTCAATAGGACGCTGTAGCTGTGATTCTAGGTATCTGTGCCTTTCCAATATCAGACACTGGGAAAGTCCAGATCACTTAAGAATTATTTATTAACCTTTCAGGTACTTTGGTCCATGCATTGGAAGGCTGACAAGATGGATTTACAGTGTTTTTTGCTGCTTGCCCGCATTCCTAAGGCCTGGGCATAAGGCAAGTGTTGTCAGTATCTTGACTCATTTGCTGAAATAGTGGTTCTCAACCATCCTAATGCTGAAACCCTTTAATACAATTCCTGATGTTGTGGTGACCCCCAACCACAAAAATACTTTCTTTTGCTCCCTCGTAACTGTAGTTTTGCTACTGTTATGAATCATAACGTAAACACCTGTGTTTTACAATGATCTTAGGCAACCCACATGAAAGACTTATTCAACAGCAAATGGGTCACAACCCATGGGTTGAGAACAACTGTTATAAAGGATAGCCTTTTCCCTCTTAAGATAACATTTACTACTTAGCCCCAACTTACCTGGATCTCTCTATGTGGACCAGGCTGATCTTAAACTCACAGAGATCCACCTGACTTTGTCTCCTAAGTCATGGTATTAAAGGTCTGAGCCATCAAGTCTAACAACCATAACTTTTTCCCCTCTTTTTAACAGACTCAATTCACTTTATTTTTCTTGTATAATAGCCACAGTTGGAGTCCTCTGAACTGAGACTCTGATCATGGGTCACATGATGGTCAGAAAATTCCTGATGAGACTTAGGGAACAGTCTCTTTCCAGAGGTCAGGGGTCAGGTAGCTGTAGGTTTTAGAGATGGCATCAAAGGTGGCCTTGGAAAAGCTGCCCAGGATAGCAGCACAACCCCTGACTGATATGTAGCAGTCACCAATGCTAACCGACCAGGAGCAGCAGTGACATCAGTGCCACTGAGTCATGGATGAGATGCACCAACATGGAGGCACAGTGACCTGTCAGCTGCACAGAACAGCGTGGAGCTGTCAATCTTGCCAGCCCAAATCTGTTTCTGCACTGGCATGATCTTTCAAACCTTTACAGATAGATACACCTAAGAAAAAGTTGATTATCCTGGCTTCCTTGATAGGCAGAAGAACAAGTAGATCTCTTCCAGATCCTTAATCTTCATGCCCTTGATCAGGAGGCCCTGTTTGGTGACAGGGCTCCACCTTGTCTTCAGCCTTACCTTTCGTGGGAAGCATGCTTCCTAAACTGTCGATTGCCGCCCCATATAGGGTCACGTAACTGAATGGGGTGGCCACAAAATAAATAAATAAATAAATAAATAAAAAATGTAGTAACAGGAAAAAGTAACTACAGCCATTACACATGGCAGAAGTAATATATGGGAAAGTATATAATGATGAAATTATTACATTCCTTTATAACATGTTGTTCCCACAAGGCTTTCTGACACGAGTAATGGAGAATCTTCCTAATGGGCCTGAGCGCAGTGCAGTTTGTGATTCAGTTAGAAGAAACCCTGACATTCTTAACGTGGAGGAGTCGCTACTTTATGAAGGAAGTGTGTCCGAGGAGCTATTGTTTGTCTGCTCTTTGGGAGGGCGCACACTGGAAGACAGTGTGGAGATTGCTATGGTTTCAATGACGTCTGCGCTGGAGCCATGATGGGGAAGAAGCTGCTCTCTCTCTCTCTGTCTCCTCTCTCTCTCTGTTTCTCTCTCTGTCTCTCTGTCTCTGTCTCTCTCTGTCTTACACACACACACACACACACACACACACACACATACACACACACACACACACACACACACACACACGACTCTCATCACCTATGAAAGCAAGCAAGCACACGAGGAAGGCAGATATGTACATCGGCTATCTTTGCTCTCTGGCTTCTCCACCTTACTTCTAAACCATGGTCCTCCCTGAAGCTGGAACTTGATGTCTGGCCTAAACCGGCTGGAGAGTGAGGCCTGAGGACCCTCTGTCTCTGCCTATCAGCTCTGGGGTTCAGGCGTGCATTGCCATGCTCTGTTTCCACATGGCTGCTGGGATCCGAACTTGGGTTCTGTGTTCCGGTAGCAGGTACGTTACTCACGGAGCGATCCCTGCAACCCTAGCGTACTGCCTTCATTTCACACTGTGTGGACCACGGGAAGCATTGTCGCCAAGAAAAAGCAACCCTTATTTCCAGAGTTTGATACTGCGCTTCATGATACCAGAGAAACGATTAACTATTTTAAAAGCCATGCACTTAACTTACTTGTGTTCAAGCCTTTTGTAAAGACACAGACCCCATTCACATGAAGTTAAACAGATGAAATAAGAAGAGAAAGCTACAGGCTATTTACTTTTATTTTTTGACTGAACAGAATGCTGATTTAAAAAAAATAACATGGTGGTTCACGTCTTCAAAACTGTGCCAATTTGTTGGAAAACAAAGCAAAACAAAACCTCGTGGTTTTTTTTTTTTTTTTTTTTTTTGAGCTGGGGACCGAACCCAGGGCCTTGGGCTTCCTAGACAAGCGCTCTACCACTGAGCTAAATCCTCAGCCCCAGTGTTTTATGGCAGGCGAGGGGGCTCGGCAGGGAAAATGCTCGCTGTCCAAACTGACTGCTCTGGTTTGACTCTTGGAACTGAAGCCCATGGAGTAGAAGGAAAGAACGAGCGCCTCTCAGCTGTCCTGGTGCCAACACACACACAAAACAAAGAAATGTTTAACACATTCAAAACTTTAATATTTAAACATACCACTTCAAAGCAGAAAATTTAACAAATTCATGTTAAAAAAATTAAAGTTTTACTAAAAATGTTAAGATTCGAAAGAAAAAGGTAGGGTGGAAGAAAAGCTCTTTGGATATGTTGCAGCAACATGCGATTTTTTTTTTTTTCAGTTGAAAATAACCTTCCTGAAGATTTAATTGCAAGAGCTATAATTGATTATCTGAGTGCCTGGAGACATAGTTTCAGAAATATTTCATTTTAAAATTTAATGCTATCTTTAATTAGCATACAAATTAATAGGTTTCCTTATGGCATTTTGATACATTGTGTTAGTAGATCGTCCTGCATAATTCTGTCTCATTTCTCTACCCCTCCCTACTTGTACACACACACTCACTCATACACACACAGACTCTCACACTCACACACACACACACACACACACACACTCACACACACACACACACACACACACACACACACAC
The DNA here is from genome assembly GCF_011064425.1 of Rattus rattus. Classification (NCBI taxonomy): domain Eukaryota; kingdom Metazoa; phylum Chordata; class Mammalia; order Rodentia; family Muridae; genus Rattus; species Rattus rattus. The sequence goes on from NC_046157.1 coordinate 8,390,932, forward strand.
ACACACACACACACACACACACACACACGCTGAAAGGGTTTACCACACATGTAAAACTTTTATTGTGGATTGCTGTACCTTGCTTTTATTATATTTATGTATGGACCTTAAATTCATAATCTCTCCAATACTTTTAATATGAAGGGGTGTTGTATTTTGTCAAAGGCTTTTTCAGTACCTAATGATATGATCATGTGCTGTTATTCTTTGTTTATATAGTGGATTACGTTGACGGGTTTCTGTACATTGAACCATCCTTGTATCCTTGGGATGAAGCCTACTTCATCATGGTGGATGATCGTTTTGATGTGTTCTTGGATTTAGTTTGTGAGGATTTTATTGAGTATTTTTCCATCAATATTCATAAAGGAAATTTGTCTGAAGTTCTCATTCTTTGTTGAGTCTTTGTGTGGTTTAGCTATCAGTATAACTGTGGCTTCTTAGAATATATTGGGTACTGTTCCTTCTGTTTCTATTTTATGGAACAGTTTAAGAATTATTGCTATTAGGTCTTTTTTGAAGGTCTGATAGAATTCTGCACTAAAACCATCTGGTCTTGAGCTTGCATTTATTTATTTATTTATTTATTTATTTATTTATTTAGAGATACTTTTAATGACTGCTTCTATTTCTTTAGGGATTATGGGACTGTCCTGATGGTTTGTCTATCCTCCACCCAGGGAGTGGCACTATTAGAAGGTGTGGCCCTGTTGGAATAGGTGTGACCCTGTTGGAGTAGGTGTATCACTGTGGGTGTGGGCTTTAACACCCTCATCCTGGCTGCCTAGAAGTCAGTGTTCTGCTAGCAGTCTTCAGATGAAGATGCAGAACTCTCAGCTCCTCCTGCACCATGCCTGCCTGGATGCCCCCATGTTCCTGCCTTGAAGATAATGGACTGAACCTCTGAATCTTTGTGCTAGCCCCAATTAAATGTTGTCCTTATAAGAGTTGCCTTGGTCATGGTGTCTGTTCACAGCAGAAAAACCCTAAGACAGATGGTTTGTCTGATCCTGACTTAACTTCGGTACCTGGTATCTGTATAGAAAAGTATCCATTTCATCTAAATTTTCCAGTTTTGTTGAGTATAGAATTTTGTAGTAGGATCTGATAATTTTTTGAATTTCTTCAATTTCTGTTGTTATGTCTCCTTTTTTATTTCCGATTTTGTTAATTTGGATACTGAATCTGCGCCCTCTGGTTAGTCTGGCTAAGGGTTTATCTATCTTGTTGATTTTCTCAAAGAACCAGCTCCTGGTTTTGCTGATTCTTTGTACAGTTCTCTTTGCTTCTACTTGGTTGATTTCAGCCCTGAGTTTGATTATTTCCTGCCTTCTACTCCTCTTGGGTGTATTTGCTTCTTTTTGTTCTAGAGCTTTCAGATATGCCATTAAGCTGCTAATGTATGCTCTCTCTGATTTCTTTATGGAGGCACTCAAAGGTATGAGTTTTTCCTCTTAGCCCTGCTTTCATTTTGTCTCATAAGTTTGGGTATGCTGTGCCTTCATTTTCATTAGATTTTAAAAGTCTTTAATTTCTTTTGTTTCTTCCCTGACCAGGTTATCATTGAGTAGAGAGTCGTTCAGCTCCCATGTGTATATGGGTTTTCTGTTGTTTTTCTTGTTATCGAAGACCATCTTTAATCCTTGGTTATCTGATAGTATGCATGGGATTATTTCAGTCTTCTTGTATCAGAGCTCCTGTCCAAGGGAAATTCAGGACAAAGAGTGAAGGAAAGACTGAAGGAAAGACCATCCAGAGACTGCCCCACATAGCAATCCAATCCCCATGCAGACACCAAACCCAGACAGACACTATTGCTGATGCCAAGAAGCACTGGCTGACAAGAACCTGGTATAGCTGTCCTCTGAGAGGCTGTGCCAGAGCCTGACCAATACAGATGCAGATGCATGCAGCCAACCATCGGACTAAGCATGGGAATCCCAATGGAGGAGTTAGGGGAAGGACTGAAGGAGCTGAAGGGATTAGCAATCCCATAAGAACAACAACAATATCAACCATCCAGAGCCCACAAAGTCCCCAGGAACTAAACCACCAACCAAAGAGTGCACATGGAGGGACCCATGTCTAGAGCTGCATATGTAGCAGAGGATTACCTTATCTGGCATCAATTAGAGGGGATCCCGTTGGTCCTGTGGAGGCTCAATGCCCCAGTGTAAGGAAATGCTAGGGCACTGAGGTGGGAGGGGGTAGGTGGGTAGGTGAGTACCCTCATAGAAGCAGGAGGATGGGGAGAGAATAGGGGGTTTAAATGGGAAGGAGGATAACATTTGAAATGTAAATAAATAAAATAACCAATAAGAACTTTTATTGTAGAGTCATAGAGTTATGCATAATGTACAGTCATGCTGTCTGCAAATAGAGATAGTTTAATTTTTCAAGTCTTATTTCTATTTCTTTTATGTCTTTCTCTTGTCTTATTGCTCTATCAAAATATGTGAGTACCATATTGAATGAGAGTAGAAAAACTGGGTGCCCTTATTTAATTTCTGACAATGCTTTTAGTTTCCCCCCATTTAGTATAATGCTAACTACAGCTTTGCCATATTCAGTCTTTACATACTGGGGTATGTTCCTGTTAGTCCTAGTTCCTTCAGTACCTTCATAATGGCTAGATGCTCAACACGTTAATGACTTTTCTGCATCTACTGAGATGGTCATGTATTTCTGCCCACAAGTCTATTAAGATGGGGTACTGCTGTTAGTGCCTGGGGCTTGATGAATCAATCTTGCTCCCTGAAATAAAACCAATTTGGTGTTGAATGTGATTTTTGATTCTGTTTGCAAGGGTTTTTTATTTTTTAATCTTTACATCCATGTTCATCAGGGAATTTGGTCTTAAGTTTTCTTTTCTGTTGTGTCTTTTACTCCATTTTGTTATCAGGATAATGCTGGCCTCATAGAATGAATTCAGTACTATTTCTTTCTTTCACATTCTTCTGGATCAGTTTGGGAAGTCTTGGTAGTGCACATTCCTTACAGTTTAGTAGGTGAAGGACTTTCTGTCCTGTGCTCCTTGTGAGGACCTCTTCACCACTGCTCAGTCTCACCTGTCACTGGGGTCGCACCTGTCACCGGGGTCCTCTATAAATTGCTGATATCATTTGGCTTTAACTTTGTGGGTCACATGCATTTAGAAATGTATCCAGTTCTTTTAGGGCTACAACTTGTTAAAATATAGTTTTGCAAGTATTCCTAATACTTTGTGAAGCTTAATTGGAGTCTCCTGAAATACTTCCCTTTCCAGCCCGAATTTTACTAATCTGGGACTTCTCTTTTCTTTCATAAGTTTGGCTAGGGCTTTGTTGCTGTTGTTTATCTTTCCAAAGAAACAACTCTCTGTTTAGTTGATTTCATGTATTGTTCTCTAGTCCCAGTCTTTATTATTTCTTTCTGTCTGAATTTGTATTTATCTTCTTGGTTGTTTATGCCCTGATGTCATGATTAGGTCATCTGAGACTACTCTAATGTTTTTTAATATAAACACATATAGCTATAATTTATATACCGCTGTAGCTGTGTCCCAGGGGTTCTGATGGGTTGGGTGCTTATTTGGTTCTAGGAGATTTTGAATTTCCTCTTTGATTTCTGATTTCCTCCAGAACCACTGTTTGTTCAAACGCGTATTCCTCAGTCTCTCAGAGTTGTGTCATCTGAGGTTGGGTGAGTACTGCTACTGCCTCCTACTTTAGCGCACTGTGGTCTGATAAGGTGCAGGGACTAAAAAAAATTAAAGATGTTTTGTGACCTATGAGGTGACTAAATTTAGAGAGAAGTCCATGCTCCACTAAGATGAGTATATATTCCAGGTCTTCTGGCTGCTGGGGAGATCTTCCAGTTCACTTCAGTTCTGTCCCCTGGGAAACCACCTCAACCCCTTCAAACTTCCTGTGCTTCAGTAGCTCCTCTATGCTGTGGGGATGGGCGAGAAAATTAGATTCCCTTTCCACATCTGCTGCTGTCTTCATTGTGAGACAGTGGACCTTACCAGGAAACTTGGTAAGGTAGAGCGGGTCTGAGTCCCTGGAAACTGGGTGCACACCTGAGACGGTAGGCTGCTCCACGCTCCCTGCCAGATTCCTGGCTTGGAACACGTGCCACACTTCCCACATAAGAAAATGTGATCTGTGGTCAAGTACGCACAGGGCAGAGTTCTCCATGCTAAGGGAGTACCTAGAGTCTCGGAGGGTTTAGCCAATAAGATCCCCTTCCCAGACATTTCTCCCTGCAAAAGGTATTTAATCTCTGGTCCACCCAAGAAGTTAGGTCCATTCCCACATCCATTTTCCACGATGAACAACCAATAAACAGTTTGGAACTAAGGACTGTCTGTTTCTTTCATCTACCACTGCCATGGGGAGCATGGACAAGCCCTTCACTGCACTGAAGTCTCCCATGGAAGGTCTTTCTGCACTTCCAGTCACAAACGGCCACCAAGCACAGGACAATCACCAATGAGCTAAGCCAGAGATACCATTTTCCGGGCCGCCATCGTCAGTACAGGACACCAACTGCCACCCCTGCCCAACTCCTTGTGACTCAGAATTCTCAGAGTCCTGGAGTTTGTGAGCCCATGGTCCTGGCCTCATGGGTGGGGAGCGTGGACCCCCATCCTTCATTTCTGACTCTTCTGTGTGGAATCCCAGGAACCACTAGGTTCCCGGGGGTCTGGGAATATCAGCTTCAGCTTCCTACATGTTGGACTGCATTTTTTCCACCCCCAGAGCAGTGTCTTGGTGCTTCCCTGAAGCGCAGTATCAGTCAAACTCCCTGCATTTTGCCTCCCCAGTGGCCGTCCCCAGGGGCAGTGCAGACTGCAGACCCACACTCCATAGAAGAGGTTGCAGGAGTTCTGCTGTTCCCAGTTGGATGCAGGACCACGGAGTTTATCCTCCTTCATTCTGTTCCCAAAAATCCCTTGTTCCCCTGGGTTATTGAAGGAGTTGCAGGATAGGGTGCGGGATGAATATCGTAGATTTCTCTATACTTTTTCTTTGCAGCTATATCTCTGGGTTGTCAGGCCACTCCACTCTGCTATGGGATTGAGGCACACTGGTTCAATCTTTGATGGTCTTTGCCTTTGGTCTCAGGTCCAGTCACTTGCTTCTTAGGGTAATGGCAAAGGAAGAGAGAGGGGTAGTCGGAAATCTCTTAATCTCAGATTCCTGTAACGTTTTCCTGTTGGGTCTGTTGTATTGTGGTTTGTTCACTTTTCTCTCTAACTTGTGAGTTAGCTCTCTATTTGTTCAGCAGTGTGTCATGTGCCTCTCAGACTTTCCCATGCTCCTGCCTGAAGTCCTTCAAGGCCCTCTGGTGGCAGCTTTCTTGTGACCACTCGGAATGGTTGGGGATACCAGACTGTGAAAACGCTCCTGTTTGGTCTTCCTTCTGCTTCTAGGCTCCTCTTCTATACCTTCATTGTTGACTCTGTCTTTGCCTTCTCCTGCCTATGCACGCAGGTGCTCAGTGAACTGAGATCAACTGTGCATCATAAGGGATGTAGTTCTTTTCCTCCCACAAGTGCTGCACTGTTTGACTAGGTGTGGCAGCACCCACAGAGTGTTGGTCCTACCCATATCAATTCTTAATCAAGAGGATACCCCTCCCTCACCATCTTGCCCATAGGCACTTATTAAGGAGGTGTTTTGTCATTTGAGAAACCTTCTTCTCAGATATGTCTACCTTTGTGTTAAATTGACAAGACATCGTCATTTGTCCTGACTTCATAGAGAGAAACGCACCAAAATCTTCTGGTGGTGCTGTGACAGCTTTTTACTGCTTCCTCAGACTTGGGCTGATTCATAGAGCCTCACAGTTTCTTCTGGATTGACCTGCTGTTGCTGATTTACGAATGATGTTTGCGAGTGGATCAAGTTGCTGCTGATTATTTGTGTGAACTCAACTGTTGATATCCTGACAACCCAGATTAGATTTGTTCCAAAGAACTGTTTCTAAATAGGTCCACATCTTCCTTTGCCCTATAACTCTTTCCTTTCCACTTCCTCTGGTGGATGGTAGGCTAGAAGGGAGGTTAAAGCATTCAAGAACCCCTATTAAAAGTAGCTTTTGAAAAAATGCGAAGGTGGTTGGAAGGGAATTTTGGTAATGTTTTGAGCCAGGAAAGATCCAAAACATTTAAATGGAAAATGCTAGTGGCCAGGCAGGGGTGGGAAAAGATTACTGATATGGAAAAGGGGAAATTAAAATGCAAAGATTTGGGAGAAAGACAGTGGAAAAAAAGAGGCAGAGGAAGAAAGAACAGGTACAGACTTTGGAGGCTCCCACAGTGTTACCAGGAAATGATCCTCTAAGAGATGAGGACTGGGGTCAAAGGCAGTCCCTGCTCAGGCTTTAGGAGTCACACATGAAGATCCAATTGCATGCCTGTTCCATACATGCAAAGGGCCTAGGTCTGTCCCATGTATGCTCTCCGGTTGACAGTTCAGTCTCTATGAGCCCCTATGGGTCTAGGCTACTTGATCCTATAGGGTTTTTTGTGGTGTCCTTGACCTATCTGGTTCCTTCAGTCCTTCCTCCTCTTCTTCCATAGGGTTCCCAAGCTCCACCTAATGTTTAACTGTGAGTCTGCATCTGTTTTCATCATTTGCTGGGTCAAGTGTCTCTGATAACAGTTATGCTAGGCTCCTTTCTGGAAGTATAGCAGGATATCTTTAATAGTGTCAGGGGTGGGCTTCCTCTCATGGCAGGGTCTCAGGTTGGGCCAGTCACTGTGTATTTAAGATTGTTGTGGCAGGGTTGGTGTCTCAATCCCTCCATTAGAAGTCTTGCCTGGTTACAGGAGATGGCTAGTTCAGACTCCATATCTCCATTGCTAGGAGTCTTCGCTAGGGTCACCCTCATAGATTCCTGGGAGTTTTCATTGTCCTAAGTTTCTAGCTAGTTCCTGAGATGCCATGACCCCATTCCAGTTGTCTCTCCCAGTATTGCCTCCCTCTGTCTTTCCCTGACCTCGTCCCTTCTCTTCCTCCCTTCTCCTACCCTGTTGGACCCCTTTCCTCTACCTGGCTGCCTTGTCTAGCCTTCATAGAAAGAAGGTTTGCCTAGTCTTACTATAAGGCTGGTTGACATCCGTGGGAGGCCTCTCCTTTTCTGACGGCTGTTCTCCGTAGTGCAGATTCTAAATAACGTCTTCTTTCAGTTCTTGATTTTTCCAGCCACAAAGGAAAACTCAAGAGTACTTGTTACACTTCAAACCTGTCTACCATTTGCACTTGAGGAAATCATGCAGGGAGTGAAAACTCTTTAGCTGGATACAAATGATACTGATCATTGTGTGCTCATTGGCATGAGGGTCCACTTAGCCATTATAATGCTTTTCAAATAAACACCTGCTAATCCACTTAGGCTAAGAGTTTTTGACTTGCACCAGAACAAGAAAATGCTGGGTTTTTTTTAAAAATTTGTTTTGTTTTGTTTTCAGGTTTAATTTTTAGTTTAGAGAAAAAGAAAGATGTGAGCCCACATTTCACAGACCTGGGATTAGAAGGGTCTTAAAAGAATCACCTCCAGCTGACAGTGGTAATTAATTATGCAACATACTGTCTTACTCACTACGACCCATTCCTGGAAGATGTCCAACTCTGAGCTTTCTCCCAATAGGGCGTTCAGAATTCCCGGGTGTCACTACAGAGATAAGGCTGGTGGAAGAGTTAACCCATGTCATTGTCATTTAGCACTGAGTGTTCGTTTTATTCAGTTGTCCCTTAGGATGAATGAATAGCTCTGGTAGCTTCTCTCTCTTGCCTGTGTAGCTCTGTGCTTTGGTGACATCAGAGATAAAACTGCTTCCTCTTGCAATGAAAAGCCGTTGGCATTACCAAATAGCCATCATTCTGCTGAAGTTTCCTTTCTTTCAGGAAATAGGTGAGTGGTTATTCCATATCTTTCCTCTCCTTGGAAACTGTTGCCCACACTGTCCTCCTCTTTTAGTCTCAGACTGGCTTCCTAGCTTTTTCTGAGAGCTCAACCATTGGTTGGCATTCCGTCTCTTGGAGTCTACACTCAAGGTCACTAGCCTACTACACACTTGGGGCAAACTGCTGACATTGTCAGCACTATCAGGAAACTCAGTGGGCTCTTCTGTGGTGGTTCATGTAAACTCAAAGCCCTGGAGCCCTTATTCATTCACAAGATGCCGGTACTCCAACTGGATTTGAAAGCTAGCTTCCCCAGTGATGTATTTTGCAGAAATTGAAATAGAGGCAGAGAGACCAGGGGACTCAGGCAGATAATGGCAGAAATTGTGCTCAAATACAGATCTACTCATGCCAAGCCAATCTTCTCATTCATCCATTTCCCTTTTAAAATATTGTCTGTTCTTCTCTATATATCAAAGTCAGGATAATTTCTCAGATCAGAAAGGGGAAAGGAAGAAGGAGAAGGAGAGGGAGAGGGAGAGGAAAAGGGAGAAGGAGGAGGAGAGGAGGAAGGGGAAAAAGAAGGAGAAGAAAGAGGAGGAGAGAATTTAAAAGTTTATCTGTTATTGTGGGACATGGCTTATAATAGATACAATGTAGGAGAAAACTCACACAAGAAACTCATCGTGTACAACCTTATGACATTCATCAGGCTGCGATCTGAGTTGGATGGGACAGCATTATAATACTGGGGCTGATAGAGAAGAGCAAGGAGAGAAAATAGCACAGCTGTGCTGCCACTTCAAGCAGCGTTCATCACCTATGCTCGCCCTGTTTCTTTGTCTTCAGAACTTGTCATCATTGCTCTGAATTGTTTTCGGAAGCAGGTAGCCCTCAGTAACCTCCCTCTGTGTGTTCTTACCATATGTGAATGACACCCAGTAATTAAAGTTCATGGGGAGCAAGTAGCCCCTCCTCATGAGTGGGGTTCCACGTGGATTTTAAAAACAGAAATGGAAAGAAAAAGTGTCTGATAAAGAGTTGGCAAGGAGAAAGGGAATTAACTTCTTTTCTCCCTACAGCAAGGGAAAATGAAGCCCAAGGTCCTGTGGCTGCAAGGGAAAGGCGCTCCTTCTCAGAATGGAACAGGACGTAGGGTGCGAAGGTGACCTGTGAGAATGGACCTAGGAGAAAGCAGCAATGCCAATAGAAGACTGAGGGTCAGCATACCAGCATGAGCCGCATGGATTGTCTTTGGGGACTGGGTGGGAACCCAAGTTTGAACCTTTGCATGGAAGTCACTGTTAGGAGTACTTTAATACCTGCTCCTAGGCTTGCTTGTTCCTTGGGGTCTTGGCTTCATTTCATACAGACTGAAAACTCTGATGTCAGGAAGAGCCATATGGGTACTGCTGGGTCTCCTGCTGCATTTCCAGGCTCAATGTAAGCCTGAAAAGGGAAAAAAGGGATCATTTATTAGTGGTGTGGTAGCAGACCCTGTGACGTCTCCTCAGCTCTGCATCATAATGGCCCCCAGTGGCCTGTCTATTTTTTATAGCTCTCCTTTCCTTTCAGTGTGGTTTACTGTTAATTAAATTCAAGCATTATGGCTGTAGCTGCTTCAATCCATCAAAAGGCAAGCCAGGTCAACGCAGCCACAATGACTACAAATGCTGGCTGGTCTTATCTTCCAGAATCACACAGGAGAAAAATGCACACAGGCGGAAGGGAGTTGAAGAACCTTGTTTCAGCACTGCCTCTGCTGTTCATGTTGGTAATGGCTTTACCCATTGTATTTTAATATTATCTCAATGTCTTTCAGGAGTACAAACTTCCAGAGGTGAGGCTGGACATGTGGTTACCAAGGGGCATTTGACGTGTCCAATCAGAAACACTCTTTGATGAGCATTGTCGGCCAATGGGTTATTCTAGGAACCACGTGGCCATGGGGATAGAGTATATTATCAGAGATAAAGTCACAGTGCCAGTTTTGTTATCCATTTTATCTTTTGAGATTTTTTTCTCTCTCTCCAACCACAGAAACACGTTTTCTTGCTCTAAACATCTTTCTTCATGTATGAATCTTCAGATCAACCATTCTCTCATCCAAATGCTATTTTTCAAGACTTTTACTATTCTTTCTTTCTTGAAACAATACTATCCAAAGATTCACCATCCAGTCCACATCTAAACCATACTACTGCACATATTATTGAATCTAATGGAATATGCGTTATTCTTTTTTATATTTTGGGCAAAAACACTAAGGCTCAGAAAATGTAAACAGCTCAGTAAAGTGGGGTTTAATGCCTGTGACTTCTAATTAAATGCCAACAGGAAGCAGGGACCTTAAACAAGATTTAAATTATTTCCCATGCTTTGATGGTTTGATGAATCCATTTATATGTTAAGACATTTTCACAGTCACTGAGTTCTTTATTTCATTCTCAGATATTATGAGCTGAATAGAAAATTAATTGTCACTCTGTAGGACTCAACTCATGACCCAGAGAAAAGCACCCAGGTAGCCCGGTACCCCTGGCACTGCCAGCTAGGCTAACAGGCAGGCAGTAAACCATCCTGGAAGACATAAGGTGGCTTCCCCATCATGGCTATGTTGAAGGCTGGGAGAAGCTAACATTGCTTATTTCCCTGTCCCAGGTTAGACTCTGAGTGGTATTTGGGTCTAGCACATTTAGGGATCTCTTGAGGGACCTTGTTAATGAGAAGAGGGATCTGTGTGGTTTTTATTGTTGTTGTTTTAAATTCTCTTCTGTACAGAGCACAAGATTTTTCTCCATCTTCACAATGAGAACCCAGAATAGCTTTTACAGGTAAAACTTAAAAGTCAGCTCCTTTGGGTTTTGTAATTTTCTATCTTGTCCCTATGGGCAGGTGTAAGAAAACCAAGGGCCTGCTTTTGACCTGCTTGTTTTCTAATAATGGCCTGGGGTGGCGGTGGTGACCCAGCTCATTCCTGATGTATGCACCTGTTCCCCACAGTCTCGAAACAGTGTGCAGACAGCTCTCTCTCTCTCTCTCTCTCTCTCTCTCTCTCTCTCTCTCTCTCTCTCTCTCTCTCTCTCTCGGTTTAAGGCTCTGCACTGACGACTCCTGTGAATGCCAGCCAAGTCTGTGTATGTGGTAGCCTTGGCTGGCCAGAGAGTCCAGATAGAACTTTCCCCTCTGGAGCTCAGTTTGTTCCAGCTCATGAAAATTATTTGTAGCCATAAAGAGTCATGTGTTTCTCTATTGAAACTGATCCCAACATTCCTGGGACCAACCTCGCTAAGTCTGAGGCCAAATGGTTTCTATGGAAGAGATAAACAGCCTGCGTATCTGAAGAGCAGAGAGCTCTGTCTGCACTCTTCCTCAGTTTATTTCTGCCTGGTCTTTGTCTTTGAACAGTCTTCTTAGCAGCCTCAGCTCTCAGGCTTGGAAGCTATTTAAGGCTCTGGATCCACAACTCCTTTCTATTCTTGGTCACTCTTCATGGAAGGTGGACATCATGAGAGAGATGAACATGCTTCTGGTGAAGTATGGGGTGAGGTTAGACAGCAAGGTGGGAGAAGAAGTCAACACTTCTAGTAAGTTTGGATTCCTAGATGACCACTGTGCTCCCTGAATATTTGATATATTCCTATTCGTGTCTTTTAAATGTTTGGAAGATAACCATATTAGAGACACCGTATTGTGTTTGTGTGGCATTAAGGAAAGGCAAGTCAGCACATCCCTTTGGATTAATTTGACCAAGGTTGAATTACCCACTGCTCTTCCTGGCTCTTCTGTGTGTCTACAGTTTGTGGTTTGTGGCTTGTCTAGAGAATCTCTGTTGTGTCTGTCTGTCTGTCTACCTACCTATCTATCTAAGTCTGCCTGGTGGCTGACCATTCGTCTTCCTGTGTCCCCAACAAAAGGCTTTGCTCTATATGTATTGTGCAATACAGAAAGCATCACAAGGGTAAGCAACGAGGGATATTTTACAGAAATAACTTCAATGGTTTTTACAAGGGAATAAATCACTGACTCCAACTGACCCCACAGCACTCAGAACTGCAAACCTACCATTATCTAGCAATATCTATCTATAAATGTTGTTTGTGACATTTATGGTGGCTATTTGTTGTATAATATTGCTTTTACTTGCTATCATAACACACATACAAACACACTTGCATTGCTCTCTGGGTCGGGGGCTTGGAAAAGTACATCAATTAAAATTAAAGCTGTGCTTCAGTGTGTGTTATCAAAGCTAATTACAAGGCAAGGAAGGTTGGTTGTTACATTGTTCTCTTGAAGGCAGAATAAACCAGCAGACTGAGTACACAGTGGGATAGCAGGCTAAGTCTGAAACGACCTCACATTATATTAGTTTTGCTATGAAGTCCAGCAAAATTTCCAGTTACTTTGAATGTAGGAAACATTTTTATAAAATTCTATCACATTCATATTCATGATTTTTCTCTTTATTTTGTAATATTGCAGTTTTGCCATGTTATATTCCCAAGATGTTTTACAGAGCCTTTATAGTACTTCAAAGAAACATGGGACAGACCCACAGCAGCAATAATGTAAATACTTCTATATGGTAGTGCTGCCATTTTAACCACTGATTCTCACAACAACCCTGTGAAATGGTAATATTCTTATCCCAGGTTTAGATAGGGAAACTGAGGCACAGAAAGTCTTGGGAGCCTGACCAAAGTCACTGTGGTGGCAAGTGAGAAAACTACAACACAAAATGGGAAGTCTGACTCCAGCTCAGTGATGCAATGATGTCATGAGTGGACCAAGGTGAGAAGGGGTGAAGGAGCCACAGGTGCAAAAAGCAGGGAGCCAGAAAGGGGAGGTGATTGTAGCTCTGAAAAACAAGGGTATAGAAAAAAATTGATTCCCAGGAGTTCAGAGCAGGACTGAATCTCTGGGATCAAACTTGTCTTCTTTGCAGACCTGGCATTCCCTGAAATAAGGATTATGGGACTAAAAGATTATAGGTATTGACTGAATGTGCTATTGGTCTTTTAAAGCCAACCCCTTAATTTTCCATTTCCTTAAATCTACTGGTTCCCTCTCATGGCCATCTATAACAATGCTGGGGTCCTTGGGTCTGGGTGGTATAGTTTCAACACCTCCTTTCCCTCCATGCTGCACTTCTGCTGAAAGGCAGTGCTAACTAGAGCTGTGGTCTATCTGAGGATATGCTGTGTGGCTCTTGAAAGGGGTTCTCAGGGAAGCAGTATAAAGACACCCATTCAGATTCCGTATACCTCTAAGGCTTTGGTTGCTGCTGCCAACTCTTCCTGTCTTTGAGAGTGTATTGTGGCAGAGAAATATGAGCACTTGTTTACAGCTTAGCAGGCTCCTCTGGGTCAAGAAGGAACTTCAAACTTATCATCATGAATAATGAAGGAACTCTAGCCCAGAATTCTTTACTCTCTACCCTAAAGGGGTGAAGCATGTTCCCATTCAATCACCTTTTTGGCAAATCCTGTGGAAGCAAGTGCCAACTAGCTAATGAGATTTTAAAACTGTAAACAAGATCATGATTGCTCTCTCACTTCTAATTTTCTCCTTTAACCAAGCTATAGCCTTCCATCCTGTTCTGCACACAAACTAGAGCTACTGCAGAAGTAAATGGATAGGCAGTGTCTATCTTGGGCATCACTTGACATTTATGAACACTCTGGACCCAGTCCTCAGAACTACTGAGAGTCAAAATGTTTTCTTTCAGAATCGATCTGTGTTTTCTTCCTGAAGACAAGAGGCTTCCTTTACAGCTGCCTCACTGAGATTTTTCAATCTATCTTAACCAGTTAGGTGGCTGGTCAAATATTATCAGGCTTGAAGGTCATTGAGGATGGATCTCCCCATCCTGTGTTTTCGTTAACACATTATTTTAAAGAAGGGGGAAAGGTCACAATTGCCTCTTGTCTTCTATTACTGTGAAGAGACACCATGATGACAGCAAAGGAAAACATTTAATTGGGGCTGGCTTACAGTTTCAGAGGTTTAGTGTATTATCATCATGGCAGGAAGCATGGCAGCTTGTCGTCAGACACGATGCTGAAGAAGGAGGTCTACATTTTGATATACAGAGAGCAGAAGGAGACTGTGTGCCACACGAGGCATAGCTTGAGCATATGAGCCCTCAAGCTCGCCTCCACAGTGACACACTTCCTACAAGGCCACACCTACTTCAACAATACCCTATGCGTCCTATGATATTCCCTATGTGCAAAGCATGAGACAGAAGACATAAGTCTATCTATTCAAACAGCCACACCATTCCTTATAATTTAAAATACAAAGGAGAAGGAGGACATCAGAAGTGTTTTGGATTTGCTCAGGCCCATTAAAGGAAGGCCATTTCCTCCTGGTAAAGCTAGATATTTGAACTGTTTTCTTTTAACTTTATTATTTTTTCTTTTAATTTTTTAAAATCTACTGTTTCTTGATATTTAGTTTTTTTTAAACATAATCAGAATTGATTGGAGAGTGATTTTCTCAACTACCAGGAAGATTTTAATATTACCAATTAGCTAGAGACTTTCTGGTCAAGAACAAAGAGTGTCCCTTCCTCTAAGAGTCAATCCACATGGGCCCATCAACCTCTTAGACAGGAAAACAGCCACCAGGAAAGCTTCATGTTCCTACACAATTAGGAACATAGCGTGGAACCTGCCTAAATATATATGTGGTTCAATTGTCCCTTTGGCCATTGCTCACTTTCAATCCTCAATAGTATGGCCACACAGTGGTCAACTTGATAATCACGAAAAGATAGGGACACTGTAATGGCTGGTCTTATGTCAACTTGACATAAGCTAGTTATCTGAAAGGAGGGAACGTCAACTGAGAAGATGTCTGTATAGGGGCCAGCTATAGGACATTATCTTATTAGTGATTGATAAAAAGAATCCAGCCCATTTTGGGCAGGGCCATTCCTGGGCTGGTGGTCCTGGGTTCTATAAGAAATAAGGCCGAGCAAGCTATGATGAGCAAGTAGCACCCCTCCATGGCTTCTCCATCAGCTCCTGCCTCCAAGTTCCTGTCCTGGTTGAGATCCTGCCCTCCCTGCAGGATGATGAACTGCTATATGGAACTATGAGCAAAATAAACCCTTTCCTCTACAAGGTGCTTCGGTCATGGTGTGTCATTACAGCAATGGTGACCCTAAGACAGCCATTGTCTATTGTACAAGAACACATTTGTCGTCCATCCAGTAGACAGGAGTCTTTGTATACACACTGCTGAATATGTCATTTGCTATGAGCTAACTTTCAATCTAGATGTCATCAAAAGGTCTGGTTCAGGGGAGCAGCAGCCTCTGTGGTCTTGGTATTAACACCCATCACCCCCTGCCTGCTACTGGAGGAGACTAAGGAGAAAAGCAGCAATGCCATCAATCTTAGAGACAAGACTGACCCCTGACAGGAGCAAGTCTGGAGGACTGTCTGCCTTTGTTGTTCTTCCCTCTGTAATCCACTGGCTATAGCTTAGAAACAGACCCATCATTGAGGTATTTTCAGGTTGCAGGCTCTCTGGATAAAACAGTTTAAAGATTTCACTCTTGGGTTTTACCTGTGACAGTCAGAAGGGCTGGCTGCTTGCACACTCTCACTGTGTGAGAATGCATTCTTCCACAATGGCTCCTCTTGTAGCATTGACAGTCACATGCTTGAGAGTGCTTCCTGTTATTCTGTTATAAATATTACCTGTTTTCTATACCATTCTTGGTGTTGTTAGATTTCTAAGGCAAAAAAGAGACAGGAGTCTGACCTTCAACAGGTAGGACTGTGTTTATTAACACACACAAAGAGGGCAACCTCTCTTCTGTGGGAAGTTGAGGGGTTGCCAGGGGAAAAGGCTGGATGTGACCCTTTATATTAGTGGGGTAAGTGACTTGAGGATGAAGAAGTTGAGGAGCTTGGGAATGAGGAAATTGTTGGAGTCATAGTAGGCTAGGTATCTCTCCTTCCTGAAACTGCTAAATGTGAGGCAGACTATCTTTGGAGACAGTCTGTCTCAACAGACATTCCTTTCTAGGCTAACCAATAGGGTTGAACATGGTCATCTGTAATTCCAGGAGAATCCTGTTTTACCACTGAGGTACTCTTACCAGGTGTTACATTGGAAGTCATTTGACAGAGACTACATGGACTGTGGAGTCAATGGGAGAAAGTGAAATACTGGAGTCAAGGAAGCTAACAGCAATAGAAGCTTGAAGTTTCCCATCATCACATTGTATGGATTGGGTGAGCCTTCCCCCCCCCCCCCCGTTTTAGTGAAGAAGTGGTAGGTATAATTAATGTGTTTATAAAAAGATAAAGAGAGGGGGGTATGTTGTTTTATGGAGGTGTAGTGAAATATGGGGAGGCGAGAGGGTAATAGGGGCAGAGAAAGGCAGAGGGAGAGAGAGACAGAGAGAGAGAGAGAGAGAGAGAGAGAGAGAGAGAGAGAGAGAGAGAGAGAGAGTGTAAAGGCTGGCATGAGCACGTGGGGGAGGGGGCAAGAGCAAGAGAAAACAAGAAAGTAAGAGAGTGAGGAGGGGACAAGCAGCCCCTTTTATAGTGTTAGGCATACCTGGCTATTGCCAGGTAACTGTGGGGGTGGAGCTTAGACAGAGTAATGATAGCGTAAGCCAGACAACATCCAAGCATGGAAGATGGGAGTCAATTGTCCTTAGTGATACGAAACCTGATATATATGTATATGCATGTGCACATAAATGTACGTGTATATGTATATCTCACTCTAAGACATCTCCATGTCCGGTAGTATTTAGCCAACACAAACTGGATTTGATGAAAGTTAGGGGCTGAAGTTATAGGAAGCTCTGTGAGTAGATGTAAAAAATATCAAATGTGAGTCTTTCCCATCAAATACTATAAAACTTGTGTTTAGGACAAGCAATTCAAATCCTTATTATCTTCCCCCACCTTGTAAGACTCTCATGCAAATGTTTCACACACACACACACACACACACACACACACACACACACACACACACACCATTATGGGGAGCCAACCGGAGAAGAACACTCAGATGCAGTCTAAAGCAAATTGAAACTCTTTATTCCAACTAGCTGGAACTATACCCAGTTATTCAGTACCTAATGTAGCACCAAGCATTTAGAGAAAGGGACTTTAGTGGCAAGATCCACAACCTGTTGCCTTCCTCCACTGCTTTGATGGGAGGTTTTATGCAAGCAAGAAGTTTAGCAGAAGCTATGACAAGCAGTTAGCTGTTGGGGGGAAGATTTGCTTAGGCAGGCAGTTTGTAGAAGCTAAGTTAACTTGGGCATCTTGACTTTGGGTTTCTAGAATAGAGTTGGAGTTGGGTAACTTTCCACTTGATCTCCCATCAAGGACATTGAATTCTCATTAAACCTGAAATGGCACCATCAAGAATATGAGATGGCAGAACCTCTGTAATAACTACTATGTCATATTCTTCACTGGGTTTATGAGCATGAGTCAAATTGTTGATCTATCCTCTTCTACAGGGGCATAGTTGGTCTTAAGGACAAGTAGCTTACCTCAATTTATTTTCTGATATACTTATCCATGTAATTGAGTATGCAGGGTCCCCCCCATAAGCTTGATTATGATAAAAATTAACTGTTTGACTAATACTGTCAGTAAAATAGTTAATTATGGTAACCATGCAAACAGAGACTGATACTAGTTATCTGATTTATGTCTCCTTTCTTCTATTTCTTTGATGCTTCCTCTGACCATGACATGTTTTTTTTCTGATTACCTGTGATTGGTTGGCATAGAAATTACAATGTTTTTCCCTAAGGTTATATAACATCCTCCATGTTTTATAAAACGGGAGGGGGGGTTGTTTCTAGCAATCTTTAGTTCTGTAGGATTACTTTGGCAAAGTGGTCAACTTGGCTTTCCATCCTGGAAATAGAATTCTCCAAATGTCCTAGGTCTAAGTCTATCTGGGAACTGAGTCTCCTAAAATTTTGGTTCCCAACAATGAAGGCTGAGGTGCCTAGGGCACTTGCACTGGCTATTCCCCTCTTAGGATTGTGTCTTAGTTAGGCTTTCTATTCCTGCACAAAACATCATGACAAAGAAGCAAGTTGGAGCTTACACTTCTACATTGCTATTCATCACCAAAGGAAGTTAGGACAGGAACTCACACAGGGTAAGAACTTGGAGGCAGGAGTAGATGCAGAAGCAATGGAAGAAGGAATGCTGCTTATTGGCCTGCTTCCCTCTGGCTTGCTCAGCTTGCTTTCTTATAGAACCCAAGACTACCCAGGGATGACACTGCCCATAATGGATTTTCCTACACTGTATCACAACTGGATCTCATGGATCCATTTCCTCAAGGGAAGCTCCTTTCTCTGTGATAACTCCAGCTTGTGTCAAGTTGACACACAAAACCAGCCAGTACAGATTGGGAACAGAATTGGGACTTGTTTGACCTTCATTAACATTGAGTCAAGAGTAGTATGAGCTCTCCCCTTTTTTCCATTAAAGGCATGTATCTGGGGAATGACATAGAACAGAGTGTATGAGACTATCACAGTGAATCAAATAAGGCACATTTAATCAAACCATTAGTATAAATAAGGCAGTTAGCTCCAGGGCATGAAGGAATATTCTGTCCTCTAGGCTAGCTTTGGTTAGTTGGTGAGCAAGTGTCATAAAGTGAGGAAGTAAGATTTTAATTTGAGGACATGATGTTGATACTTTGTCTTTGGCAGGATGATTCACCACTGGCAGAACATGCATAAAATTTTGGTCCCTAAAGACTTTTTTCTAGCCAGTCTTCTCCACATCCTGACTAGCTAAGCTCTGTCCCTTCCCTAGACAGTCACTGTTTTTCATCCCTGGAAGAGACATAGGAGATCAGAGGTTCACCTGAGTTTCCCATCATCAGTTTTTCTGAGTTCCTATGGCTAGGTTTGGAGTGGATAAGGATTGTGTATCCCAGGTTAGTAAACTCTGGTCAGTCTTATCATTAAAGTATCCAAGGTCCAAGTGATGGTCTATTTGTCATTGTCTTCAGTGATGGATCAGGAGATGAGGACAACCACTTTCATAGCAGTTGAAGTGAGAATACTTGAGAATCCCTTCCGACAAGTTTCAGGGTTCAGGAAGGAATCCTCTTTATCTAAACCAAGTCTCCTGGGTGGAACTGGTGGGAGATGGCAGGACTCCCTTCATAGTCTGGTCAATAGCCTGGCAAACTTCTTGCAAAGCATACAGGGATTTGAGAAGGGAATGATTATACATTTCTGCCTGGGAAATCCCTCAGAGTATGGGGAGGGTAGGAGGTGTATCTGAAATACAATTTCAAAAGGAGACAGTCCTTTCTGGTAAGAACCTCATTGGGCCCTGAGCAGGGCAAAGGGATGGAGGTTGGCCCAATTTTTGACAATTTCCATAAGCAATTTGTTCAAAGTCTTCTTAAGACAATTACTAATCTGTTCTACCTGACCTAAGCTCTGTGGCCTATATTGGCAATGCCATTTCCAATTATCTTACATCTTTTTTTAGATTTTGCGATACTTTGGCCATGAAGGCCAAGCCATTGGATCCCAAAGCTAGAGGCAGTCCAAACTTAGGAATTATTTCCTGAAGAAGTTTCTAGTAACTATTGAACGAGTCTCCGTTTGAGTTCCGTAGGTTTCCATCTATTCTGAAAAGGTGTCTACAAACACTTGCAAATATTTATAGAAGAGTAGGCCTGACTGTACTCAGGTATTCTCTACCAGAGTACTTAGAACAAAGGTCTTTTTTTTTTTTTTTTTTTTTTTTTTTTTTTTTGGAGCTGGGGACTGAACCCAGGGCCTTGCACTTGCTGGGCAAGCGCTCTACCACTGAGCTAAATCCCCAACCCCAGAACAAAGGTCTTTTAAAGGTAAAACCCAAGTCCTGTTTGTTTGATCAGCAGCTGCAGGAGTAGGTTTTGTTTAAGCAAGCAGTTTAACAGAAGCTAAGGTAAAGTTAGCTGGGAGTATCTTGACCAGTTTTAGAGTAGACTTGAGTGATTTTTCCTTTTCAGTGTCCCAGTAAACCACCCGGTACAAGTACAATCTGATTACATAGAGTTCTCAGTGGAGGGTTTGACCTAATGCTGCTTGTATTCTAATGTTAATTTGGGTCCAGAAACTGCTTACTCCAGGATCTGAATGCAGCTTCTGATAACCTACCCCCAGTTGGTTCTGATTGGTAAATAAAAATGCCAACAGCCCATAGTTTGGAAGGACAGACAAATGAGATTTTGGAATTTCCTGGGCTTGGGACCATGCTGGGAGAGTGTGGAGGAGAGGAGAGATACCATGCCTGAGAAGAGAGCAGAACAGAGAGGCATGGACACCGTGTGAAGGACCTAGGAGAGTGCGGGCCAGAGTGTGTCCAGAGCAAGAAAGATAGAACACAGAATTTAGTTAAGTAATAACTTGCGATTAACCTTGTGGAGGTTAGGCAGCGGCCCAGCTCTTGTGCTGCCTGAGGCGTGTTATAATATAAAGGCTGTGTGAGTGTCTTTCATTTGGGAACACAAACCATTGAGGTGGATAGTGAGCCCACCGCCGGGATTTATTAATTAAAAATTTAATTCAACAGTCTTCTGCTGCATCCCAGGAATTTGATGGCCTGGAGCATAGACATTTCCCCCTTGGACTGGTGACCCCCTTTCCCCTTCCTCCTTCATTTTCTGTATGGAATTCTTTGCAGACTGGCCAACCAGGTAAGACTGTGAGGTTAGACCTCAGACAGTGAGCGAAGGATGTAATCACTTACTTGAGTTAGAGTAAAAACCAAGTGTACTTCAGTCTCTGTGTTCTCTCTTTGGTTCACACCCTCTTGATCAAGAGCAAAATCTATTGTGCAGACGCTTCTGTTGGAGTGATTGTTTCTTACCCCTGAATTTTTTTCTAACATTAGGGATGGGGGCAGTTTCAAAGGTGAATAAATGTGATTAAAGTCCATTCTATGAAAGTTCTCAAACAATTAATAAAAGCATTATTAAAAACTTAAAACTAAAAGGAAAACAAAATAGAACAAACCAATTCTTAAGAATGTATCTAATTCCAAGTTCCCAGAATTCCCTATGTTCCCTGTCTAGACATAGATGCTTTCCTATGTTATGAAGGAGAGAGTTACAGAATAGAACATACAGGTCTGGTCCCCAAAGAAGTCACATCGTTAGGGCTTAGAAGATAGGCAGTTTCTGTTTCCAAGATAGAAGAGGTAATGGGGTTCTAAGGATCAAGTGTCCTGCTTGTCATATCTTTTCCATTTGACTAAACTTCAGAGGAAAGAAGTTTCCTGTCTGGAATTAGGCATGCCTTTTAAAAATCTAGTTCAATCCCAGACCCTCCAGATAGCAATTCACTGGATTCTATCTGTGAGCTGCACCCCACCTGGGCTCCAGTGTTTCCTGCTGGGTAATTTGCATATGAAAGTAGAACTTGATATGCAAACCCAAGGCTTCAAAAGCATCAAGAGTCCTCTTTCTAAATGTCGGAGAAAGAAGTCCACAGCCTGGACATTTCTACAGAGATCTGCAGAGACAGCTTGGCTAACTTCCAAAATGGTTCTCACCAGGCTTGTAAGCTAAAGCACTTCTCATACACTTGCAAAACCAAAGACCAACAGGATCCGAGGGAAAAAAAAGATGCTAAGATCTGGTATATGAACATTGTGCACACACTGGAAGTTTGTTACTGCAGTCCAGATCCGGTTTCTTAGCTTGGCTTTGAGAGTCTATAATTACTGCTGTGGCTTATCAGCTTTGCACTTGGCTCACAAACACCTCCTTGTACCTGCTTTAACTTGTACAATCTGCAGAACACCTGCAACAACTGGGTGATTGTGCCTGTCTCTCTCAGGAGTAATGCTCTGTGGGAACACACCAGGGCAGGAAGCAAGGCTGGGGATGGTGTCTTTCTTCCCACTGGCTGGGATCTGACATCATGGTTTAAAGATTAGCCTGTGTAAACCAAAGAGCATACCATAGGCTGGTCGGAGGCCCCTGGCACATAAGTAGCAGAGGGCTGCCATATCTGGCCTCTGTGGAAGAGGATGTGTCTAATCCTGCAGAGACTTGATACACCAGGGTGGTGGGGAGGAACTGAGGGAGGGGGGTCGCCCTGTCAGGGGTGGGAGGGAGAATGGAGGAGGAACTCTGGAAGGGGAGGGATATCAGGTAATGAGGGAGTCCTGAGTGGGGGCAGCATTTGAGATGTAATAAAATAAATAAATTAATTTAAAAAAAAATAGCTGGTGTAAAAAGAACATTTGGGAAGGAAGAAAGACAATGAGAATGGGGTCAGCCACTTCATTCACTTAAGCTCCCAGAATGGAGCAGGGCCTTTGTATAAAAGGCTTTACTGGGTGGGAAGGTGTTAATATATTTGCAGCCAATGTGCAGGAGATAAAAGGAGTTGGATTATTTGTTGCGAACACAAGAAACACAAGTTTTTTCAAAGAAAATACTCATATTTAATTTGTTGTGTTTTAACACCAGGAACATTCCCCTGCTGGTAGATTGCACTGCGGATTTCTTAAAGGTCACCAGGTGATTGGGAACACAGCCGCCTCCAATTCTCTGATCTCCATCCACCAGGTCACTAGCACCTACTGGGGTAGGCACCGTTTCTCAGTCACTGGGCACTCCTTGATTTCAATCCCCACACTGATGCTTTGTTTACAATAAAAATTATGTGAAGACAAAATGAAAAGGTCCACATCCACGAGCCACTAGAATGCAAATCAGAACTCGGCAATTTCAGCACGGCCCTTTAACACAGTGGCAAGCCTTAAAGGGTTCCTGCACTCTGGAAACCGAAACTTAGAAAGAGGGGAAATGGAAACTGAAAGAACTGGGAAACTGAAACTGTTCTTTGTTCTCTCTCTCTCCCAGAATTGAGGAAGAAGACAGCGAGCTGCCTACTAACCAGGGCCTTAGCTTTCACCTCTGAGAATGCTGTTCTCCGATGACTTCAGTACTTGGGAGCAGAGATTTCAAGAACTGATCCGGGAGGAGAAGCCCGGGGCCAAGTGGACCCTACATTTGGATAAGAGCATTGTACCAGATGGTGCAGCTCTGGGATGGAGGCAGCGGCAGCAGACAGTACTTGGCAGGTGAGTGGAGTCTGGGCAGCGGGTCCCTTAAAGACCCCACTAAGCGCAGGGGCTCAGCTGCGCTGTGCTGACGCAGCCAGCCTCTGACTGCTTGTTAGAAAGAACAGGTGTGGCCAGCTAGATTTTCCCAGTCTTTGGTGGTCACGAAGCTAAACTGGTTAGGGTCCCCTGAAATCCAAGCCTCCATGTTGTTTTGTTTGTTTGGTTTGGTTTGGTTTGGTTTAGTTTTGTCCCCAAGACAGGGTTTCTCTGTGTGGACCGGGCCAGCCTGGGACTCAGAGATCCACTTGCCTCTGCATCCTGAGGACTGTGATTCAAGGCGTGCTCCATCCTGTGTTGCTCTGCCAGGTGTCCTTATGAAAGCATTTCAGGAGTCCTTGAAGAATGACCTCAAGTTCCTGCAGTCTTCCCTCTTCTGTGCCTGGGATCCCCAGGCAGAAAAGGCCTGCCTTTGATTCCAGCTGCTCAGCCTCTTACCAAGAGAAAACAGTAAAACACAGAAAGTGGAAAAGTGGATTTGTCTACAATTTGGGTCCACACGCGGGGGCCGGGAGGTGCAGCTGTGTAGAGACCAAGTAAACAAGGGCGGTGTCACGGAAAGCATACTTAGAGCAGAGGTTACAGGTTCCCAAGCGTTTGGTTTCAGACTCAGGGATGTGGGACTGAGGTGCATATTAGAACTGACCTCCAGTTTCTCCCAGCATCCCTCAGTCACTACCTGAAATCCCCAGCCCCAAATCCTGAACTTTCTTGCCCTGGGGCTGGACTTCCCTTCCCCCTCCAGAGGCTCCTCCCTATAGATACACCAGATAGTTTGGACTCTCCCTCCTCTCCGTCCTCTCCCTCCTCTCCGTCCTCTCCCTCCTCTCCGTCCTCTCCCTCCTCTCCGTCCTCTCCCTCCTCTTCCTCTCCTCCTCCTCCCACTCTCTGCAATTGTTCTCTCTCTTTCTCTCTCTCTCTCTCCCCCTCCCTCCCTCCCTCCCTCCTCCCTCCCTCCCCACGGTGACTTTCCTGACCTTGGCCCTTGGGGCCAGTGAACTTGCCCAAAAGCAGCTTCCCAATAAACCTGCGTTTCATATAATCTAATCTGGTTTGAATCGACTCGTTTCACTGGTGGAGAAATGCACTGAGCAATTCAGAAAAGTCAACAGACTTATAAAGCCAGGCATGAGAGTTGCCATGCTGGGTCACATAAGTCCCTGCTATAAGGAGCAGGAATCCTGGGAAGGAAAAGTACGATATCATTTAAAGGGTATCTCACCTATCTTTTCCAGCATTGCTTAAGGTGAACTTGTCTTTGTAGGGGTTGCCCCTCCTTGAGGGGTTGTCAATTGGTCAGGTGCTTAGCCAGTCCAGTTAGAATGTTAAATATCCACCCAGGCAAGAAATTCTGTTCTCCTGACCCAAAGGTGTTTGCCCTTAATGGGCTTTTATTGCTATTCTAAGGTGTAGAGTTAGTCTTGGGACCTTTGAGATTTGACATTCTCAGGAGATATGAATTTCTTACTCAAGGGCCAGAGCTTCTCAAGCAGGCCTTTTCCACTCCCGGAATTGTATTTCCTGTAGGGAGCTGGAGAAAAAAAAAAAAAAAAAAAAAAAAAGGAGTCCTTTAGGGTCCTGACCAGCCCCCTCCAGGCTGCAGAACTCTCGTGATCCAACCCCTGCTCAGCACTAGTTCCTAAGGCTTGACTATGATCAAGCAGCCACTCTGCATGTCACGTTACAGACAGCTTGTGGAGAAAAAGGAGCAGGCTAAAACCCAGGTCCTGGGAGTGTCTGAGGACTAGCCCTTTGTTATTGGCTACCTTCTCTGTAGTCCTAAACCACCTTCAGGTATCCTCTCCTTGTCAGAGAAAATAAAGATGGCTCCCTGGGAAGTCAACCCCTCTTTTTCCAGAACCCTGGGGACTTTTCTGGGGCTCCTAGAACCCTGGATTTTTTTGGTTCTTTTTTCCCTCTTCAAGGGTTCCTGCCCACCCTTGCCTTACCTCACTGTGTTGTATCTCTTATGAACCCTCAGCCACAGGTTTCCGCATGTTCTAATCTGTTAGTCACGTTGCTCATTAGAGGTGATGTTCTGCGGTAGGTAGATGAACAAGGCTGCTTTCAGTGGCCTGCGTAGCCCAAGCTTGCTGTGTATATATTGTACTGTTCACTTTTGGCAGGCAAGGGGCTCGGTGATACCTTTGAGGGATAATATAAAGAGAGAAAATACTGAAAGGTATCAGTAGTGTCTGTCTCAAAATAGGCACTCTACAGACCTCTCATGTTATAATGAAGAAGAAAGTGTGCATATAGTAGAATTCTCTCCCCCTCCTCCTCTTTCTTTTTTAAGACAGGGTTTCTCTGTGTAGCTTTTAATATCCTGGAACTTACTCTGTAGACTTGAACTCGGAGATCTGCCTGCCTCTGGTCTCATGAAGCGATTAAAAGCATGTGGAGTGCCGTTACCACCAGGCTAACAATTCTCTTCCTTTTAAGACTTCCAGAGAGGCTTTTCCTATCCAAGAGGCAAACTCAGTAGTAACAGGAAAGTATCTAAAAGAGATTGCCTCTTGTTCCTGTTACCATGTCTCTCGAAACTGTGTAAAGTTCTCCAACACCGAAAGGGAATTCCTAGAATCCCTTAGCTGACCCTTTCCTCTCGGGTCAGTGGTCAGCAAAGGACACAGAGATTTCTTTCTTCTGCTTGCAGGTTCCAGTGTTCCAGATGTTACAGAAGCTGGACCTCTGCTCAAGTGAAGATCTTATGCCACATGTTCCAGGATGCTTGTAAAACACAGGGCCGGGTACTCATGAGGATCTTTGGTCAGAGGTGCCAGAAGTGTTTTGGGTCTCAATTTGAGAGCCCTGAGTTCTCCACAGAGAGCATTGAAAGGATTCTGAATAGCCTGGTTAATTATATTCTGCAAAGATACTACGGACATAGGAAGAAAGCATCGATCTTGAATGCATCTTCGGATGAAAAGGTGCCTTTGGATGGGCCCCATGACATATTAAATTGCGAGGCATGCAGTCTGCACCCCCATGGAAGGTGTGCCGTTGCACAGAGAGTGAGGCCACCCACATCCCCATCTCCATCTCCATCTCCATCGCCATCACCAAAGAGCCACAGTTCCTCTCCATCAAAGAGCCACCCTCCTTTACTTCAGACTGAGATTACAGGTTTTAGGAACAGGCCTTTTCAGGAAGTCAGAGAGCCTGGTGAAGCAGCATCACCACTATTAGTGATTCTGTCTGTCGCTGCACTTGCCGTTATTGGTTTCTTAATTAGATAATAGGTTTATCATCTTGTTTTAATCGCGTGGTGATCAATAAAATGGATGTCATTTCAACGTGACAGTGAATTCATGTGGGATCGTATAGAGAATAAACCTGCTTTCCTGGGCATGCTCTGAAAATGGCCTAAAACATGGCCTACACATAATGGACCCAATAATAAATCTGTGTTGAATTGCTGAACTGTCTGTACTAGCTTTCTCACTTATTGTTCTCAAGCAGTGTTGATTAAATCTTGATGATAACTAACAGTCATGAGTGTTATGAAGTACAGAGTGGTGGCAGGAGTAAGGGGGCACCTAGTAGGCCCCTGCCAAGGAGTCCCCCTTAGAAATCATGCCATGTGACAGATCTGGTGTAAGGGAGTTTTCTTGAGGGGGAAATGGGGAGCAGGGACCTGGAAAAGAGGGGAGCAGAGCTATGAGGACAGAGAAGGGGGGACAGAGAAAGACAGAGAGAGAGAGAGAGAGAGAGAGAGAGGGAGAGAGAGAGAGGGGGGGGCAAGCCAGGAACATGTTTGGAAAAAGGAACCAAGGGTTCTAGGAGCCCTAGAAAAGTCCCCAGGGTTCTGGAAAAAGAGGGCTTGACTTCCCAGGCAGCCATCTTTATTGTCTCTGACAAGGAGAGGATACCTGAAGGTGGTTTAGGACTACAGAGAAGGTAGCCATGAAGGAAAGAGGAGAAGGGGGGAGGGAGAAGGAGAAGGGGGCAGGAAGTGAGCTTGAGGCACTTGGCTCCCACCCAGTGGGCAGCAGGTAATGATGTAAGCCTAGGTCCAGGGGAGAAGCTTAGTGTAATCTTCTGTTAACCAAGGAAGAGTATTATCATAAATTTACTGTGGCAGACTGGGTAATGCTCCCCCCCCCACCAAAAATGCCCTTCCCCATATCCTCTAGAATTTGTTAATAAACTGCATTTGTTGGAAGAATGGACTTTGTAGACATGAGCAATTAGGAGATTTTTGAGGTAAATTATCTTGCTTTATAGAGATGAATAATAGCAGAAGGTCCTGTTTTGGTTGTCTTTTTCATCAGGGTTCACCAAAAGCTCATTGTTGAAGGCTTGGCCTTCAGGTGATGGTGCTGTGGGAGGTAGTAAAAGTTTAGGACATGGGCTTAAGGAGGCGTGGACTGCACGGGCATGGTCTTCTAAGCATATTGAGCACTTCATCTGTTCATTCCCTTCTTTTACTTCCCGGTTATCATTAAGTGAGCATCTTCTTGCTCCCTCTACTTGACAACAGTCAAGTAGACACATTAATGCCTGCGCTGTGGTGCCAAAATAAATATTTCCCAGATACTTTGTCAGAGCAAGGAAAAGCCAAGGAATATATCCCATAGGAGAGAGACAACAGGATCAATAGCAGGAGAGGGGATTTGAGGACAAAAGCACAGGTCAGAGCAAAGTGTTTCAAAAATGAAGGAAAAACCCACCAACTGTTGGAAGTTAGCTTCTGAAAGCTGGAGCAGCAGAAATGGGCTCTTCCTTGAAGTCTGGCATCACATGACTTTCTATTTTAAATCATATTTAATGTACTTTTAAAGTATGTGTATGTGTTTATATATGTATATGTGCATGATTATATATATATATATACATATATATATATATTTTTGTGTTTATGTGCATGGGTAAGTGTGGGTATGTGTGAGTATATGTGTGTATTTATGTGTGTGCATGTATGTGTGTGTATGTGTATATGTGCATGCATGTGTGCATGTATAGGTATATGTGTGCATGTGTGTAGTATATGTGTGTGTATGCGTGTGTGTGTGTATGTGTACATGTCATGAACAGGACACATATGGAGGTTAGAGGAAAACTTTCTGGAGTCTGTTTTCTCTGTCCATCATGAGTTCTGGAAGTTCTGGAGCTGAACTCATGTCAGGTTTTGCTGCAGGCGTTTCATAAGCTGTAAAAGCTGTGTACATGGTGTTAGCTCAGTGAGGATGACTTCAGACAATTGACTTCCAGAACTCTAAGGTAGTAAATCCATATTGAGGTACCAAGTTTATGGTCATGTATTCAGTAGCCATAGGGAACCAGCCTCTTTGAAGGAATAAGCTTCAGGTGTGCCTCAGTTTCATGAAAAGATAACATTTCTATGTTAGAAACATGGACCCTTCCCATTCCTTGTTGTCCCTCTGTCCTATAAAACCCACTCCAATTGCCCCGTCACTAAGGGAGTCCCTTGGATTTAATACTTCCTGCAGCTATCATGTTTTCCTGTGGCTTTTAGGAGTCACCTGGGAAGTACGCAAGAGTTTGGAGACCTGGGATTCCATGACATAACACTGCATCTTTCATGCCCTTGATCCATCTGTTAGATGTTTCTGTGTGTCTGCCATCCTGCCTTCACTATATGACCATGGTCAAAAACAACCCCAGCAGCACAGGTCTAAGTCACATGAGCTCATCACCTCCCAGTTACATTTCATGCTGTCACCTTTGTCATGCTCTCTATTGGCAAGTTGTTTCCATCTGTCCCTTCCATGTTTCCCTGTTGTCCTTGTTCCCTCCTTAGGACAGGATTGTCCATAGGCAGGAAGGAGTTAATTGAAATTTGTAGACAATACTGTACACTTCTGGGAAACAGTGGCAAACAGAACAGTCCAAGATGACTACTCTACAAGTCAGTGGGAAGCACAGAAACGTCGCTAGGAGACAATGGCTATGCTCATCAGTTGTTATTTATCATTGCCACATATACACACACAGTAATTTGATCATTTGAAGTAGAAGAGGCCAGAAAACCGAGGATAAAAATGTCTGTTTCCCTTTCCTCTCAGGTTACACACTCTCTCTCTCTCTCTCTCTCTCTCTCTCTCTCTCTCTCTCTCTCTCTCTCTGTGTGTGTGTGTGTGTGTGTGTGTGTGTGTGTGTTGTTTCCATGAACCTTGGGGGATTGACTTCAAAGCTTCATCTGTAGCCTGGCTATGCTATATAACCGGTTCAAGCCATTATCCTCTGAACCTCAGTTTCTCTGAAAAATAGGCTGAGGTAAAGTATAGGGGATTGATGTGTTTAACTCTGCAGAAAAGATCAATGTGCAAGAGTAAGTGTTAGGGAACTGAGTCAGCAGAGTAGGGAGATGGAAAAGAAAAGTTAAGTATGGGAAGAGCAAGATGTAAATAGCAACCAACAATGCTAAGGGAGATGCTAAGAGGATCACCTTGTGAACAAGTATCCCCTGACACCCCTGCAGCCTAGCAGGTGCTAACTCAGTGAATAGATCAAGGCCTTATTCTTTGAAAACTGAGTTACAGAGACTCTGGGATTTGTGGATTCCCAAGGCATAGGGTGCTACCCACTTCTGTTTCCTTCTGATGATCACATTTCTTACTTTATTTTACCTCTGGAAATCTTAGACTGGTTCTAGCTGGACATGGTAACTCTTGCTGAATTCCTTGGTAAGAACCATTGGACATTTAGGATCTTGAAGCCTGCAAGAGTCTTGAGATTTAGCTATGGGAAACACAAAGATAGCAACTGAATTAATGTGATTGTTGTTAAGAAGGACCATTTCTATTTTGTACTCCTTGGTTTCTAATACTACCTACATTTACATATTGGAACCGCATAGTCCAGTCCTTAGCATTGCTTCAGTCTCCTATGGCATTCTTGAAGGTGCTTTGTCCGAGTTGTACCCAGTGCTAAACCTTTAAGATATTGATCTCCCACTGACTTACTGGGATGGCAGTGCCTGTAGGATACCATATTTGATAAAATTTGGGCTTGCCACAGTCATACCACTGCACCTGTAACTCTATTTCTGAAAGTTCAGTTCCTAGATCTGAAGTGATGTTTTATAACTTGCCCATTCGCTATGACAAGAAGATAGGTTATTTCATACCTGTTGCTGTTGGTGCCTGCACTGCCACTGTAGGCCTGCAAGGTTTAAGAAAACACACATACTCTGGTCATTCGTGTTACGTGAATGCCAACCCAAGTTCACTGGGTGGAGAAATCCAGGAAGCACAGTGGAGAAATCCAGGAAGCACAGTGGTAAAACAGGCTTATGCCCTCAAGAACAAAGAAACAGGAACAAAAAACAGGAGCCAATTTAACAGTGTTACCACCCAGGTATGCCACCCAGGTATACCACCCAGGGCAAACATAAAGGTCAGGACATTCCTTTGTTAGGAACAAAAGACTTCCACATGCATCAGCAAGGCATACTGCCAGGGCCCAGGAGGGTCTGACATGTTGCTCACCTTCTGGGTGTTTGTTAGTAATCATTATGTTACTTCGAATATAGGTAGATACATTGCCCAGATCATTCCAACTCCTCCATATGGCATTTTCCTCTGTGTGTATATGCATATGTATTTCCATTTTATATGAGGATATATGTGTGTGTGTATGTCCTGGTCATATATATGGATACACACATACACATATGTACACACACACACACACACACACACACACACACACACACACACACACATATGAAAATCCCTCCATCAGATTGCCTATAGGCACGTCTGTAGGGCATTTTCTTGATCATTGATTAATAAGAGAGATCCATCCCACTGTGGTGGTGCCACCCCTGGGCAGGTGACCCTGGATGGTATAAGGAGGCTAAGAGAGCAAGCCCTCAGAAGTAGTGAGCCATGGGCAGTGTTCCTCCATGGCCTCTGCTTGACTTCCTGCCTCCAGGTTCCTGCCTTGACTTCCTTCATAATGAGTTATCAACTGCAAGCTGAATAAGCCCTTTTCTCCCCAAGTTACTTTGGGTCACAGTGCTTTATCACAGCAGTAGAAAGCAACCTAAGACAGTCAGTCATATTGGGTGAGGAGCCTGCCTACTCCTGTATGATAGATCTCACCCGCAGGGAGTAAATGAAGTCCAGAGTGACTGGATATTGTTGACAGGAGCATAAGCCTGGGAAGGAGTCCAGTGATTCAGCCCCATGGAACTGGCAAAGCCATCTTCAGGCAAGGCTCAGAGGGCTGGCAAATCCTTCCTCCATTCCAAGTGTGAATGTTGACAGTGCGTGCAGAAAATACTCAGCCTAGTTTCTTCCCACAGAATGAGCTACCAGGTGTTAGTAATGTACATTTTGGAGGGAGAAATGCACAACTAAATTCCCAGCATATGAGACCCTGCATTTATGGATTTACTGAGCCATGGACCCTTGGTGAGTTGTTCTGATCAAAGTCCTCTAAGAAATGCAAGCCCACATCAGAATATCTGCAGGATGAAATCTTCACTTTCTTTGTTATGATGTGTTGTAAACCAATTGCCTGGATTGTCTACTCAGGGTATACTATGAAGGCTCACAGGTTCATGGTAAACTAAGAAGTCAGCAGTCACATGTAAACCAATCTTATTTAGTAGAAATTTATACTATGAGGGCAATTCATAGCTTCTATCCCCACTTTCATGTGACCAAAGTACCAGTACTGAAGGGTTCAATGACAGGAAATTCCCATGTCAATCACTCTCTCTACTTGCATGGTTTAGGTCTTTTTCTGGTGGGTACTTTCTGGTAGGCATCATCATAACCCATGTGTTTTGTTTGTTTGTTTGTTTACATTTTGTACCCATCTTATAAATCCATTCACATTTTTCTTCCTCTAATCTCACTGTTTCTAAGCCTCCTATCTGTTATACTTTGAGGGGTTCCCTGTAAAGAGTTGGTTCTCAACTGGCAGATCAACTCATTGAAAGAGGATAGATTAGGTCCTGAGGTCTGACCTAAAAATATTATTGCCACAGACACGGCTTTGGTTTTTACTTGACTGAAACAATGAGGGAATAAAGAAAGGAAAGACACATAGACAGGTGTACAGAAAATCTGGGATTGGGTGGGCAGCTGAGAAACGTCTGTTTATTTTATACTGCTAAATAAGGAGGTAGATTTATTGTAAT